>NC_051432.1:15210265-15259019 GCF_001649575.2 Kryptolebias marmoratus
CTGGCCGGGTTGTGCAGGTCTTGGGAAACTCTGAAGTCTCTGATATCAAGATGCTTTCTAATTCGCTCCAATGTGGAACTCGATACAACCCGTAACAAATGCTTCCTCAGGTGAAGTGTGATTTATGATGATAATTAAGAACATGACGTGTCCAGACACTCAGAAAGAGCCGGGGTGAATGTAAATATGTGATGACAGAGACACCCCCCCGTCCCCGCGCCCCTCCCTGTGTCCGTGCAGGGTGAACAGTAGACTGCAGTGTTTTCAGTGTTAAACAGAGAGAGAGAGAGAGAGAGAGAGAGAGAGAGAGAGAGAGAGAGAGAGAGAGAGAGAGAGAGAGAGAGAGAGAGCAGTGACTCCCTTCGCTCACACACAGATTCAAACCCCACCAGGAAGACTTACGAAACAAAACCTGGTTTTATTCTCCCGCAGCGTAAGGAGATGCATCACACAGCCGAGTTTCACACGGAAAAAAAAAAAAAATCAACTCATCGGAATGTCCGGTTCAGACGTCAGCTCATCCACACATTTAAAATAATAATCTCTCACACTTCGTTACATAACGAACTCACACTCTTCACAAGGATCCTCTTACTGATGGAGCTGCTGGACCGTTTCTAAAAAGAGGCTCGACTTCGCCCCTAGTTGGGTCTCTCGTGTGTCGTCCCCACGTCTAAATGCCACTTACGCAATATTAAATATTACGAGGTTCTGAAAAAAAAAAAACTGGGACAAAATAGTTAAAAAGACTTTGGATGGCATAACTAATACAAAAGTTGGGATGGAGCTTTTGTTTTATCTACAGAATAATAAAATCTTGCATACTGCTCGTCGCTTTTTGGTCCTTTGAAATGTCCATTTTACTGTCACCTCTTTACACACAAAAAAACCCCAGCAAACCTTTGACTTCTTTTGCACGCAGTAAAAAAAAAACTAAACAAACACGAATGCATTATTTAGTAGAAAAGTAAACACAAACGATTTAAACGTCGATCAAGACTGAATAAGAATCTTAAAATATAATTTTGTTCACAGTTTGGGGAAAGACGCTGCTGTTTGTTTGGACCAAGATGTAATAAAAATGTAGAAGGTTTAAAAAAAAAAAAAAAACAGCAATTCAGATTAACTGAGCCACAAACAGCCACTGTGGACACTTCATACTCCTGAACCAGTGAGCCATAACACTCAACAGCAGTAACTTTATCAGATTTTTGTTGTTTTCTTGTCTTTTCTCTTTTTAAAAGCTCCATTTGCAGCGTTTTAACGCAGCTATGGAGGTCTGCTGTGTCTACTAAATATTTATGTTGCCCTATTCATGTCCGCTTCCTGAAAGCATCCACACAACTCTAATCAGTGCCATGTCATTTTAAATTTCAGTCATGACCCCAAGCGTCGAAGCACACTTTTCACCATAAATGCTCTAAGCTGCTGTGATGTTTACCACCAGGCTGGGGAGCGTGGGGAGGAAAATAATACTTAATACTCGACTAAACTTGCGTGACTTGGGGAGATCCCTCAGTGCTTCAAAGTAACATCATCGCAAACAACTCCAACGATAAAAAAACCCCGCTGCGTTTGCGCACACGTCCTTCATTATTCCGTCTCCGTTTAACATCAGCCACTTGTTTAGCGTCGGACTACGAGGCTGCAGAATGACTGATTTCAAAAACGTGTTTCTGCGATGGCGAATCACAGACCTGCAGCTGAGCGTGGTAGATTTAGAAAAAAGAAAAAAAAGATCTATTTGTTATATAAAAAAGACTTTTCTATATTTCAGATTTATCAATTTCTTAAAAAAAAACAACAACAACAATCTGACAAACTTTGTTCTTTTTAAAAACAACTCCTTCTAGATATGATTGTGCTTTCAAACACATAACTACACAGTCCAGCTGCAACGCGCCTACAGTCACGTTCGTCATTCTCCCCCCCTCCCCGTCATCTTCATCGGCGAGTGTGTCTGTGTTCCCATGGCGACGGCGATCCTCCGTCAGATCCTCTGTGGTTCATCGCCGACGTATGAGGTGAGCTGGAAGCGTCCGGTGTAACAGCTTTATTCCTTGGCTGGTTTAGTCAGTAATAAATAAATAAATACTCAAAGGGTTCAGCTGCATACGAAGGAGCTGGGTCTGAGCGTGCTCTGTGACCCCTGTCTGACCCCTCCCCCCCGGGACCCTGCTGGTGGCTCCCGCAGCACTCAGTCTATTCGGTTGCCACAGATGGTGAAGCGGTCTATCTCCAGTAAGTCTTTCTTGGGTGTTCTGTGTCTGAGTGCGTCTCCCTCCAACCCCGTTTCGGTGTTTATGATCTTGTCGTCGTCGTCCTCGTCCGGCGTCGTCAGGAACGTGTCCGAGTCACTCGTGGGGATTGTGGGCGCGGCGGCCTCGGCCATGTTGGCGGTCTGAGGGACTCCGGGTGCCAGGGACAACCCCGCTTGGTCTGCTGCAGGCTCTGTGCGAGAGAAAGTTCAGAGTTTATATATGAAATTCTCCCGAGCAGCTTGATGACAGAGGTGTGACGGCAAGCCGCTGGGTAACCTTGGTGCGCTGCGGCAGGAACGGGTTTGTTCCGGTGAGCGCGGGAGTTCGCCCGGCTGGAGGCGACAGACGGAGGAGGGTCGAAGAGTTTTTCCTCCATGTTGGCTTCTTTGACGAACGTGCAAGACGTTCCTAGGAGAACGATGCTGTTGAGCACCTTCAGAGTGATCATCCTGCTCACCGAAAAAACCCACATTCAAAACATGTCAATGTTGTACTTTTTTTTTTTTTTTTTTTAAATTTAACAATTCAGATGATGCGTTCAACACTCACCCCAAGTAAAACAGCAGCACACACATAAAGGAGAGCGAGCCCTGGATCCTCACTGAGCTGGTCACTACTTTAATGAGCTGAAAAAAAGACCAGCAGAGTTCACCAGGGGTGCTGTAAACATTCAGTTATACATCAGTTTAATGAAACTGGATCTGAAACACACAAACAAAACAGAACAGATGACTAACCAGCAGAGCTAAAGGAAGCGGGATGAAGCCCATTCTTCTGGACACTGAGTCACTGTAGTCTGTGTAAGCCTGTGGACACGTTTAACACCTCATTATAAAAGCAGCAGCATCGCTCCACTTCTAATTATGGCAAATAATAAATAAGTTAATTAAATTATTAGTTTAATTGTTGGTCTGAGCAGACAAAAGATTTGTGAACTACAACACAACAACATCATTAGAAATTCTGACCTTTTAAAAGCTCTGGCAATGATGAACCAACGTAACTGATATCTATAAACTAGTAGTTTACACTTAAACACAGCTTATTAAAACATTTGCTATATTTATACACACCATTCATGAAAAGCTATATTCCTGACTAAAAGCTTTAAATGATCTTGTTTAAGTGATTTTCTCAGCATTTACACCATTAACAGCAGTTTCTATTCTATTTATTGTTGATTCACTCTTATTTGTTGTGTATTGTATTGCATTATAGTCTAATTTATTGCCTTGTTTGGCTAAATTGTAAAGCACTTTGGTTGTTTTTAAATGTGCTGTATAAATACATTTGACATTTAATGTGATGTGATAAATAATTGCACAAGAACATCATCAGTCAAATGTTATCAAGCCAGCTTCAGGGTGACGTAAAGAGAGAAAGACAAAACTCATACAGACATAAAAATATCCCTTCCATTCAGCTTTATCTGTCAGTAATTCTAACAGCGTCTGGAGATGTGCTGCACACACAAACACCTCGTTCTGCCCCTTGAAATTCCACAAAAATCCAGAAACTGTACCTCAAAGCAGTTTCTAAATGTCCTCTGCTGCTAAAGATGCTCAGATGATACGGTTATTATCTGAAGTTCATTCACTCACATTTTTCTGTCGGCTGCTGACGAGGTCGAAGGCCAGGCTGGCTCTGTATTCTCCATACACCTGGGAAAAGACACGGAGGGGCACAACGTTCCTCAGCACATGTAAGAAAACACCTTTAGAATACAGCCTCTACAATAACGAGGGATTTAAATTGTGTGCTAGTTTGAAAGACAAAACTCAAAGAAATGTAGAGAAGAGCCCAATAACAAAACCTGTGCAAAAACAGCTTGGAGCTAAAATACCCGTGCGCAGATTGACAGTAAAAGTGGATCAGCATTGATTCACGAGGGCTTGATTCATAGGAGGAGTGAGGTTTGTGTGATTGGATTTGACAGGAAATTAAAGAGAAAAAGACACACAGAAAGGAAGTGAACGTGAATCCAACAGTATCGGCAGAAAGGGGCTCTGCTGGATGAGAGTTTCTGACACCGGAAAGGAGCCCAGCTGGAGGAGAGAGCGTGAAAGAAGCGGGGAACAGAAATCAGTTTGCAAAGCTCAAACATCTCAGGTCAGCGGAGTCAGACAAGAAATCCAGAGAGACCAAAGAAAAAAAAAAAAAAAGTCTAGATCGTCAAGTTTGAAACTTTATTCTTGAAGACTCCAGGAGCAGTTAAAGATTTTTCCTGAGTATTTAACTGCAACTCAAAACCTTTTTGAGAGATTAAGTAGCTCGAAGTCAAACAGACTCAACGTCAGCAGATCTGGGACATCATTCATTAAGTAACACTGTTTACTCTTTAACATCCTGCCCCCTTTTATTTCAATTTAAAAAAAAGACTGAAAGCTTCACAAGTACATTGTTGATGTGCTCTACGGTGTAAACATTGTGAAAAAGCTAGTAAGTGACTATCTTTTACTATGTACCACTCTTATTTCTAATATTTTTATGTCAAACAATGAATTAGAACTGGACCTTTTTGCTTTAAAATAGCCATTTTCTTGCTCATGTTCTTAATACAACGAAAAACTTGGTAGGTGCCATTTTATTTTAATGAATCAAAATTGTCTACAAGCTGATATTTATCCTGTCTCAGTATTACAGACCATCGTGCACAACGTTTAATAAGTAGTTTAGCTGACAATCACTCTCAAACAGCAGAAGGTCAAGTCTCAGGTTTTACCAGCATTTAAAGCTTAAAAAGAAAGATTAAACTTTACTCAGTGAACAGAGCTACAGGAAATCTGAGAAATGGCAACAGATAAGTGCAACAAATATTATCCGTACTAAATTTAACCAATATGGCCTTCAACCAGCCAGAATACTGGAATATCTACGTAAACACAGTCGAGTCAAGGCTGACCTTATCTGCAAGTTAGTGCTGATTTCTGACTGAGGTCAATATTTTTTTAAGCATTTTTTTTAAGCTGATGTTCTTGTGCTTACTCCTTCTATGCTGATATTAGCAGAAAAGCACATCTTACACACCACTGTTTGGGAGAAGAAAAGATGCTGTGTGTGTGTGTGTGTGTTTAATTCAATCTGCAGCATTTCAGGCCTGAACGGAACAACAGCCAAATAAATGAAGTATAAATGAACTCACGTCGGCACTGATGTCGTTGAATTTGGTGATGAAGGCGTGCTTGACAACATCCACGGCAAACTCTGAGATTATCACCATGACGACGTCTGGGAAGAGGACCCACAAATGGTCTGGGAACAAACGCGTCAAAGGAACAATGCTCCAAATCAACCAATAAAGGCTCAAAAGACAAAAGAGACCAAGGGAATGTTTCTGCTTTTAGCTGCTATGGAGACATTAGAAAATGGAGCTCTGAGGAGCGATGAAACGGAAACGAGTGTTTATGTGTAGAACATAGGAGTGTTTGTGCTCTTCGCAGCGGTTACCAGGGTTCCATGAAAACTGCTCCATGTTTCTGAGACAGACGATGAGCAGGAGGATGTAGTTGGTGAACCTCTCTTTTATGTCTGAGAGAAACAAACAAATCAATCCTGGATTAACCTACTTTATGCTCACTGCGGCTGAGCTCGATTCCAGAAATTTACCTTGGATTGAATCGAGTTTAAAAGCTGAGGATGGAAAGACCCTAAAATGTGTGACGTTTTTTTTTTTTTTTACACATCCATTACTTACCACTGTTAGACATCTGGAAAAGGTTGTTCTTCTCGAACTTCTTGAACACGCTTCCTTTGATTTCCACAAACTGCAAAACAAATGACAAAAAAGCTCGTGCTGCAGAAAGCCCTTTCATTAAAATAAATCAGTCCTCGGGTCGTACTCACGTTGTTTGACATCATTATGGTGAGCAGGGACTTGTTGTGGGAGTTGAAGGCGACGTTTAGCGTCGTGGCCTGAACCATGATGAGGATGGCATGAAGAACTGGACAAACGCACGCTGAGGAAAAACACACTTCAAGTACTTGGAGGGAAAACAATCTGTTGTGTGTTGCTTTCGGAACCTTCCCCATTTAAATAACTTCTATCAGTTTAAAATATAGAGTTGAAACTAATTATTAAATAAACTATTTACTTGCTTTTGAAATTACTCAAGCCATACCCATCCATACTATGTTTACTATTGCTAAGTTACCCAGAAACGTGAACCACTAAAGTGTAATTTTGCTCACAGAATGCGACCTGCCAACACATACACAAATGTTTAATAAGTAATCAGTTCATAAAGAAACATGTTGTGTGTTTTTATTGTTTACCTCACTCATATATCTGTCCCTTTTCTTCTATTTAGTGCTTTTATAGCAGTGAAAACATAAATTTAAGCTCCTAATGGCCAACATGTTAAATAAAGTACATTCAGATGACCTGATTAATAAAACTGTTATAGATTTACATCAAATAGATCAGTTTAGTTTGAATGAATATGTGTTTTTTTTCTTTATTTTACAATCGGCTCATGAAGCAACCCTTCCCATCACGGGTCTGCAGCAGCTGGATGAGGATACAGACGTAGAGCACAGCCATGAGGAAGTGAGGAATCACACCGATGTGCGCTCTCTTCTTCTCCTTGGGTTCTGTTGCGGTCCAGTACAGAGCGTCCAAAATGTCTTGGCCGAATGATGAAAACAGACGATCCGCCACCTGACATCACAGAGACACGGAGGGTGACAGGGAGCCGAGGCAACGAGTGACTGAGTCCGCGGCTGACGGTGCGGCATCAGAACACGTACCTCCAACATGTTGTAGATGATGTAGAGTTTGATGACGGACTGCCCCCGGATGAGGTGGTACATCATGGAGTAATCCACGTAGCTCATCATTGAGTAACACAGCACCATAATGAGGCCTTTCAGCACGTCGCACACTTGAGCTGGCTGGAGCAATCGGGAGCCCCTGAACCCCCCACCGTCACAAATTACAGATGAAGAAAATGTAACCAGAAGAAAACAAGCAGGAGAAAAGCAACAGCAGAGCCACAATCACACTGACTACTGGTATCTGTGTAGCTCTGCTGCCCCCTGGAGGTTAAAAACATTGTTGTTGTTTTTTAAACCTAAATATTGTCAAGAAAAAAAGAAAACATTCAACAAATTTGTCTCAGTTTTAGTAAATATGTGGCTGAGCTGCAACAAAAATGTACAAATAAAACATAAAAACCATAAAGTGATCAAACTGATCATAGAAGATGAAGCTGATTATTTTCTTCAGAACTAAATTTTATTCAATAAATCTGTTAAAACTGTATTTTATCGAGTGTGGACACTACCGGTATCACTTGTCAACAAGGGTGCCCTTTTAAAAAATATATTAATGCTTTATAAATAGGATACTTGAGTTTATAATCATTTATAAAGTCTTAACAATCATTTATAGAACAGTGTCTATACATTGTACTTTTAGTCATTCAGGTAAATGTAATTTTACTGCTAATTACTCAGCTTGCTTTTGTCACTAAATAACTTTCTTTGTCAAAACAAACTTTATCCATTTGCTTACATACGAAGGCTTTTATATTTAAAATCTAAATTTGAAATAAATGAAAAAAAGTACACCACTTGTTCTTGTAAGGCTGCTTCGATGTATAAAGTGTTTCATAACTGTTTTATAAATGATTATTAATGTTTTATATATATAAAGCATTTATAAACCCTTTACAAAACGGCCCTTATTGGGAGGTGGGACCATGCTTTTCTTTAGAGGAGAAAACCATTCAGTTATTCAACAGAAAATTCATCTGCAGATTTTTGACCCTTCTCATTATATATATAATAATCAATAAGTTTGATGCTGCGAGGATTTGTTGGATTTGTAATCTGTTTTGTCAGGCAGAATTAAAGTGCTGTGACAAAGATGACTTTGATTGCTTTATACTATTCTGACTATAGATTAACAAGAGAAAATTAGACATTGGAACTACTACTACAAATATTTATGAGGTATGGCTCTAATTTAATCTCCACACAGAAGTGCACATAAATAATGCAAATGTAAATACAAAATCATGCTGAACAATGAGTGCAATACAGTCTGTTTTATATAATCCTGTTAGAACTGTGTTTTTGCTAAAATAACTATCAGATTATTATGTATATAAATTATTGGGATTTTTTCTTCCAAATATAAAAAAGTCAACTATCACTGCTAAATGGCCAATTAAGCATCAAGCTCATGTAAGTGAATAATACCTGAGGCCGCAGCATGGCACAGTGATGAGCTGTAAAAGAGCCAGAATGACTCTCAGCGGTAAAAGCGTGAACACGTAGAGGAAGGTATCCAGACACAGGAAGAAGCCGAAAGTCATCAGCTGCGTTTTGAGAGAGAAGAGAGAGAGAGAGAGAGAGAGAGAGAGAGAGAAGAAAAGGGAGCTTAAAAACAAGCTTATATTATTGTGAGAATAATCTAAATTGTTCTCCGCCAGGATCGGTGAACTCTAACCTTCTCCAGCTCCTTGGGGATGCGGAGGCAGGTGTACACCTTCTCTCTGCGCTCCGTGTATTTGGCCTCGTTGTGCTCGAGGAAGTAGCCTCTGGTGATTTCAGTGGTTATGAACCTAACCAGGGATAAGTCTGGGATAAAACACACACACACTTAAAGTCAACTTCCATTACTAATAACATCTTCTTTAAGCTTTACCTTTAACTCATCACATTAGCCTGGTTCAAGGAAACTTTACTTTTCTTTCTATTTACAATAATTCACAAGGTTTCACATGCAAGACGGTACTTTCTGTGACAGAAAACAAAGGAGATCATTATCCCTGTTTAGCCTTCTTTATAAATTGTGGATGTAAAGCTTTAAAAACAGTAAAAAGCGAATGAAAAAAACTTATTGTTCATGAATGAAACAAGGGCTTGGAGTATAATTTTGCCATCACTGGACTAAAAGAGGAGGACGCTCTGAACAGATTCCCACTCAATCAGAGGGACATGCAGACATGATCAGTTCAAAATAACATGCATATTTCTAAACCGCGGGAGGAAACACACCCGTTTTAAAATGCAATGATGAAAATTCAGCATACATAAAACAGGAATGCCTATAGAGACGCCTCCACTTTCAGTTTCGTTTGAGAAAGCAGACGTTACTGGGACAGCTGAATAACACGGTTACAATGATTAAGAGGTATAATGTTGACTTTTTCCCCGCTATGAATATTAATAACAATAATTGTGAGATTCATAAGGATAAGCTGCACATTCCTGTGAACCTCACAAGCCTACAGTCTGAATGAATATCTAGATCCAACACTGCATCTCAGTGCGCCTGCGCGAAAAAAAACACGCCTATTTTAACAAAAAACAAGCTAATATTAGGTTCACTGCATAATTTCAGTAAATTGTGATAACTGCTAACAGCAGGTAATCCATCTGATTACTATAACCAGGATACATATGACATAGTTTAGGCCGTCTGGCGTTGTTTTGGTCGAGATTAGTGTTCAGTAAATTGTACTATCGTCAGTGTCAGAGCCCACGCTGCACAGGTTGAGTTAATAGTAAAATTAGCTGCCTGCTACGACAATCTGATTGACCGTTTTTAAAAATAAATACTTCAATGGTCAGCTAGTGCTGTATGAAACTATGGAAACCAGGCTGTCTTTCACCTGACAGGTCGCGTTTTTGGCCTCTAGCCTCGCCATTTTTGTCGTTGAACCCCAGCGTCTCCGTAACTCCGTCTTTGTCTTTGCTCCTGTCTGTTCGGACGTCCTTTCTGACCCTCTCGCTGTCCTCCTTCTCCCTTTCTTTCTCCTCTCCCAGACCCGAGGACAGCGAATCCGCCATTTTCGTCAAACGGACTCAGCTGCTGCCTGGGAGACTGCGTCACGTGACGTGACGTCACCGCGCATCTCACTGTCACGAAATCACCAGGAGGTGGCGCCAAAAGCTGTAAACTTCAGAGATAAATTATGTTGAGAAATGACAAAGTTGTGGCAATTTCGGCCAAACACAGAATACGTGTTGAGGATGACTCTTAGCTACTACCACATCAAATTCTAGATCAATATCTGTGAAAATGACTAAATTGTTCCCATTTTTGTGTTATTTAAGGTCAGTTCCTTGGGGCAGCCATCCTGGACTGTGTTGGCTCCAAAAGTTAATCAGCTGTAGATACACATCCAGTGACTACTTTCTCAAGGCTACATTAACATTACATAAAAAAATATCTTACTAACAGACAAATACTACTGTAAATAGTATAGTTAATAGCAGCATTTTAAAAAGATTTTGTGCATTCTCTTGTCACTCAGATTGTGTTGGGGATTAGTCTCAGGTACTACCAGCTAAAATTTAAGCTCAATATCTGTAAAGTTGACATAATTATAACTAGTTTTGTGTTATCTAAGGACAGTTGGCTGTGGCGGCCATTTTTAATCAGGCTGTTCCAATACTTTTGCACAAATTTGACATTTAAGAATGTATTTTTACAACTAAAATAGACTTTAATTTACAGATTGAGCTCGTATAAGAGGAGACTGTGGGCCATAAAACCTACATATGAAGCATGAAGCTCCCGTTCTTCATGTTGACCTTTAGTGTTTTGTAATTCAGGACATTAAATCCGGTTAGTTGATTTTACAGCTAACCATAAATTACACTTCTGCATTCAAAGGCCGAGATGAAAAGGTTAAGTCATTGCTCCAATAAAGACAAGTGTGTGTGTGTGTGTGTGTGTGTGTGTGTGTGGACACGGATCCAGTTTCTCCCAGTGAGAGATCACCTTGACTCCCACAGATTCAGTTTCTCCTCCCGTGTGACTTACACATGAATACAACATCACAGAGAGCAGCTGGGTTTTATTTAGTCCGGTTCTGGTTCTGGTTCTGGTTCGGATTTGTATTTTTGTCCACCTGTAGGATAAACTGATGGTGATCGCCGGGGGCGCCCCGAGCTCGCTCCCCCGGCCTCGTGTTACCTTCCTCGGGGCACAATGGGCTCGTGAGAGATGCCTTCTCCGTGGAAACGGGTGACTTTCTCCGCGGCCTCGCTGCTGTGTGTCGGCTCCGTGGTCCTCCTGGTGGTGGCCCTGTCCACGGAGCGCTGGGTCACCGGGAGGATCCTGTGTCAAACCGGAGTGGACATCGTGAACGCTTCCCACCCTGAGCTAGAGCAGTTCGTGGGGGACATTTACTACGGCTTGTTCCAGGGAGGGAAGACCAAGAAGTGCGGTCTGGGCAGCAGGCGCTCCAAAATCTACAGTAAGACATAAAACCTGTGGGTTTAACTGTAAGACATAAAACCTGTGGGTTAAAATGTAAGACATAAAACCTGTGGGATAAACTGTAGGATCTAAAATCTGCAGGTTAAACAGTAAGATCTAAAACCTGTGGGCTTAACTGTAAGATCTAAAACCTGTGGGTTAAACAGTAAGATGTAAAACCTCTGGGCTAAACAGTAAGATGTAAAGCTAGAAGTAGCAAAAGGCTAGCTAAAACCATCAAAATAACAAGTAAAACTTTCACAAGGCTAGCTATAAGCTAAAAAAAAAAAAAGCTAAAGGTTAGCTTAAAACTAAAAACAGCAAAATGGTAGCTAAAAGCTAAAATTAGCAGACCCTCAAAAACCCAAACAAAGAAACATTGACCATGGTCACTTTTATGAAGATGCCAGGAAAGTCTGGCTGCTGAGAAACACGTTTAAAGGAATGGTTAAAAACTGTAAAATCCACAAACTGACAATGGAATAGAAAAGAAACTGCAGACGTCCTCGGTGTCTTTTTTTAGGATAAAGATTTTTCTTTCCCATTGGCCTCCACAGTTTTCCCGAACCTCGTGCGGACGCTGAACGGTGGCCTTCACGTGATGGTGATTCTTTTCCTCTTGGCGGCCATCGGCTTCTCTCTGGTCAGTCTGTCCTTCTCGGTGTACAACGCCCGCAAGGTTCCCTACCAGAGCATCAAGGGCCACAAGGGCCTCTATCTGTGGAACCTCATTGCTGGTATATGTGAGGACAAGATGTCTTACATGCATTATTTGCTTTTTTACGAAAATTAGATGTTATTTTAACGCTTCTGAGACATTTTGTTTCTCTAAAACCTCCTTGTTCCAGTGATTCCTTCACTGAATATTTTGCTCTCCTGACCTCTGACCTTTGCCCTCCTCTGTTTCCAGCTCTTTTCGGCTTCCTGGGCGTTCTGTGCTTCCTGGCAGCCGTGAGGCGCCACAGCCTGACGGAGCGGGTGGCCAACTACAAAGAGAACCTGTTTGCCCTGGTTGTCCTGGACGACGCCCTGGACTGGTCCTTTTGGCTCGGCGTTGGCAGCGTGGGGACTCACTTCGCTGTCTGCGGAGTGGTTGCCATGAGTCGCTTTAAGCTGCCCAAACCGGAGATCAAGAAGCCCGAGGAGCCCACGGTCTCTGCTGTGGATCTGCTCTACTGACGGACGCGCCAGAGACTGTTGATGGATGCGTTTCCATCGCAGGTGGATGACCAGAATAAGAACTCAAGCAGGCTGAGACCCTCTTGGTGCCATAGCCCCTTGATGTTGGCTGTGTGTTTAGGCTCATAATAGCCTTTTTTTATATAAAAATGATCCCACCTTTAAAGAACAAGGAAGCATTTTAAAGACTAGAAATGAGTTTATTTGCTCTGAGAGCCTAACAGCCTTAAAGAGACAGCTGCATTGTTTTAGATACTCTTTCTTTTCCCTCGGGCAGCAGACTGGTGTATGGCTATTTGGTGAACCACGCTCATTTTAGAGCACGATGCACAGATTCCTAAAACCTTCCATTCCCAAGAAAAGACCTTCGGATTATTAAGATGAAAACCCTGCAACCCAGGACGTTTGTCTACTCGTTATGATTCAGCTCTGAGTATTAAAATGACATTTATCTGTTCTGATTTACAAAACAAACATTTTTTCTTTTATAGTGAAAATCAAGATGTTTTTTGGATTTATGCTGCATACTACTAAGAAGAAACATTAAAGGAGAATTAGTACGAAAAAAAGTAAAAGTAACAAATAACTTGGAGAAAGATTAGACAGATTTCAAGAAAAGTAATTTAAGTTGGGATCCCTCTTTAAGGACAAAAGTATATGACAGGTGTTATTTCTTGAATGGAAGAGACAAATGTGTAATTGTTATTGGAGAAACACATGACGGATTGAGTTTATGACTCTCAGAGTTTGGGGCAGGTGTCCTTTTAGGACAAGAACTAAAACTTTCTGCATGTAACCAAAACAGATTATATGATTTGCTGGCTGAATATTCAAGACAAAAGACAAAAAGCTCATGTTTTTTTTTTTTAAAAAAAGGCTAATCCTTTTAGAAATGCCTCAACAAGTTGTATCAACATGAGCATATATTGTGTATTTATGTTCTGCTTCAAGGCTGCTTGCCTTTTATTTTGTCCACACGGTGCATTCTTGTGTATTTATTGTTCGTAAATGCATCCTTTCTTTCATTGTAAATACAGAATGTAATTTACAGATGTTTTAACGATTGTTTCATGTTATGGGAACATCTGGCACGCGTCATGCTTCTTTCTTTTAATTTTTACAGGATTACAGTTGATTCAGTGAAAAATCTTAATATTGCTGAACCTAAATTTGGGTAAAAGATTTTCAGTTTTTACAACCTGCATGCAAATCAAATACAAAACTATGTTTTTGCATGTTGGAAGAAACCTAAATAAATGATTTGGGTAACATTAAACGACTGGTTGGAGTTGTTCCGTTTTGATGCTTTCATCCATTCAGAAATAATGTTAAATCTGAACATGTGAAAAACCTAAATCTGCTATTTTCTATAATCAAGTTTCAGATTTTGTTGCCTAATATTACTGTTTGAGCCATATACTGAAGCTTTGAAGACTATTCTTTAACATAAGGTTTAAATGATTTAAAAGGAGAAAACCAGAGTATTAAAGCATCTTTCTTATTAACCTGTTATTGTACTTTTTAAAGTGGTTTTGGGCTTTCTTCTGTTCATTTAAGCTACTTAACACTGACTAGAGTACTGGAAAGGAGAAAAACAGGAACAAATACAAAGTAAAGTACTCTAACACTGACCTATAAATTAATTAAACATTAAAAAAGGCATCTAAAATCTAGTTTAAATAACAGTTTGAATTATATAAAAAATAATTTAGCTGAAAACCATTGCAAAAACTTTTTAGAAGCAAAATATAAAGAAGCAAAGGGTGAGTTAAGACTTGTACTGTACAAATGATAATAACAGTAATATTAGTAGAAATATTTTAAATATTTTTTAAAATCAAACAAACTTTATTATAAAATTAATGAATTTATACAAAACATGTTAATGCTAAGGTTATTTAATGTAAAATAAAAAGTATGGAAGAAAAGAAAAAACTATTAAGGATAAGTATGAAATAAATATAACAAATGGAAGAAATAAAAGAAATTTGTCATAGATTATGATTTGGTTTTATGCTGCTTTGGATCGTTTTATGGATATGAAATATTCCCAGGAGCAGCAGAAGTTGAGCAAAATATAGGGGAAGTCTTTTTTTATTTGCTCAATAATACATATCACGCGTCTTTCTCTGTAAATTGCATTATTTCCACCCAATGTATGCCAGTCCAAAATATTCTGATCAAATAAATGAATGTGGAATTCTTAAAGAGGAACTTAAAGAGGAGGAAGAACAATAAATGAATCAATATTGGAAACAAAAAACAAAAATCGGTTGTTTTTATCTGTCGCCAGGTGGCGCCAGAGTGTCGCCGGCAGCTGTCGCCTTCCGCTGACGCAACATAAACGCGACGCACTGAGGTTGTTGCTTTCTCACATGCACAGTGAGCGACCTTTGAGTGGTTAAATTAGGTAATTAATTTGTATTAATGTTTGTCCAGCAGGTGACGATGCTGGCTGTGAGGAAAGCTGTGCGGACGGCGGTGAGGAAACATTTCTGCAGGTCGTTTTCTGCCTCCCAGACTCAGCTGCAGGAGAGAAAAGTGAGTATTTAACACCAGCGGGACTTAGTTTCTTCGCACACGGACTGTTTCGGCTTTACTCCAGTGTCGTGAGGGTTCCTGAGAGCAGCAGGGGGTTTGTCTCCGCAGGGTTTGGTGCTGGGCTCGTTTGAGAAGGAGGGAGAGGAGTCGGGCCTTCATCTGACAGAATCAGCAGCGAGTTTTGATCAGTTTCTGTCTGGAAAACTCTCAGATCTGCTGCACATGTGAGTCCCCGCTGTGTCTGTGTACTGACAACATTTCCTGTGATGTTTGCGTCAGTTTATAACATATAAACACTAATACTGCTTGACAACAACACAATAATCTTTGTCTTTGAAAGCAGAGTTTTAGATGTACTTTGACTGAACGTTTAGGTGGGTTTGGAAACTCAAATAGTAATTTCTGTTATTTTAAGGAAACCTTTATCTTTGTTATAAACTTACCGAGTCTTAGGTATCATGTACTGACTTTGACGGCTTTATTTACTTTCATAAACATTTTTAAACCAAAGTTTGACGTGGAAGTAGCCTAGAGTCATCCTCAACACATAATCCGAGCACTTTTGTACATAATATTATTTTCAAGATTTGACTAAAATATTTTTCAGCATCAAATGATCATAGTTTAAAACTCATGAAAGACGGCAGGCGATATGCATTCTTTTTAAATATATATGCATTTTTTTTTCTTTCTTCAGAGCTGGACCTGGGCTGAAGAAAGGCAAAAGCAGGGTATTTTATGGAATCCACCAGGTAAGATGGTGTCACTTTAACATTATCATTTCAGTCTCATCACAACATTAGAGTGATCTTCCTCCTGTCTTCTTCAGGACTTCCCGTGTGTTGCAGTTGTTGGGTTGGGCAAAGACACCACGGGTGTTTGTGGAGCTGAAAACTGGGATACCAGGAAGGAGAACATCAGGCAGGCGGTGTCAGGTAAAATACCAGCCATCGTCTACTAACAGGCGTATTATCTGGAGTTGGTGTATTATTCTCATCTGTGTGTTCAGCTGGCTGCCGGTTACTTCAGGAGCTGGAGGTGAGTCACATCGAGGTGGACGGCTGCGGTGATGCTCAGTCGGCTGCAGAGGGCGCCGCTCTGGGCCTGTTTCATTATGATCAACTCAAGTCCAAAAAAAAGACCAAAGTAACAACACAGCTTCACGGAAGGTGAACTTACAAGTCAGAGCCAGGTTCCTGCTGGCCTTTACAAGCTTTTAACATTGTGAGGAATAAAAACGGCCAACATGAATCAACAGGCTGTTTTCTGTTTTGTTTGCGTGGCCAGCTCTGACACGGACGGTTGGAGGAAAGGTGCTGTGTATGCAGAAGGCCAAAACCTGGCCCGGCTCCTCATGGAAGCTCCTGCCAATCACATCACTCCCACTGCTTTCGCCAGCACCATCGAAGAGAAACTGGTTCCACACGCTGAATGGGTCACAATAAAGAAGAGGTTTGTGCCTCTGTCGACAACAGCTGATTTACTGAATTTATTGTTGTTAGTAGATTAGTACAGTCTTTACAGTCTTACTGTTTTAACATGAGACTGATTATTAATCCTTCGTTGACTCTGAACAGCAGGATAAATAATGATCAAATATATGCATTTATTTAGTTTTTTACTATTTACTTGCTTCTTTTTTTTCAGGTCACAAGCTTGGATTGAGGAGCAACAGATGGGAGCCTTTCTCAGCGTGGCCAAAGGTTCAGAGGAGCCCCCAGTTTTCCTGGAGCTGCACTACAACGGTTCACCTGACAGCAAGCAGCCGCCGCTGCTCCTCGTGGGCAAAGGCATCACGTTTGACAGGTAAAACATAACGACACAATTAAACTGCTCGCTGCTGTCTCTGTTTAGATTCATGTCTTCTCACTTACATAAGACCATGTGTTAACACTGTTCCTTCTAGCGGGGGTATTTCCCTGAAGCCGTCTCTCTCTATGGATGCAATGAGAGCCGATATGGGCGGAGCCGCCACGGTGTGCGCCTCCATCGTCACAGCAGCAGCTCTGAAGCTCCCAGTGAACATAATCGGTGAGCTTTGTCACATTAAATAC
Source organism: Kryptolebias marmoratus (assembly GCF_001649575.2). NCBI lineage: Eukaryota > Metazoa > Chordata > Actinopteri > Cyprinodontiformes > Rivulidae > Kryptolebias > Kryptolebias marmoratus. The sequence goes on from NC_051432.1 coordinate 15,227,515, forward strand.
CCTCCAACAGGATTTGTTTTGATTTTAAAAAATAAAGTATCAGGAACAAATTCCCAGAAGCTCCAGTTTGAAGAAACTAACAGATCTCTTCAAGTAGTTTGTTGTCTTTATTTCCACTCATTAGTCAGCTCGGCTTACACACAAAAGAGCAACAATTGTTTTTACAAATATTATTTTGTGCATAATTATCCAACCAACTGTTGATGATCAGTCCAGCAGGTGACAGTGGGTCCATTCTACACCAATCTGTCAGTGTGTGAGTCAGTTGGAAGTGATGATGAGTGGCCAGGGACGAGTTTTTCTCTTTGTTTTCTGGTGATCTAAGCTTGTAATGTCCTTAACTGCTGACGACATAAATGTGCAACAGAGACAAACTTTATACCAGAAATCTCTTGCTGTTTAAGACACATCATCATCAGTCTTTAAGTTAAGACTTTTTTTAGTTACTTACCCACTATTTAATAACTACAAACATGAAATGACCCAACCTAAGCCATAATGTTATTAAAACTCACTCACTCACAAATATATACCGTTTTCTAGGTAACTGATTTGGTTTGTCTTAATTTGTATTATGTTTAGTTTTGTAATATGTTTTATTGTCTTGTTCACTTGTTATTTGTAGTGTTTTGTGTGTTGCGGAAAAAATAAAGTCATGCCACATAAAGACAGAATGAGAAACTGGAAGGACTCTGTGGTTCAAGCTCCCCCATCAAAGTTCTTAAAACCAGAGGTTCCCAAAGTTTTACCTGTCTGACTCCAAATATAAGAGTTTCAGAGACTTGAAACACAAACACATTACAGATGAAATGAGGGATGATGAAACAAAAGGTCCAAACAGCCATGTTACGTTTTCATCCATTTATGACGACTGTCTTTATCTCTTGTAACAATATAGGCAAAAATATGTTATCAGCAAACATTTTAAGCTTTATGTTGAATTCTGGAGATCATCTCAAGATCCCCTCACTTGGTGTTTTATGACCCCAACTTTTGGAGCTAAGACTTTAAACGTTAAATGTTAATTTCCCAGTATCTTATTTTAAACCCAAGTCTCTCTGGTTGAAAAACACTAAGTGCCTTCAAAGATTCCTAGTTCTCGAGGAAAGATCCTGATTGTAGAAATGTGGCTATAAATGAAAATCAGGAGTGTCGGTATGCCTGAAAAAGTGTTCTTTGATCCAATCAGGTCTAACCCCGCTGTGTGAGAACATGCCCAGCGGAAAGGCTACAAAACCAGGTGATGTTGTCAGAGCCAAGAACGGGAAAACGATCCAGGTGGGTGGAGCCACGATGACAAACAGCTGTCTGAGCACACATCTGTATGTGTGTCTGGACTCACGGACTGGTTTTATTGTTTCATTCAGGTTGATAACACAGATGCAGAGGGCAGGCTGGTCCTGGCTGATGCTCTCTGTTACGCACACAGCTTCAACCCCAGAGTCATTGTCAATGTTGCAACGCTAACAGGTTAGAGTTTTACACACTGACATACATTGCATTATTTTAAAGGTTTGACCAAAATGGCTACAACGCTGTCATTTCTCGATATAAGATGATTTTAGTCTAAAACTCTGGCATGAAAGGTGGCTGGTGATATGTATTTCTTCAATGAATGCTAAGCCTTTAATTGTATCATGATTTTAAAAAAAGAAAGCTAAATTATGATAACTAATATTAAAAATGTGACTTTCTTAAAGGTGCAATGGATGTTGCTCTGGGTTCAGCAGCTACGGGAGTTTTTACGAACTCAGACTGGCTCTGGGAGCAGCTGCACAAGGTACCACAGCAACGCAGCGCAATGTGTCAGCGTCTCGGCTCCTGAGTTGACGGATGATGTCTGTGTGTGTAGGCTAGTGTTGTGACAGGTGACAGAGTTTGGAGGATGCCTCTGTTCCAGCATTACTCAAAGCAGGTGACTGACAGCCAGCTGGCCGACCTCAACAACATCGGCAAGTACAGCCGGTACGTATCACCCCCATTCCACACCGTAACCCATCACGGCTTCTGCCTGAGGCTTTGGAGGAGTGCGTTCCAGTTCCCTGGTTTTGACCACTTTGTTAATTTCACTCTAGTTCTGGTGGTGCGTGCACAGCAGCTGCGTTCCTGAAGGAGTTTGTCACAGCTCCTCACTGGGCCCACCTGGACATTGCCGGTGTGATGAGTAACAAAGATGAAATTCCCTACCTGAAGAAAGGCATGTCTGGAAGGCCGACTCGTACGCTGGTGGAGTTTTCTGCTGGGCTGGCCCACAGTGGCTGAGAGAGACACGAGAAATCTGATAATACACTCGAGTTTTCCTCAGGGCTCGGTGGTGATCTTCAAACATGGACTAACTTCAAGCAGACGATAACTTATCCATGGATGAAAGGATGATAGAAATATTCTGTAAAACCATGTGATGGAGATTTGCTGTTTTATAGTGAAATAGTTTTTTCAGTCATCATTTCATTGTGCATTCTTTCATAACACTTTTTTGCTGACATAATTTATGTTATAATAAACTATAAATTCCAAATAAAAGAATCTAAGGTCTTATGGTTTTATGAGAAAACTGCAGATGTTTGCTCCTGTTCAGCCACGTTTACACGGCTAAGATTAGTTACAGTTGTTGAACAGTACTTTCATTTAGGAGGTGTTGCATTAGTTTAAGATAAGTGTTGTCTGCTTGCTGATGGAGTTCTCTACATTTCTTTAATAACAGTGCAAGGAGGTGTTAAAACATAAATAGGGTTGTCAACATTTTACTAATTTTGTCTCAACTGTATAGCGACCTAAAAGAAGGCCCAGACCCACTGATATTTTACAAAACTAAGGTCTATAAATCTTGTCGCCACAGTCCAGGCATAGAGTAAGACATGCAGACAAAAATAAAAGAAAACCGGTCTGTGTTTAGACTGATATCACTTTAATTTGTGGTCACAACACATCTCTTACTGGTAGTTCATTTATTCTTTAGTTACATGTTGGTTTTATTGCATATCTGTTGGATTTTATTGTCCGAGTTAAATCAGTCTCAATCTGCACATTTTGTGCTAATTCTTTTTTTGTGTATGTTGTAGTCAATTTGTTATTTGAATCATTTGACTTCATTGGATGACTGGTTGGTTACTTTTTGCCCCTTTTTTCTTCCCTTTTTGACAAATTTGCGTCAATTTGTTGTTTGTCTCGTTTTGTTTTGATATCTCTTTTGCATCTTGTTGAGTTGCAATTGTGTTTCTGGATAATTCATTACTGTTTTGTAACAGGGCAGGGTGCACCTGACGGGCTTTAGAATGTGGTTTGGGCGTCATTGCGCATGCGCACAGCGCGGAGACAGAAACACTCAGAGGAAGATGGCTTCGTCCATGAGTGGGATGTTTCCCGGCCAGCAGCCGACGGGTTCGCATCCTGTCGGGGGTCCCGGTGGACCGGGTCAACCGGGCTTTCCTGGTACCGCTCCTCGGCCCCAGGGAAACAACACTCTGGTGGATGAACTAGAAGCTTCCTTCGAGGTAAGATGCTAACGTGCTTCATTAGCTGAGCGTGCTAACTGTTGTTAGCTGCGTTAGCTTCAGTTGAGATGAGCTGAAAACGCTAATAAAACTGAAAATAAATATAAAAACCCTCTACAGCTTATAGTGCAATTACATTAGATCACCTGCCTTCTCAGTGGCTTCCTCCAGGAAACAGTTCTGAACTATTTTAGCTTCTAAAATTAATTAATGTTGGTTCAAAACTCACTTGGCTAATGTTCCACATATTAGCTTACATTTTCTGTGAAACAAGTTGGAGCTTATGCCAGGTCGTTGTACCATCAAATCACTCTTATCTCTATTTGCTTATTATTCTGGGTATCTATAATGGCACATTTCTACTAGTAGAAACTACATTGCAAGGTCTTTTCAGGTGAAAATTAAGCTGAAGATGTCTAATTATCCTTAAATACTGTAACTGGCTGTTTTAATATGCTCTGGCTAACCTGAGTTTGTGCAAAAGAATTCACTTAATTCACTTTTACCTAGTCAAAAAGCACATTTCAGATATATTATAAACACATTTTATCCTACTGTAAATGACTCCTTTTTTCCCATTTGTGTGTACTGAGCTTTCAGCTCCAAATATCCTTGAGTAAATTCTTCCAGTCTGGTAGGAACATTGTGGGTTTTTTTCTCGGAGAAGCTTGGACTGCAGATTTCTAAAATGCAGTTGTTACTTGTCATAATAAACTATTATATCATTACCTTGTATTTTCCAGATTAATGTTTTAAACTCGGTGTTAGTCAGACTCTTCCTTCATTTAAAAATGAATCAAACCCATCATGGGTGTATCTTGGCTGTCTTCTTAATGTTGCTTTTTTTTGTACACTTTGAACACTGACATTTTATCACAAATACAAATAAAAGTATAAAGCAAGCCAGCAGCATCCATTCTGAACTTTAAAGAGCCGCAAATCTCCAAAATGACAGGTGTTTGAATCCTCTGAGTTAGCTTGAAAGTAAACATGAGTCACTCCAGCTTCCCTGAAACTAAATCTTGTTCCACTGCAGCCAGTGAAAAGGTAAATCAAGCGGTAATGTCATTCAGAATATCGTTTTCTGTACTTACATGTGCAGTTGTGGGCAACTTGTTTTTATTTACAAAAAATAAGACGAACATCTTAAAATAAAACTCTTTGGCCTCACTTTGTTTTAATATTTCTCATTAATTCATCTTACTCAACCCCAACAATGTCTTTATGTATTTTATTTTTTGCAAATGTTGATTTCCTTATTTATCTTTCAGGCCTGTTTTTCTTCATTAGTAAGTCAAGACTACGTGAACGGAACAGACCAGGAGGAGATTCGAACGGGTCAGTGAAAGCCCCACACGTCTGTGCTGCTTACCGTCATCTGAACGTTGGATCATACGTTTTCTGCTTTCTGTAGGCGTGGACCAGTGCATACAGAAGTTCCTGGACGTGGCTCGTCAGACAGAGTGCTTCTTCCTGCAGAAGAGACTTCAGCTGTCTGTGCAGAAACCGGAGCAGGTGGTGAAAGAGGTAAGCTATTAGGACTCGCTTGGGTTTGACATTTATGAACGATTTATTCCATTCTTGTTTGTTTATCCGGGATCTCTCAAGTACACTTTTTTTTCCCTTTCTTCTCACCTCAGGATGTGTCAGAGTTGCGCAACGAGCTTCAGAGGAAAGAAATGCTGGTTCAGAAACATTTGGCCAAGCTGCACCACTGGCAACAAGTCCTTGAGGATTTGAGCGGTCAGCATCGTAAACCCACCGATCTTCCTCCTCCTGGACCTCTGGCCTTTCTGGAACAGGCCTCGGCCAGTCTGCCGTCTGCTCCTTTAAAACCCAGCTAACACAGTCGGAGGGGTAGAAACCACTCTAGCATCTTGTATGAAGAGTAAAAAAAAATACATTTTTAGATGCAAATGTAGTAATTTATGTGACTTGAGCGGGCAGTACAGCTGATTGGAGATGCACACACCTTCACTCATCTGACCTACAGACTTTATTTGAACTGAATGGAGGAGAAATTAATATTTTTGAGATAGAGGTGACTGTTTCTACTCTGAAGTGCTCTGACTGCGAGGAGGGTGCTGTCATTGCAGAGCTGAAGAGATGTTTGTTTTGTTTTCTGATGTATGTAAATATATCCCAAACTGTTTTTTACTGTAGAAATAAACTTTTTGAGTATTATGGTTGTTAAAGGAAATACTTTTTTGTGTTCTGTATACCTTTGTGTTATGGAATAGAGTCGATCCTTCCATTATTTATAAAATATAAAGAATGAAGACCTACTCTGTATTAAAAGTCTGAGGAAATACCCGCTGACCATGAACACCAATTAACCTTGTGTTACAAACTGGACACATGAAGCTTTAAGAAGTATTTATAGTGCTAAGTGGTGATATTAGATCACATTACAACAGAAGGAAGTCCTGTAAGTGTATGAAAAGGCAATAATAAATCAGTGGGACATCCCTTTTATCACCCACTATTCCAATAGCTGGAAAACTCAAAGCTATTAGCTACTCTGTTCATATAAAATATCACATTAAGTTCAGTAATCATTCATAAAACTAGCTTTAATTCCACATCATTCCTGCATTAGGTCATCACAGATAAGCTTACAGTCGTCCTGGTTTCTCTAATGAATTCAGTGTCTTCACACCATGACAGACTTGTTCTGGTCAGCTTTAAGCTGACTTCACTGACGGTGCAGTGAGACAGAAATCTGGGCTCAGGAGACGAAGCTCTCTACAAAGGCAGAGGCCTCTGCTCCTAACTAAAACTGGGTTTTATATTTTTGGTCTGCCCCACAGGATCTCAATGAGGTTCAGTCTTGAATTAGCCTGACAATGCTTACTCAGCATTAACACTATTGTCCCGTTTATAGTATTTTTTTTAAACTAACATTTTCAGCAACCTTTCAGCTATTTTAACCAATCACATGTCAAAATGTTCCACTTTTTTAGGATGTTGTGGCTGTGACTTGTTTTTTGTAACTTTAATACTTTTTGAAATATTTACCTTTATTTACAGTTTTCCTTCATTAAAATGAACTGGGAACTCTGCACTCTTTGTAATCCACAGAAGCATATTTGTTTAATTTGTAGTTTTTAACTGGTGTTTTGTTATTTAAGCTTTTAGCTATTTTTCTGCTTATTTTAGCTTTTATCTATGATTTTGCTAAGTTTAGGTTTTTGCTGCTTCTCTGCTAATTTAGGATTTTAGCTAGTATTTTTTTGTAGCTACTGTTTTGCTTATTTTTGTTTTTACTTACTGTTTTGTTGATCTTAGCTTTTGGCTTCTGTTTTGCTTATTCAAGGTTTTAGCTGGTTTTAGCCTCTGTCTTGCTTATTATAGTTTTAAGCTATAGTTTTACAGGTTTTTTGGGTTGCCATTCTGTTGTTCTTGGCTTTTAGCTACTGTTTGTCTAATTTTAGTTTTTGTTCTGATCATTTAACTTTGACAACTACCTCTGAACTTCTTTAACACATTTCAGCTCTCAGTATTCCTGTTTTGTCGCAGTAAATGTATTTTGTCTCCTTAAACACCTGAATGAACTGTATTGTTGATCACGTGATCGGCCGTCCTTCAGTCTTCCACCGCCAGAGGGCGCCAGCGCTTTCTTCTGGCACGCCTTGGCCGCGTACAGGACCGTCTTTGCCGACACGTCCTTGTTTTAATCAGCTATTGGAAAATAACAGGTATCCTCGTCCGTCCGCCTATCGCACCCGTTTACACCCAGGAGGGAAGAGGGAGGAAAGCCGAGTGAAAATCACCCCCGTCTGACGCGGCGGAGGCTCCTTTCCAGCGCGTGTCCGCCGGGTCCGACAGAAGAAGCGGTCCGCTGGGGGGCTCGACCGACTGGGCTGAACCGAAACGTGTGTGTGCGTGTGTGTGTGCGCGGAGACGGTCGCCGCAGTCGGGCTGTGTATTTATGAGGCTGCTTTAATATGGGGCTGCTGTCAGCCCGTCTGTCCACCTCTGGACCGACTGCCGCCGTGATTCACGCCTGAGTTCAGACCCCTCGAAGAGGACCTTGTGGATATGGAATGGTGCATGCTGCTGGGCCAAGTTTTCAGCCTCTAAAAAACACCGGAATCATGGAGAGCCATCCGCTGTAAGTGCTGGGAATATATATATTTATATATATGTGTGTGTGTGTGTGTTTTGACATTTCCCAGTGGCTGCCTGACGGATGGTGCCGCATTAACAGAGACACCGGCCAGCCGGGGAGGCTGCTCCCTGATCGGGCTGACCGGGCACCGATGCCCGGGGAGGGGGTCTGCAGGGTCCGGGTCCGGGCTGCCTGGACCCGACGGGAGGTGGTTTTTCTTTTTGTTTTGTGGCACAGAGGGGGTGATTGTGAGCACGGATCGGTGCGTGTCCGTGTCTGCGTGTGACAGAAAACAGGGGCGACGTGATTTTGCCGCGAGCAGCATAAATTACAGCAGTTTGATGATGACAGAGAGGAGCCAGAGGTTGTGGAAATTAATCAAATACACCAACTCCAGAGTCTTCCACAACATCAGGGCTTACTTTTTTTAACCCTGTAATGCATTTGTTTCGTTCAGTTTTTCATCACCACTCAGTTTCTAAAGATTTTATATTCAAAACAACTAAATATTAAAGGCAAAAGTAGGCGAGTCTTACATTTTTGACATCAAAAATCAAATGTTGATCAACAAATAAGAATAAAGCAGAACAATCATTCGTTTATCCTTCTACAGAGAAAGATTATGAATGGATATATGGGCAGTTTTTAATTTTCATTTAAATATTTCAGGATTAGAAGAAAATTTTACATTTTAAATGTTGGATTCAGGTATAATTGCTCTGATTTGCATTTGCTTTCATGTGCAGCTCTCTTTAAATCCTTAATTTATACTTAATGGTTTTGATTGTATTTTTATTTTATATGCATCCTGCGACTGCACAATATATAAGTTTATCGACATCACAATATCATTGAGCACAATATGAGATTTGCAAAAAACTTAAATAAATCATTATATGTCAGGTACAGTGCATTCATGTCCTGCTCCTTATAATATATTTGGTCAATCCAACGAGCCCACACCTGGTTTAGATTATAATGATAAAAGAGGAGAAAGTGAGGAAAATGAGGGTTTATTGCTGTTGATATTGTCATTACAATATTAACCAATAATATCACAGTTTTTTCCCTAATGTATCCTATTTTAAAATGCCACAACGTTTGCCTGATCTAGCATAATGCATCTGCTTCTTATGAGTTTGAAGTAACAGTAGGAATAAAATTGACCGTATAACCAGTTTAGAAAAATGTGAACTACAGGAACGAAAAATGCACATCCACTTTCATCCACAATGCAGGAAATCGTTTGGCAAAAACAGAAAGCCGGGTGGTGAGGTCACTGAAATAACTCGAAAATGACAAAAGTAATGAAACTGGCCTTGACAAAAAGGATGGTGTCACTAGAAAGGATTTAAAATAACTTGACTATAAGGATATGTTAAACTAAGACGTATCGTGTAATTAGCATCACAGAAAAAACTTCCAGTAAATAAAAGAAAATCAGACATATTTGAGAAAACTCAACTCAGCCTTGTGGACTAATAAAAGTTATTTTTCTTTAAAATTATTATTTTTATTCTGAACCTGAAACTATATTTTATTGTTTTTGTAACTCAGCTTTTGTCGTGGTTGAATCTTGTATTTAAATGTTTTGGTGTTTGAAGCAACTCGTACCTGAAGAACAGCAGGTGTGAGCATGAAATACTAACTAAAGGTCAGAGTACAAAAAAAACAAGAAAAGAAAAAACAAAATGGGACTTAGACATGCTAGTTAATGTGTCTTACCTAAAGACTGTCTGCAGCAGATGAACAGTATCTGAAAGTCTTTAAGAAATAAGAAAAAAATACATCCAGCAAAGATTTGACACAGGATCTGAGATGTGCTTCATCCGTTCATCCTCGGCTCTTTGGGAATCATTTTGCTGTTTATTAAAATATTTTATTTATCAAACTGTTATCTTTCGTAGTTTTCACTGATTCAACCAGAGGTCTTTTCTCGATCTTAGAAATCTGATCTTTAGAAGTCAAGGCTGCCGAGTGTTTTTTTTTTTTTGTGTTGGTCAATGCGTATTTTCATTTAACAAAAAACTAACAACATTAACTTAACTTAAATAAGTGTAAATTAAACAACACTTAGAAGAACTTCTACACCTAAATTATTTTGTTGAAAAGCATTTTTTGTTTTAAAATAAATGAAAATTGTGGGTTGCAGTGAGCTGGTTGTAGCAGCTGCTGCGGGATCTTTATTTTCCTACCTGGTAATTGATTAAGTATGTACAGACACATCTGATTGTTAATCCATCGATTTATTTCTAGATTCAGCTAAAAAAAATTCAGAACAAAATGCACCTTTGTGACAAGCCAATAAAGTTGCCAGCACCAGTAATCAAGCTTTGACACCCTTAGTTGAATGCATGTTTCTGTTTTAAAACAAATTCCAAATGAGGATATTAAATATACATTAACTCCACATATCTAAATCATCAAACTGATAAGAAGAAGACAAAGAATAAGTCAAACTCTTCTTTAGCGTATACTTCGGTGAACACTGCAGCGTAGGTACAGTAACACACCCAGAGGTGTACACTGATTAAGATTTATCACAGCTCTACTTGCATTTGTCTTATCTGTGTGGTTGCTCCAGTTTTAGTTTTTTTGTTTTTTTACACCTCTGCACGCTCCCTCTCAGGTGCACCAGACTTTGTCCACATTCTCTGGACAAGGAGGACGGAGTGGAAAGACAAGGTCCCGTCACTCTGAACCCTCGGCATATGAGGAAGGCGTTTAAAGTCATGAATGAGCTGCGCAGGTGATCTAAACTCTCCGTTCGCTTTGTTTTCTAACCTTAAATCCTCCCCGTGCCTAACCCTTCCGTCCTTCCTGCAGCCAGAGCCTGTTGTGCGATGTGACTATAGTTGCAGAAGACATAGAGATCACTGCTCACAGAGTGGTTCTGGCTGCTGGGAGCCCTTACTTTCACGCTATGTTTACTGGTAAGGAACCATCCTCCATCTGGATTGGCTAAATATCTGTTTTTTTTTTGTAAGCTGTGTGGGTGTGCTTGTGTTGATGAAATCCTAACGTGTGTAACTGCACAAACAGGGGAGATGGCAGAGAGCAGGGCCAAACGAGTGAGAATAAAGGAGATGGACGGCTGGACTCTGGGCCTGCTGGTAGATTATATCTACACGGCAGAGATACAGGTCACAGAGGATAATGTTCAGGTAACGTCCACCTGCGAACATCTAAGGCCTTTTTTTATGGAAACTCTGCAGGATCTGATTAACTCCGAACCTTCAGACGAGTCTTCCACCTGTGTGTGCACCTTCTTCTTTTGTGTTCCTCAGGCGCTCCTGCCTGCAGCTGGACTGCTCCAGCTCAATGAGGTAAAAAAGGCCTGTTGTGAGTTCCTGAGCTCTCAGCTGCATCCCTCCAACTGTCTGGGGATACGAGCCTTCGCCGACCTACATGCCTGCTCCCAACTCCTTGCACAGGCTAACAGCTATGCAGGTTTGTGTCCTCAAAATTCAACAACTTGTCCTTATTGCTTCATTAAAACGAGTTTTGAGGTGAGCTTGCGCGTCCAGGAGGATGTGGAACAATAGAGGAGACAGAATGAGGGCAGGTTTAATTAATTAAAGTTAGGAGAGACGCTGTCCTGGAAAACTTCAGTGTTTGTTTGCAGCCCTAAAGAAGTAGTTTCACTTTGTGCTAACAGAGCAACATTTCACTGAGGTGGTTGGAACTGAAGAGTTTCTCAATTTGGGCATGGAGCAAGTGTCCAGCCTGATCGCCAGCGATAAGCTCACCATCCCCACAGAGGAGAAGGTACGACCTTTCACCTTTCTCATTGCAGCTGTGGCACAACAGTCCAATGATTCTGCAGCGTCATAAGTGCGGCTTTCTGCTCAGGTTTTCGAAGCGGTGATAGCTTGGGTGAACCACGACAAAGATGTCCGCCAGGAGCACTTGGCTCACCTGATGGAGCACGTTCGCCTGCCGCTCCTCTCCAGAGAATACCTGGTGCAGGTACGTTTGCCTAAACTGGCACGTTAAACCAAGATAAAACCTTTGAAAGGTGGACTTGAGGTACAAAGACCAGTCTGAACTACCACACTGCTGCACAGTAAACTAACACTTCTGTGACACAAGATATCGTCTGATTTCAGATCAATGTGTTCCCCAACAACTAATCAGTGATCTCGAAATGTTTTTCATACAAATATCAAATAGACCGCAGTTTTATTTGGAATTTGTCAAAAGTTGGTCATTCAAGCCACAGCAAAAATGGTCATTATGTGTTCAGAAAACACAAATGGCCATCTGTTGATGTGAAGTCATAACGCGGCACTTCGTAAGCCCTGCTGTCTCAACTCTTTGCTCTCGTCAGCGCGTGGAAGAGGAGTCCCTGATCAAGAACAGCAGCGCGTGTAAAGACTACCTGATCGAGGCCATGAAGTACCACCTTCTGCCAGCTGACCAGAGAGCTCTGATGAAGACGGCTCGCACCCAGATGAGAACTCCCGCCTGCTGTCCCAAGGTACAGACACAGTCGTCGCCCGAGTGTCTCCTGACCGTAGGAGCGGAGGACCGACGGATAAATGTCCTGCGGCTTGTCCTGTGACACCTCTGCTGTTTCTGTGGGGTTCAGGTGATGGTGGTGGTTGGAGGTCAGGCTCCTAAAGCTATCCGAAGTGTCGAGTGTTACGACTTTGAGGAGCAGCGATGGTACCAAGTGGCTGAGCTCCCTACCAGGAGGTGCAGAGCAGGTAGGAAACCCTCACTTCCAGAAGCTGCTTATATTTATTTATCCTTAAATAAAACCACATGGAACCACTGAATTAATTGAAACTCACCTCATACATAAATTTAAAAATGACTTACTAAGCGTTATTGATTCCTTCTTTCATGTTTCAGTTTCATGTGCTGATTTATTTCATATTAGCTCTGCTGGAGTTTCTTTGTCACAATGTGGTGGGTACAAAATATGCCCACTTCTACTGTATGTTTTGAAACAGAACAAATAGGTTTCCCTTTGGTTCTTAGAAGTAAAATTGTTCATTTACTGCACCTTCTTGTTCTGAATCATTTCCACCTCATTACAGCGTAAACTCCATCAAAGTGGCTTCCACACATGCAAGCAGCGAATGTCTTGGGAGTAATGTTCAGATTTTGTCTGCAGTTGCTCCTTCAGACAGGCAAGAGGTTCCCTCTGCATGTTATAGTTTTACTACTTTAAATTTGCCAAAGTGCCACCGGGTCATTTAGAGTGCACACGAGGCAGGACATGAGGCAAATAACATGTTGTTCAAGTTATAGGATGGTGTTTGTATCACAACAACAAAAGTGGGAGGAAACAAAGCATATTTTTTTGTAATGACTGTTATGGTGTTTAAATGTGTGCCTTCATGCCAGAGTTATAGACTGAGATCATCCTATGTTAAGAAATGATAAAGTTGTAGTCGTTTTGGTCAAACCTTGAAATTGAGGTTTTGTGCAGTCTCCTGCGATATAGCTAGATGCTCAGAGTGTGTGTTGTGAATGATCCTCGTTGCTACCTCATGAAATATATTCATATATATTCATACTTTCCAGACTTTGTACCACCTGGCTCAGATATTCCACAGAGAGTCTGATTGTGGGCTGTTATTTCCTCACACGCAGCTACTACAAAAAGACGTATTTAACATTGTAAGACCTTAGAGCATGTGTGGTTTTATTAGCTTTCAAGGTTCCCACTGTTATAGTCAAGGAGGCTAAAAACTGTATATTGTAGCTGCGAGTTGCTGCTCTAGGCTTTACACCTGCTGCAGATTGATACCAAACAAGTTTTTTAAAATTTAACTCATTACTTCACTCAAACAGGTTGATGGTGTAACAGAGTGGTGCATATTTTGTGCCTGTTGTGTTCTTCAGGTGTGGTGTACATGAGTGGTTGTGTGTACGCGGTTGGCGGTTTCAACGGCTCTTTGCGCGTGCGGACGGTGGACTGTTACGACCCGGTGATGGACCGCTGGACGAGCGTGAGCAGCATGCAAGACCGGCGGTCCACGCTCGGCGCTGCTGTCCTGAACGGACTCCTCTACGCCGTGGGCGGCTTCGACGGCAGCACGGGTACGACTGAGTGTTTCCGTGTGTTCAAAACCCGCGCTGAGCGTGTGTGACCACAGCGAACGGGACAGTTCTCTGTGTTTTTGAGGGATGCCCTGTGAATGTTTTGCAGGGCTTTCCACGGTTGAAGCGTACAACGCCAAGACGGACGAGTGGTTCCATGTGTTGCCCATGAGCACCAGGCGCAGCAGTGTAGGAGTGGGTGTTGTCAATGGTGACTACAGTTCTGTTTGTTTTTCAAAGTCAGCATGATCGAGGACAGGATTTTAGAAAAAAAAAGAGATTCACAAGATTACAGAAGCACCCAGCAATTTTATGCAGTACAAGTGATGCAACCACCAAAGCCCTCTGCCTTGAAGATGATGCCATACGTGCTCTTCTCAGGGATCCTGTATGCTGTCGGAGGTTACGACGGAGCCACCAGGCAGTGTTTAAGTACCGTAGAAGCTTACAGTCCTAAAAGCAACGCATGGAGCTATATATCAGAGATGGGCACGAGACGCAGTGGAGCAGGTGTGTTTGTTTAGTTTGTTCTTGTGTTAACGCAAAAATGTTCAAATATTCAGTTCGATTCTTCTTCTCGTGATCTGTCCTTCACACAGAAACTGCACAGATGTTTGCAGATGTCAAAGAGTTGTTAGAATGTTGGTATATTTGCATTCTAGGCAATCTGATCAAGACGCAAAGCTGTTGTAAGGTCAACTCCAAAGCAAAGTTTAGGAGCCAAATTATTTATTATTAATTGTTTAAAGTTGAATGTAAAACCCAATTTTGACCAGTAGGTGTCACTCTTGCGTTTTGGGCATTTCCAGCAAAGAAGGGAACTTTGATTCAGTTGCAGGTGCACAAAGAGGACATTTTTTTGCTCTTTATGCTACATTAGTGTCATCTGATATTTCTCTTATTGTCTAGTTACTATTAGAGGTTAATGGAACGATCTTTGTTTGCTTTTTAAGCTCTAGACACCCCAAAGCGATTCATAGAGTCAAAAAAAAAAACCACAACTACAATAAAGTAGACAAAGTAGAAAACACTTAGAAGTTAAAAACTACTTAAAAAGCAGTCAAATACATTAGGTAAACAGCAAATAGATCACATTGATGAAACAAATCAACTAAAAACTAAATTAAAAACGTGAGTTTAGCTGGTTCTGCAGTACTGGAGCCTGATAACTAAATGGATGCATACATTTGAAGGTAATTGTGCAAACTATTAAACCCTTGAACTGATTTAATGAAATGCATTTTGGACTTTATTTGTTACTTTTTCAAGACACAGGAAGTTGACTTTAGTAAAATCAAAGTGTCTCTGTAGCTTTAGGTGTAGTCTCAGTCATTATGGGGGTTTTAAAAAGACATTTATAATTTCATGCTCCTTTTACTCATATGGGTTTTGTTTTTCCAAAAGTATTACCACAATATAGAAATATTTGTCAAAATAACTGTTAATGTGAATCAGGCAGATCTGAGATGTGTTAAAGTCTAAATCTATAATCATGCTTATGAAACTACAGTTTTTTAATAATATGTGGGCCTCTTGGTGTCGTATTTCCTGCTCAAACCTGACTGTGAGTGATAATCTGTGCTCACCGGTGACACGTGAACAGATGGGTTTTAATATCATGCAAACATTTCTTTGGTTTTCCTGTATTGGAGAATGTCGACCGTGTCTTTCTCAGGTGTGGGCGTGTTGAAAGGTTTGCTGTACGCCGTGGGGGGGCACGACGGTCCGTTGGTGAGAAAGAGCTGCGAGGTCTACGATCCAGCTTCAAACAGCTGGCGACAGGTCGCCGACATGAACATGTGCCGACGCAACGCAGGTCAGTGGAGCGCAGAGCTGCGAAGACGTCATCGGGTGTGTGATATTTTTCTCTGTCTAACGTTTATTGACTGTTGTCAGGTGTGTGTGCTGTAAACAACCTGCTGTACGTGGTGGGAGGAGATGACGGCAGCTGCAACCTGGCCTCGGTGGAGTTCTACAATCCAAACACGGATAAGTGGACGCTGCTGCCGACCTGCATGAGCACGGGCCGCAGTTATGCAGGTCAGTGCACAAGACGGGCTACAAGTTACTGATTTACCTGCACGTTTCAGAGCCGTGCGTCTCGTCAGAGGACGAGTTTTGCTTTTGGTTAACCAAATGACATTCATGTGGCTGCGACAGGAGTTGTTCCTCTCCCTAACCTACTGCCCTTCCTCTGTAATAACTCAGGTCATTCAGATATCCTCTTATATCTCCAGAACACAGTTTTGTTTTCTGATTAGACAAGGGGAACGACACGTTATGGCAGGATTACAGCAGGATCCGCTCTTGAGTCTCGTCACAGGCATTTATACGTGCAAAAATAACACATTTACTCTTCTAATATCGATAGAAAGGTTTCGATTTGTTTTAAATCACAGCTGTTCCCTGGAGCCTTTAGCTTTAAACTCTTACAAGAATCTGTCCTTGATTCTCTAAACTGCTGCAGCTGAGACACTGACTACTTTAAAGTACCCCACACAACCCCTCTTCAAAAAAAAAAAAACCTCCTTGAAATTCAAGCATTTACCTGTGTGAAGAGTTTGAATAATAGCAGAGCACTTTGACTCGTCTTAATTTCCTATTTTTAATGACAGTGCACCAAACAGTAAAATGTGTTTCATATATATTTAAAAAAATATATTTTTCTATTTTAATCATTTTGTGCAAAGTCCAGCACATTTATCTTTAATTTGGCCCAAATACTTACACATTCTTTAGTCTTTTAAAAGCAGATACTGTATTATCTGTAGCTCATGACCAAAATTTGCCACAATGTGGACTTTTTCCCTCTGTCCCTGGTGAAGAGACGCTTCCTTATAGGATCGGAGAATCGGTCGTTTGATGTATTTATCTTCTGATGGTACAGTTGCTGTTTGTCAGATTGATTGCATGAAATAGATGCATTTCTTTAGCAGAATGCTTGTGATGAATGTTAATGTCTTTGTCACTTTGATTAGAGTTAGACTTCTGACAGTTTCACTTGTTCCTATGCCCTGTTTCACACAATCACTATGCCACTTAGTAAGCAGGAAACCAGATCCAGTCATATTTTATCAGATGAACTGAGCCTGCATGGCAGATAAAAGCAAGCTTAGGTAGATAAATCTGTTTAATGCTGCAAGTGTTCAGATTATTTCTCGAATCTATACATGAAAATATGTTTATTTTCCATGTGGTCTCCCGGCGCTTTCCGTTAATGACGTGCAATATTTAAAATACAACTTTTTTTCTCCGCCTCTACAGGTGTGACCATGATCGACAAGCCCTTATGACTGTTCCTGACCGCTGCCTTTGATTAAGAAGCAGAATGTATTCTCCTGCTGAATACCGATCTTGGATCTGTCTACGACGCTGATGCTCGAGTTTTGGGCAGCATTGGCACCGGCACTGCTGACGAAGATGAAGGAAAATGACGAGCCTGTTATTGCTGAGAGCGATGAAGATTTTTGCACTTACCTGAAACAGAGGGAGCCGTAGGAAAACGAGGGCATCGGACCTGTTTTAATCCGCTCCCGGGGCGGGACTGCAGCCGTAACTGGACGACCCAGTTTGAAGCACAGCTGTACAGCTGCAGTGCCATTGAGATGCTACTGACA
This sequence comes from Kryptolebias marmoratus, assembly GCF_001649575.2. NCBI lineage: Eukaryota > Metazoa > Chordata > Actinopteri > Cyprinodontiformes > Rivulidae > Kryptolebias > Kryptolebias marmoratus. The sequence goes on from NC_051432.1 coordinate 15,244,791, forward strand.
CGAAGCTGCTAGAACTGCAAAGTTACTTTAACATTAGTAATGTTAACACGAACCAGACCTGAGAGAGATTATTCAGCTGTTCTGTGCGAGAGCAAAGCAGAGAAGAACCACTTTGGACTGAAAAGAGTTTTGTTTTATTTTTATTCCCCCCTCCTCTTTTGTTTTATTCTCCTGAGAAGTGTGCTTGCATTTCAAGGTGCTCCATTGCTCGCACATGTAAGGCATGTGTTTTTGTTTGCATCAGTGTGTTGTGAGGCCTGGTTTGACGCCGCATGAACACACTCTGTCTAACTTCTGACTTATTGCAGTGCTGCAGTGAGGCTCTTTAAGAGTGCCTGAATGTCAAAGTACACCTTCTTCTTTCCTCTGTTTCAGCCTCGTGTGTCGTTACGGGACAGCACAGCTCGACTCGAGGCGCTTTTTTCTCGGGGGTGTGGGGATTTAGAAATAAATTCTGACTTTAGATTTGTGGGAATGGCTGTATTAGCTTGGTTTTTTTCTGAATAACAGAATTTCAGAACAGGATAATGTACATTTTTCATGGAGAAAACAGACTTTTGTTGGAAGTCTCCTCTGGTGGGAGAGACGCCTCAGTCATGTTGCCAAACAGTGACCAGAGAGAGAAGCTGCCTGTGCTTTACCCATACCTGGCAGCCATATGTATCATGGTTGTAACCACTAAATGAGAGCAGCAGCCTGAACTCACTGCATGGACCCCGTCTCCACCCTGGTTTCCCCCCGTCCCCTCCTCTCGTTTGGTGTAATTAACTACTGCGCACCCTGAACGTAATATGAATGTGCCAACTTTACAGTCTCTTCTTATTTCTGTCTCTCTTTCTTACTCTGTTACTAATCTGTTCTCTCTTTCTGGAAAGTGACCAAACTCTTCTTCTTTTTCTTTATTTTGTTTTTTATTTTTTATTTTTTTTAAGTCTCTTCTTCTTGCTTCTTCTGCTATAATCAAAACTTGCTATAAAAGTAACTGGTATAGCTGTTTCTCGTCAGTGTATTGAGGAATGTCATGTAGGCTAATAACTTGGAAAATGTTTTATTACATGTTTTATATTAATATAATTATAATAATAATTATTATTATTACTATGGATAAATATGCTTCTTGTATTTCAAGCTGTGAAATGATATATTCTGTTTTTAAAACTTTGCCAAACCAGTAAAACGTTGAAAACGAACATGTCACGTGTGATTTCCTGAAAGTTTCATCAAAATCTGCCATGTGGTATATTAGAAATGTTGCTAACAGACAAGTACAGCTGAGTCCAAATGGAAAAACAATAAATATATATATTTATATATTGCACCATCTGTTAACGCTCAGGGTGTTTATTGGAGAACAGTCTCAGCTGCGACCACACCTAACTAGTTAATTATGAAATATTATGGTAAAGGTACACATGCAAAAGCATGTGTTTTTTTTTTTTTTTTTTAAAAAACACCTTTTTACAGGTAACCTTGTCTAGGAACTTTCTGCATGTTGTTATATCACTCTAATAGAGCATTTATTCCAAAATATTCAGTTATTTAGTAAAAAACTATGTGTGCATTCTTAAAGATCATAAGCTAAACCAACTAAATAAGTTGGATAATTTTAGATAGTTTTGTTTGAGAAAAAACAACACAGTTCTGCACCAAGGATCTGTTAGTACAGCTTTTTATTTTTATGTTTTGCCTCTAATAAGTACATGAACATTTATATTTTTTCTCAGAAGTTAAATGGTCACATATATTTTGTTTTCCACATCATTTCTAAAGATAAAGCTGGAGTCAGAGCATGTACTACAGCAATTAAAAGTACAAATAAGTAGATGTGAACGCCTATTACTGAAGTTCTCAGAGAGACACCCCCACCACCCCATGCCTACCCCTCGCGCAGCTTGCTAAACTCATGAAAACACCTCGCTTTTTCATTGGTCCGCGCCGTAGAGCCCTCCAGTCTCACTATCATCACTCCATTCCGACAGCCAATCAGCGAGGCCCCTTTGCTCTCTGACGTCACCCTCCCGTCCCGTCAGCCAATGAGAGGCGCCGATGTTAGCGTACTTCACCCGGTCGGCCTCCCCGGGTCGCTCAGGTAGACGGGGACGTACAGCGGAAAGGTAAGGGTATCCTGTTGTCGAGCGACGAGAGGGGACTATTTAGCCGAAGCTAAAACTACGAATTCTCTTTCACTGTTTGGACATATGAAGGGCGGGAATGTGTGTTTTAGTTTTTGAACATAACGGTTTTTAGTTAATAAACAACGCAGTAGTTTGACTGTTATAAAGTTTAAACATGGCTGACATATTGTTGCCTTATCCTTTTAGTTTCTAACTATTCGTTGTTTTTAGCTGCTTTGGTTCAAACATCTCCACGAAGGACATTTACTAATAACTCTGAGTTTACCAAAGGTTAGACACGACATGCTAACTTGATGCAGAAAAAGTACAATCCAGTTAAAGTATGCATTTATTTTGCTATCAGGCTCTTTGAAGCTTATATAAACCACATTTTGTCCTCTTACAGCATCATGCTAAAGTCTTGAATCATTTATGTTTTACCTCCCAACATGAGCCAGACTTGATGATAAATTTTAAAGTGTCTGTCATCCTTTTTTTCTTTTATGGTTTCTTAAAGTTTTTCTTTGAACTTGGTTGCTTTTCACACTCATTTTCAGTCCATTACATAACCATTTTTAGAGCTATGTATTTCTGTTTGTTAACTTTGATTTATGAATCATTCAGGCACAAAAACACAAGTGATGAACCAGTGTTGTGTTGACATATAAAAGACACCTTAGCAAAAAAAAAAAAGGAAAAAGGTGCTTTAAATTAGATTTTTAGACTTTTGTCTTGAGCCGTCTGTCACAAAAACATAACTTGTTTCCGTTTCTTTACCATAAACTGTTAAATACATAAAATATAGCACAATTTGGAACACATAAAACATAGTTTTTGCACCAACAAAGAGCTATTAGCTAAATTGTTGACATAAGACAGGATAATCCATGTTTTAAGTCACGTGTCAGGTGTTTGACGTCTCTTCTTCTGTCCTCCACTTTCCTCAATTTTGGGCTCTAGCTGCACACGGTCAGGTACAAGGAAGCTGTCATTTTGATTATTTTAGACTCATTTTTGCCTGGAAAGAACATGTGTTGTATAACTAGTTCATGTATGACCCAGTGTGTGGTTCTTTCGGTCTTCCTTCCAGACCTGAAGTCACCTTGCAGCCTCCGTCATGGCAGCGAACGGCACAGCAGACATTTTGAGCTCGGCCTATCTTGCGGTGGAGTACGTAGACGCCGTGCTGCCAGAAAACCCCTTTCACCCCTCCCTGAAACACGCCTGGGGCTACATGCTGGACAACTACTCCAAGTTCCAGATCGCTACGTGGGGATCACTTTTCGTCCACGAGTTCATCTATTTGCTCTTCTGTCTGCCCGGTTTCTTATTTCAGTTTCTACCCTTTATGCAGAAATACAAAATTCAGCAGGTATGTGTGTGTTGTGTTCGATTAGACATTATTTTACATTATAAAATGTTTGCATAATGATGGATGTGTGTGTTTGTATGTGCAGGACAAGCCAGAGACGTGGGAGAAACAGTGGAGGTGTTTCAAGATGCTGGTGTTCAATCATTTCTGCATCCAATTTCCTTTAATCTGTGGAACGTACTACTTCACCGAATACTTCAGCATCCCGTACGACTGGGACTCAATGCCACGCTGGTCAGTGAGAGACCAGTAAAACCATAAGCAAAAATGTTCCCAGAATTACTCAATAAATGTTTTACCTTTAACTTTATACCTTTTTGCAGATATTATGACTATAGGGGCACAAATGTTAGCTTTTTAAACTAAAAATACAACACTGAAAGTTACAGTTAATTACAATAGTTGATGCTGGTAAAGTAAGTTTTCCAACATGTGAAATTCAAACCAAACTGGTTATGGTGAAGATTTTTGTTTTTAAAAGTGAAGAAATCTTCAGGATGACTTTCGTTAAGGCAGATTTAATTGTCTTTTTGTGGTTCTTCAGAGATCATTCCAACAGAGTGTTATCTGTGTAAACAGTGTTATTCCCATTATAATAAACTTTTTTTTTTAAACAAAACCTCCCCTCGTCTCTCCCAGGACTTCTCTTCTGGCTCGGTGCTTCGGCTGTGCTGTTATCGAGGACACCTGGCATTATTTCCTCCATCGCATTCTGCACCACAAACGGATCTACAAATACATCCACAAAGTCCACCACGAGTTCACTGTGAGTAAAAACACACGAGGGGGATAAAAAAGTAAATAAAGGGTTACTCATTAAACACCATGATCTTGTTGAATGTAGCTGAGATATTGTCGGGTGGTTTTGTTACACTGAATCGTGTTTATTGTTGTTATAACATGTTCATCTGTGAAGATAATCCTGCGTCCTGCGTTTGTCATAGAGATAACTGCAGAACTTTAAGTATTATGATAATCGCCTGAAAGAGAGAGATCCAGATTTCCAGACTGTTTGAGCTTTGTGATACCGTAATAATGATAAATATGATAAATACATGTTCAGTCCTTCAGTCGCTCGTTTAGGTATGAAGTAAAAAAAAACAACAACAACAGTCTCTCATGGTTCGAATCTCGGCTGTGTCTCAGGCTCCGTTCGGCATGCAGGCAGAGTACGCTCATCCTGCTGAGACCCTCATCCTCGGCGCTGGCTTCTTCATCGGGATCATGGTCTTCTGTAACCACATGTTCTTCCTTTGGGCCTGGGTGGCTTTCCGTCTGCTGGAGACCATTGATGTCCACAGGTGGGACACAATCACAGCTTCAACATACATGTCTGCACACACACACACATACACACACACTCACACTCACACACACACACACCAACATCCTTTCAGGTTTTTTTTTTATCTAAACCGCCTTAAAACATAAGACTGGACTTGAGTAAAGTTTGACTTTGTAATTCATGACATCGACCACCAGGGGGTGGCAGAGAATTATTTTATATTATTTCTTCCTTGAGTGCTGTTATTTTTGCACATTAAAATGTATTTGGATAACTCCTTTCAGGTAAAGGTAAAGATTTAAAACTAAAAACAAACATATGAAGAAAATAAACTACTAAACTACGTTAAAATCAAATTAAAAAAGATCTAAAACATTCTCTAAAGACACCGTAAAGAACTCAGAGAAAACCTAACGCAAGACTTGGTTCATTTATTTATTTGTTTGGTTATTTGCTTTGATTATTTTTGGATAGGAGCAGACACAATACACAGACAAGAAGAACAAAAATGAAAACAGAAACCTTGACATTTAAAACCTCATTTTACATTTGCATTTTTTGTCGTTTCCATGTATTTCTTACAATTTAAATTAACATCTAATCATTTCTTTTAATGATAGTGTTTGCTGAAGCTTTACTGATGCTTTTATATTTTAGATTTTTAAGTGGATTCTGCAACTTGTCTCTAAAAATTATTTTAAAAAAGTATATTTTTTATGTATTTATTTGGTTTAATTTTAAGTAAAATTGCAGACTTTTCCAGTAATTTATATGAAGTAAAAAAAATGTTTTGTTCAGTAGATAAAGTTGAATGATACAAATAAAAATATACGGGTCAAGTCAGGCAGTAGTTTGGTTTTTTAATTCAATTTAAATTTTTTTTTAATTTTGATTGTTTATCATTGACAAAATCATTCATTCGAACATCTGCAAAACTTCTTATACTTCCAGTACTTTAACTGTAGCTGAAAAATATACTTTTTTGCATCACCAACCACAAATGTTTTGTAACTGTTTCCCCCCGCCATCATTTCTGCAGTGTCATTTCCTCTCCCTGTCTGTTAAGGGTGTGTTTTTAAAGGGTTGTTGTTGTTGTTTTCAGGCTTTTATTCCTTTTCGCTCCGACTTAAAGTTTCCCTCTCCTGTTCGAAGGATGAAACTCACCTCTGTCTCTTTTTCTCATTTCCCCCATTAGCGGCTATGACATCCCCATGAACCCGCTCCACCTGATTCCGTTCTATGCCGGCGCCCGCTTCCACGACTTCCACCACATGAACTTCATCGGGAACTACTCGTCCACGTTCACCTGGTGGGACAAACTTCTGAACACCGACAGCCAGTACAACAAATACATGCAGAGGCGAGGAGACAAGAAGGAGCAGTGAACCTGCCGAGCCTCGGACTTCTGTCCGCAGACATCCACAGGTCCGCCAGAACCAGAGAGGAAAATCCAGCACCGCTCAAAGACTGTAACGAAGCACCAAATAGAAATCTGCACTTCTCTGATCTGGTTCTGAGTGAAACTGCAGTCTGACTTCAGTTTGATTTACGTGCCTTAATAAAAGAAAAAAAAAAGTATTTTCTCAGCAGCTATTTGCTGAGTAAAAAACATAATTTTCTTTTTTTTTGTGCTTTGCTTGTGATCACATGAAGAAAACAAAAACCAACCATGCACCCTATCACTTTAGTTGTGAAACGCTCGTTAACCTCTGAATGTTTCAGCGCTTTAGCACTTCCTCTTGAGTTGGTCTGAATCAAAATGAGCACCTTACACTTTACAGCTGAGTCTGCGCTGAAGTCAACAAAAGAAAAAAAAAAAAAGTCCGGTTCTTTAAATTAAATTATATCTGAACAAGGAATCGGGGTTTGCTTCTTCCAGGTTCAGTTCTTATTTTTTACGTTTGTTAAAACAATCAGATGCTGTTTAATTTTCACAACAAATTAAACAGTTTATTTTCTTCTGTATTTGTTGTATAAAATAAAAACGTTTTTAAAAACTTGACATGAAAGTCTGTGTAGTTTATTTGACAGCACTTGGGTCGCCTGCCTCTGCGTTAGTTAACAGGTGTGCATATTTATGAATTTCTGATAAAAGTTAACAGATCTGTGGTGTTGTTGCTTTGGTCTCATAGAGAAGCAGCATACAGTGAGGGAGGGAGAGTGTGTGAGTGTGTGTGTTTGCTGCACTGAGGACACACCCCTACAGCTTCATCCAGCTCTCTCACACAGCCACGTCAAGTTATCAGCAAACACCAGACCGGAAGTGAGGCAGGATTTTCACAAAAAAAGGGAAAACCTGATTTCAGTTTAAATTAAAGCGCAAACCCTACACTCATTGTTGCACCTCAAACAAATAATAAAAGTAAACTAAATTTTAATGTTTATTTGATTATTTTATCTATCTGGAAGTCTTATTCTGCAAAGACCAGCGTGGAAAAGAAAAAAATAAATCAAATTAGTAAAACTAGAACCACATAATTGTGAGGTTTGAGAGCTTTCTGTTAGGTGTTCGTCCAGTGCCGCATTAGATTTTCCTCTTTGAGCTCTGGTTGTCTCACAGACCAAAGACATGTTGTGTTTTCTTGGAAACTCCCTCTCTCTCACCTTATGGCAGTCTCGATTGGCTCCAGACGTCCCTCAAATTCCTAAAAGAAAACACGAAAATGACAGAACCGAGTTTAGCAATCATCCATCAGAATGTTACTGGAATACAGTGAAAGTTGAAGGAAAACATTCTTAAATTTCAGTGCCCTAAATTCCTGTTTATTTGCTTGGTTAAACTATAAAACACACTTGCATAGTACAAGAATTTCCAAACATTTTCCAGTTTATAAAACAATATAAACTGAGATGTTCCAAGCAATATTTATATGTAGAACAGCCTGGTGAGATTAATCACAATTAACCAAATAAATATTTATCATAAGGATAGTTAATGTGAATGTTAACATGTGTATGTGTAAATATATGTGTGTAAAATGTAAATATTATGTTTGTATGGATATATTTATGTGTAAATACATGTTGATACAAATATTTCTTCTTACATACAGCCAAACACAGGTAATAAAAAACTGTAAATATTAAGAATGAGAAAACAGGGGCAGGATTAAGTTTATATTTCTTTTTTCTTTCTTTTGGAATCTAGATTAATATTATTAAAATACAGTTTATTTTTAGTGCATCTCATTGACTAGATTGACACATATACATGTTTCCTTTTCAGGTCGATCCTGCTTTTATTTTTCCCATTTTGGCAAAAAAAATAAACTGTCTCTATGTTATTTTGGTTGTTGTTCCAAAATTGGCAGCTTCACTGAAATATAAAAACACTTCTTCTAATAAAATCCAGGCAGGTTTTCAGGTCTGAAATACTTTTTTTTTTTAAGAGCTTTATTTTGGAAATTCTGTCCGGATATGTGACTCGGTTTGTCTGACTTTACGCACTTACGAACAGAGGATCTTGCGTTGCGCTCAGGTACAGCAGCTCATCACACACACACAGGGATATTTATAGCCCTTGAGCGAAGCCGCAGCGCACGCAGATAAGGCTTGGGACAGGCGGACAAGAAGAAGGCTCTCTCTCTCACACTCACACACACACAGAATGAGACCAGTCTTTTCCGTATTTCTGCTCGGGGCCGCGGCGGTCGCCCTGAGCGGCGGCGCAGCCGCCAGCACCGACGCCGGGATCTCCTTCGAGTACCACCGCTACGAGGAGCTGCGGAAGGCGCTGGTGTCCGTGTGGCTGCAGTGTCCCACCATCACCCGCATCTACACTATCGGGGAGAGCTTCGAGGGCCGAGAGCTGCTGGTGCTGGAGATGTCCGACAACCCGGGGACGCACGAACCTGGTCAGTTTTTACGCATAGAGTCTCTGCTACACGATGCGGCAATACACCCCATCCCACAGTCCCAGCAGCTGTCTCCGACAGGGGAAACCCATCACCACACACACACACCTACACACACACATATATCATGCACTTTTGCGCAGAGCAGCTCTTTAACAGAAATGACCCGTGGCTCTCCATAAAAACATCAGAAGATGAGCGCAGGATGGGAGCGCAGGGCCCGCTGCATCACCTCACAGGAAGCTGTTTAGATGATAGATCATCAGCAACGCAAAGCCGCCATTTTGCTGCCTGATAAGGATCTCTTCAAGCCTATAAGTCGTGACTCAAGAAAAAAAGAAAACATCTCAAATGTGCTGAATGCTGATACATGATATAGTTTAGCCCAAGCGGCATTAGAAAGATCAAACCTTAAAATCACTATCAGGTGTACAGTGTCATCCCCATCACACTAAACTCAAGGCTGCAAGAAATCCAAGGCACAAGAGTCACAAATGGGCATTATTTGAAACGTTTTGAAACACTGCCCGATTAAAGAGAGAACTCGGGCAATTCCTGATATGACTGCACTGCAGTAGAAACCTACAAAATATACTTTAAAATGAAAAGTAATGCAGTAAGGTTAAGAAATGTCTTCCACACACAACTAAATGAAAGCAATTTGGACCAGAGCTTCAGCCGATCCTGTCCTAGAATGTTCTGTTTGAGTTTTATTTCAGACAGGAAGGCTTTAACTTAATTTCCTCTTCTTATTTTTAGGGGTGTGACGTCTTATTATTCGTTTCTTCATGCTGGACTTTAAAAGCCTGCGTGAACAAACCAAACTAAATGTACTCCTTTCACCATTTAAACCCCTAAAGCTTTCAGATCCCTGTGGAAAAGTTACAAACATTTAGTATCTTACCTGTCACAGGTAGTTCTTCGAATGACCTCAGTTTGGACAAACAGCCTTTAGAGCTAACGGCTAGTCTGGATTGTCCAAAGTGGATCCTATAACAACTTCAAATTCTCTCTGTTTTAAAGAGGTTCATTCAAATAATATTTCGTAAACTTTTACATTGTTGTTAACTTCCCAGTACATAGTTATTTACATGGAATTCTTTGGTAATTTGTCTTTACAACCAGCGCAGTCTGAAAGGGATTGCCTGGTTCTTTTGTAAGTGACGTTCTTTAGTTATCAACAGGTTATTTAAAGCGCACAAATTATGAAGGAAAAAAAACAAAAAAACAAAACGCCAAGTCTTCCTCCAGGCCAAACAAGAGCCTTTATAGAGAGAGATTATATTATATTATTTTTCAGGCTTATGAAACAACTCTTTCTCAAAAAATGACATACTAGTGTGAAAAAATGCTGCGTTAGCTAATGTTAAACCTCCACACTTTTGCACGACACCGTTTGTTCAGTTTGCTGCCGTTTTCTCAACTGAGCAACGTCCGTGTTGCTACACAAGTCGACGTGCGCTGAGTGTAGGCCGTGGAAATGTCGGTGTCGTGTCGCCGCTGAATGCATCAGTCCGCTGGGAGCCGAGTGGACCTTCGACTGAATCAGCGTGTTGATCAGATGGACTGATGCATTCAACGGCCCCTCAGCACCTTCGGCGGTCAACGCTCAGAGCACTCAGTGGTCTGGACGTTGTTCGGTTGAGAAAACAGCGACGAACTGAACAAACGGTGCCAGGCTAAAGTGTAGAGGTTTTATTTTTGCTAACATAGGGTTCTTTCACACCGGTATGACAATATTGAGAAGGAGGCCTTTTATAAGCCTGAAATACCTAGTTAGTTATTCGCCTAGCCAAGAGGAAGACTTCTGCCCTTTTCTTCATACTCCATATTCTGATTAAGTGCTAATTATTAGGAATCTTATGACAGAACATCACTTGAAAAATCATGAGACTATCCCTTTAAATGTTTTTACCTCCCACGCAATCTGTTTTAATTCGTCTCAGTGTTTGACCTAGAAATATTTCTACTGTAGGCATTTAAAACAATGAAGGGCACACCTTTTTTAAAAAGAAGTTATGCAGGATGAGCAGTGCTTTTATCTTTTAATGACTGCTTGGGAGCGGTTCGCCGGCTGAAACTCTCCAACAGGAGCTTTAAATGCGACAAACAGGAAGTGATTAGTTTGTTCTCAGTGAGGCTGACACAGATTCTAGACAGGAAGAAGAGCGTTCCAGGAGTGACTTTTGATAGATTTTGACCTATCAAAAATGGTATTTTTTTGTTGTTGTTGCATGAAGGTGTATTTTCTTCTCTGGGTGTGTTTGTGCGGTCTGAGTGGGGCACCGCAGGATTTTTGTGGCGCTCGGCTCACATGGTCACACACGCTGATGATCGTACACACTAATTAAGTCTGTAATAGTGGTGTGGGCGTGCGCAGCCATGAGTCACAGTAGCGATGTGGAGGCCCTTATTACTACCAGATGAGTTTCCAAGCCCCTTCTTCGCAGCGCCTTCTCTCCTGTTCTGCCGAGCAAAACATCTGTAGAGAAGAGAGTGGATGAGACAGGGAAGGGAAGGGAAGGAGGTGGGACAGAAGAAACAAGACAACAACAGATCTTTATTTCATTTGAAGAATAAAAGATGCAGCCTTTAATCTCCCTTTAAGGTGTCTCTCAGATATTTTGTCAGCCGAAGGTGGAGCTAAAATAGCGGTTGCCCAGGCAACAGATCGGCTTAGTGCGCTGAGCTGATTGGCTGCTCGGGCTTGGCTGGCCGACCGGTCTGGTCCTGAGCGGATGCATCTGCCAGCGTGCGGCCATCTGTCGTCCACAGCAGCGCAGTGTCTGCCTACAGCCAAGCGTGTAAACACAGCTTACTTATTGCTACGTGCTTTGTGAGGCGGGTGAACGTGTAATTTCCTGTGTATGCATCTTTGTTGTTCTGTCTGTTAGCAAAATATCACTGGATTTTTTTTAATGAAACACTCAGAAAGTAATCATTGGAGGACTGATTAACTTTTGGAGTCAGCTTGATTCAAGATGGCCTTAGCAAACACAAAAATTGTGTATAACAGTTTTACACGTCGAGTTAAAAGTTGGTGCGATAGTAGCTGAGAATCCTCCCCTTCACGTCCCATGAGCTCTAACAGGTCAAACAAGATCTTTGTTTCAAACGTTGGCATGCAAGGCAGTGGGCGATATGCCTTCCTTCAAAGAATCCTTGGCCTTTTTCTAATATTGTGGAACACAGGGAAAGCACAGCCAGTGGCTGTTTTGGTGAAGCTCTTTTTTCCCCCTCACTCTGTTGTGTAAATTGTTACGTTAGCCTCTCTGTCATCACCAAGACGTGAATGAAGAGCCTAAACCAGGGCTTCAGGCAGGTGATTGGGAAACAGATTTAATTTATTAAAGTGTCATAAGAGCCGAGCTCATCTCCACAAGGGGGACTTCCACTTATCTTTCAAAACACAAGTGACAAGCCAAGAGCCTAGCAGTCAGCAAAGATTGACTATTTACTTCTGGAGTTTCAGAAAAACGAAAGAACCTTTAGATTTACATTAGCTAGAAAAACAGGAAATGAGTTACTCTGAGTGCGCAGTCATGCAATTATTAGCTAACAAGAATATATCAGATTTAAAAAAAATACAGAAAAATGATGCACATGTTGCCTGTTTTCTTAAGATGCAAGCAGATGCATTAAAGCAAAAGTTCAGAGCCTTTGAAGGAGCGTTCAGGTTATGGACAGTTAACATCTTACCTGTTGTAGATAGCTGTTTGAACCACCTCAATCCGGAGAAACAGAGTTTAATTCTGACTGGATTGACGAGCTGTGGATTGCTGCATTTATCATGTATCAGCATGAAACTGTAATAAAATTGTGAGTTCATATTTGTGATTTGAAGAATAAGCTTTTGTCAAAATGGACTAGATTATCTGAAGGTAATACAAACAAAAATGCAGTTATAAGACCCCTTGATGGACAGTTTCATCAGATGAGAGTGGAGTTATGAAGTCCCCTGTGAGCCTGCTCAGTTCCAGAGCAGCCGTCATGTTATTTATTGTATGGTATATTGGATGTAGAGTGGCTTTCAAATGGATCAGATTCCTGTTTGAAAGCAGCAAAGCGGAGGACCGACACCATAAAACTGTATATTTTGGGACATTTCCCCCTTTGAAGACTTGGAGCCTCTTCCTGCCGAGGAGAAGGGGGAGCTGATGGAAAAGAGAGATAAAGAAGAAAGGAATGATGATCGAGAAAACTGCAAAAGGTCCCAGAAAAATATGAGTGATGAGGGATTAAAAAAACAAAACAAAACAAAAATAAACCATAGAGGGATTGAAGGAGAGGGAGAAACGAAAAGAGGATGAGCGACAGGCCAAAACATCAGCTGGAGATCATTTATTATACATCAGACAACCACTCACAGCTGCCTTCTTCTTTTTCTTTTAGTCTGCTTCGACTAATTCTTTGTCTTTTTCTGGATACATTTTATGGGCCTCACTGTCTGGTTTTAAAAGCAATTTTTTAAGAGCAGACCTACTCGACATGACAACGATGAATTAAATAAAACTTTACAATAAAATGAACAAATTGTTTCGCTGTTTAAAGGGAAGGTTTGCAGGATTTTGGTGAATTCTTCCATGCGCTTGCATGGGAAGCATTAGCTGTAGTTCTCTTCTGCAGTGGCTGTCTGTACAGTAGCTACTTGACAATAGTTTTACACAAGGTGCAGCGAAAAGATTTAAAGAAAAAACTGAGGTGCAAACAAATTATTGCAAGCAAGCTGTTGCACTGTCAGAGAAGAAATAAAACTTAGAGGAGCAGAAGTAGGGTGAATGCTGAATAAGTGCTGAAATGTGCTGAAGAAGCTCAAACTTTGTGTTGTTAAAGTTATGTCTGAACACTGGACAAAAGCCAAAAGTAGAAAACTGATAGCTAAATTTCAAAAGCAGCAAAAGGCGTACTAGAAGCTAAAAGTAACCAAAAACTAGCTGAAAGCTAAAAGGAGCTTAGCCTAGCTACAATTTGCTGTGGTAGTAGAGTTGGCTATTACTAAATAGTTGTTTCCTATTACCAATTGATTCTACTCTCGTGAAGCTAAAAGGGAAATGAGAACCAGAAACAAGTATAAGTCTGAACAATTTTCATCCCTTCATAACATTTCATTATGGGACATTTTTCTGGATTTTGAAATGTACAAGTTGTAACAGCCGTACTGGTGGTGTCTCTTTAAGATGCTCTAGTGATGAGCGGAGTCTTCAACACTGTTTTCGGAATATAATATGGACCTCTGTTTAAACCCTTTGCCTTGACAACTTTGGATCAACTGCGCTGCATGGACGTGAGACGGATTATGCGTTATAATTTCTGAATGTGCATGTATGCACAGCGGAGTGAAGCGGAAAACCCCTCATCGGCTGAGCGCGCGCAAGTTTTGTTCTTTTTCTTAACCTCTTCGGAACGTTCTCACTGGACTCAGCTCTGTGCCGGATCAGAGCTGCAAGACAAATTCATCTGAAAAGATACGAACTGAAGCCGTGAGTATACGAGAAACAAAATAAAAGCAGAGGAGACAAAGAAAAACCTTAAACTCTGAATGAGAATGGATTAAAACAAATATACGGAAGCTATTCATCGGACTCAGCAGCATTTTTTTTTTTT
>NC_051432.1:15271173-15334597 GCF_001649575.2 Kryptolebias marmoratus
TGTAACAGCCGTACTGGTGGTGTCTCTTTAAGATGCTCTAGTCTAGCTGATGACGTCACACGTATGCGCCGTAGCTTCTCTGTGGAGAGCGAGGGAGAAGTGCTAGACGGACATGTTGTTTGGACTCTGCTCATTTTATTTATGTTTAATATAATAGCAGCCGTTCAACCGGGCTTTACAAGGTTGTGGAAGTGCGTTTATTAAAGATTACACTGTGGAATCCCAGTACCAGTGTGATTGCAAGTTTTTTTTGATCGACCTGACGAGTTTGACGCCTCCTCTCCTCCCTCGAACGTAACCCTAGCGTTACAAAGTCACATGATAAAACTCAACCACAACCATAATTATTAGTTTTCTGTTTTTTTTTACATAATCCATTTTTATGTGCACAGTTACACATTTAGCTGTGAGGCTGGGTTGGCTGAAAGGCAGCGTTTTGCCAGATTTAGAAGAGATGGTTACATAAGCCCTGAGCTTCTGTTACCGTTCTGTACAGCTGAGCCTGAAACAAAGTGCTAAGATGGAAAACACTGGTTTGTTTGAACAGAACAGTATCCACATTAAAAGTGTGTTTTTCCAGTTCGTTCATAAATAAAGGACTCAAAAACCGACAACGGGAGACCTATTTGAACAATCATGGCACAAATAGTCTTACAATCAGTGACTGAAGCAAAACTGTAGCTTTAAATGAACCAAAACTCTGGTTGTTGTTCAAACTAAATAACATTTGCACTTTTCTAATCATTGCAAATGAAATCTGACTGTTTCTTTTTTTATAGTTGGTAATTCATGGGATTTGAGACATGAACTCACGCCACAAAGCTCCTTTAATTTCCAAAGGAAAAAGACGAGTGGTTTTGTCTTTGGCGTGTGTAAATATCTGTAACATAAGATGCATCACGGAGCGGACAAACAGCTCGCGTGTGACGCTGCGTGTTTACTCAGTCTCTCACTTCATTTGTCTCCCTGAGCACCGACTCCTGTCAGGGTTGTCACGACGACTGAGAGCGCTCTGATGTGCTGCCTCATGACTGACGTTGCAGCCGCGGCCATTATTACGTGATCACCTAGGAAACCATTGATCACCTGTCAGACAACCTGGGAATTTCTGACAAATGACAGATAAAAAGTTTTTTTTTTGTTTTTTTTGCCAGGAGAAGATGAGTCACAGTAACCTTTAGCAAGCAGAGAACAAAAGAGGGACTCATGCGCTATTTATTTGACTGTTATTAAATTTAGAGTTTTACAGAAGAGAAAGAAGATGTTTATCCAAACCAAATACTCCAGCATCCCATGATAGGACGTTACAAACATATCAAATGTTTTTATTCAGTTGAGTAGAAAACAAATTAGATATTTTGTTCATTCTGAGGTTTCATCTTCTGCAGTGTAAAGTTTTGTATCTGCTTCGGTTTACTTTATTAAAAAGAAAAAGAAATGAAAATGTGAAAACACATGAATGCTTGGATTACAAAATAACCACACAAATTTACCACATCAAATTTTTTGTGCAATATCTGTAAAATTGACACACACACACGCGCAGGTAAAAACATTATCACCCACCTTTAGCCTTTAAGCAGTGGGCGATAACGAGTGAAGCAGAACAAAAAAAGAAGTGCAGAGCTGCATTTAAACTCCGGTAATGAACTCACGCTGAAAGTCTGCTTTGCTTTAATTTTCATCCCCCTTCTCACGACCACATCTGTGCACATAACCAACACATGGGAAGTTTGTTTTCCTCACCCGTGCATGACATTAACCATATCATAAGTGGAGTCTTACGTCTCAAAAGCAAAGCTTTTGAAATAGATTTTTTTTTCTGTAAAACATTTCCAGACATTTAAACTTTAATTCACTTCCGCAAGTAAGTAAGGGATAAATTAAAATTAGACTGAGACATGCAAAAGCATCTATTTTTGAAATAATCTGCTGAAATGCTAACAAGTATTATGAATGCAAAGGGCAGCAGGAGTCATCGTTGTTCATGCAGAATCAAAAACAGCTCCACCTGAGTCAGCCCCTCTATGATTTCCACGTGTTCGACATGCAGTCTGTCGCTCACTTCCACATAAAACATATTTCTTAGGGCAGCAGAAAGGTGGTCTCCAGGTACTGAACATCTGTGTAACAGCTTGAATCATAGTAAGTCCTTTTGGCCGAATCCAACTTCAAAGTGTGTGTGTGTGTGTTTTTGAAGCCTGTAAAATATATTCGCCCATCTCAAGAGGGAACCAGTTAATTTTGGTCTTGAAACCATTAGTAGCAACTCAGAAAGATGAACCAGATTTGAGCATTTAAAAATAACTTTACTGCCACATGTATGTTGGGTGCGGTGTGTGTGTGTGTGCTTGTCAGGCACTCATAAAGCTACTGGCATTACTTTGAAGAAACATCAAATACTCCAGGAAACATTAAATAGATTAAAAAGAATTAAAAAGGGGGGGGGGTATTAAAAAGTCAAATTTTTATACAGTATCCTTTTTGACAGACTGTATTATTAAGTGATAATTAGTCCTTAAAGTAGCTAAGACTGATCAGAGGTGGGAGCTATAAAAAACTACTAATATTCTCAAAGAAATCAAATAAAAGCAGGATCCCAACACACTCCAACTCACACACTCTTCTCACCATCTGCCAGTGTGAGGATGGTGAACAAAAGTGTTTTTTTTTCCCCCACCAACATTAAGAGATGTCTCTTTGTTCAAGAACAGCTACAGAAAGCCATTAACTGTATGCTTGAAGTCAAAGGACTCCGCACGGTGTACTCTCGCTCACAAAAGGCATTTTTTTAAAGATTAGTTTTGAAGAATTTTGCAGCTGTGGTAAAAAGTAAGCACAACCCATTTCCGGTCTAAAGTTGTATTAATCTGAACATTAAAAATACCCACCAAAACTCATTAATACCACCTCAGATGAACTGTGAAATATCACTCAGTGGTATTATTTACTGCTATAAAACTGAGCGAAATAACAGAAAAAGCACCTCATGATTCAGCTGCAATACCTTGACGTAAAAGTCTTTTTCATGACCTCATCAGTCTTCTATCATTAAAAGAAGAATTATCTCAACTCTTCTTTTTAATCTCATAGGTCTCCAAATATTCATTCATGCACAGCTCTCTTGACTGACAGGGCCATTGCAATACCTTTATTTATTTATTTATTTATTTTTATTATTATTTATACTCCAATGTGGATTGTGCTGCTGTGCTGGTGGTCAGTGTCCTGTTTGCATGACCCACTTTAGATTGAACTTTAGCTGTTGGAGAACACGTTTGGCTCTAAAATACTTTAGTGTACGAAGAATTTAGCTTCTGACTCATTTACTCCAAGATGCCCACGTCCTGTGGCTGCAAAACAAGCAAAACTGGTGACCATTTTAGGCGAACCACCTCTTTGCAAATTGAATCATTCACATACCTGCTGCCAGTCTGCTTGTGGACGTGTGTATTTAGCTTAAAGAACTGTTTAATAATTGCTTAACGTGTTATAACACACACAGTAAAGCTAACTTTAAAAGAAAGCTGACCAGCTTTAATATAAAAGATCTAGCCTGAAAATCAAGTGCTTTTAAAGATTGTGAAGAGTCTGAAGAGTTTTTTTTTGGTTTGATCTGATTATAACCATAGGAATTAGGTTGTGTGCCACAATGTAAAGAGAAAAAAAAATCTCTGATGCCGACTCCAATTTGGAAGTGACAAAGCACCTTCTGAACGATCAATTATTACAATGAAACAAACAAACTGCAAATCCAAACAGAAATTAACCAATTCACTTATCCACGGAGGGGCGAATAACCTGGGTTGATTTCAGTGAATACAGAGCGGGGCTGCAACAGGGGAACCGAGGACTTCTGAACATTATGACCACATTTACAAGAACCAAAACTTTCTTTAACTCAAGAAACGGTCTCTTTTCTCCAGCAGTCATCAGGTGAGAGGCGGAATACGCCCTGGACAGGTCGTCAGTCCGTCACAGACAATAAAACATGATTTTAATGTGATGTTCGTTGGATTTGATACAAGATTTCGGTTCTTTTTACAGTGCAGACATTTTCAGCGTGGAAAATGTTCCAACCGTTGAAATTAGAAAGATACAAAACTGTTTTCCTACAGAAATATGTAAACATCATTATGCTGCCAGCTTAAAAATGGGACTAATTTAGCCCCGTCATGTTGGAGAGTTCAGCTCTGAACATGGTGATAGACCTGTCACCAGCAGGAGGGCTGCTCTGCACGGAGCATCAGGATAAACAATCAGTGACTGTCTCGCTCCTTAATCCTCTGTCTCTTAGTCATTACTGTCCAAACGGAGCTCTGGGCTGCGACGTTCAGCTCTGTTTGACCTTTCAGCTGATGAGTCTCTGTGTTAGTCACTGTTGCATTGCGTACATCTTGCTCCACAGTTGTTCTGGGCATGTGTGTCAATTCGTTTTCTACATTAAACAAGAGCGGGTTTGAGGCGTTCTCCTTTTATTGTCAGTTAATCCGTGCCAGTCCCATTTAATTCCTCCTCTTCTTCCTGAAATATGTTTCAGGGCATCATATGGGGCCATCGCTTCGCCTGCTAACAGCTGTCTTTTGTTTCCCTGCAGGCGAGCCTGAGTTTAAGTACATCGCCAACATGCACGGCAACGAGGCAGTGGGCAGAGAGCTGCTCATCTACCTGGCTCAGTACCTTTGCAATCAGTACCAGCAAGGCAACGAGACCATTATTGACCTCATCCAGAACACCCGCATCCATCTCATGCCCTCCATGAACCCCGACGGGTTTGAGAAGGCGGCCTCACAGGTGATGACACACCCAGCGTGGCCTGCAAACCTGATCCAAAGATATTGCATGCTTTCAAAACTGCAAATGTTGAATTAATCATCACGTCTTTTGGCTTTAATTAACACATGTATGTGTAAAGTCTCTATCACTCCTATAGTTTGTGTTTAAATGTCCTGTTTGCCGTTAAAGCCTGGAGAGATCAAGGACTGGTTTGTGGGCCGCAGTAATGCTCAGGGGGTGGATCTGAACCGTAACTTTCCCGATCTGGACCGCATCATCTACATTAACGAGAGGGAGGGCGGAGCCAACAACCACCTGCTGCAGAACATGAAGAAGGCCGTGGATGAAAACACAAAGGCATGCAAACGCTTTAAGTGATTACATGGTTCAGCCTGTGACAGTATGCTGTTCGTAGTTTGTAGTTGAAGATAGGAGTAGAGATCGAGTTTATGTAAGAGTGAAGTTTCACAATAAGTGAAATAAATAAAAACTATATATATATATATATATATTCTTGCACATTTCTGCATTTGTGTACAGTTAAAAATAGGCATTTGGCTTCAGTTCTTTTAGTTAGTGTTTAGAGTCTTAATATTGCAGCAATTTTTTTGTGACTACTCTCACACAAAATGTTTTGAAACACTGTACAAAAAAAAGCACATAGATGTCATTAGTACCATGTGATCATATCCACGTTTGCTCTGAAAATGGCTGCTCTAAAATCCGTCTTTTGTACCCGAGTGTAACACTCATACATTAATTAAAAAAATCTACAGCTATATAACCGGAGAATATTTCTGTTAATTTCTTACCAGTAAAGTATGTAGGTCTAAACTTTATTGATTATGTGCAAAACAAGAATCTTCCCTCTGACCTGCTTCTGATTGGAGAAACTTTGTGTGCTGTAACTCTTTGGGTGTTAAATACAATTTTCAGGTGTAGATTAATAAACAATTGGTGGCTCAGCTTTGCAAATCACTGTCCCATCTTTTCTAATCAATAATAAAGATGAAGTGGCTGCTTGTAGCAATGAGCTAACAGAAAATTTCCCTTCTAGATTGCAGCTCCTTAATGTTTTATTAGATATCTGTGTGAATGTCTTACATAAAGAAATGTCTCTTCTGTCTTTTCGTTGCTTTTCCAGCTGGCTCCAGAGACTAAGGCTGTGATCCACTGGATCATGGACATCCCCTTCGTCCTCTCTGCTAACCTGCACGGAGGAGATGTTGTGGCCAACTATCCGTATGATGAAACCCGCAGCGGTAAATCCACAAACACACATCTTATCAACACAGATTTTGCTTTTCCCTGTTTGACTTGTTAAAGTGGGAAACAAAAAGTGGGCATTTTTGTGGATTTAATGGAACAAATGTTTGAGCTGGGACTAAAACAACACACATTTTATTTGTTTTTTTCCCCTCGCTCAGAATGCCATAAATTTAGACCAGATGGAAAGATTTTGACAGCGCTCTGAGTAAATATTACCAGGCGCGTGTTTGATTTGTAGCAAATGCAGGTGTTCTGTTGACGTGCCATTATAGCCACCGTCTAAAGTTGAGCTTTCTCTCTTTTCTCTCTTTCGCCCCTCCGCCTCCTCGTGAAAGGATCCACCCATGAGTACAGCGCCAGCCCAGACGACAACATGTTCAAGTCTCTGGCTAAAGCTTACTCCATGTACAACCCCGTCATGTCCGACCCTCATCGACCCCCCTGCCGCAAAAATGACGACGACTCCAGCTTCAAGGATGGCATCACTAATGGTGGAGCGTGGTACAGCGTGCCGGGAGGTGAGAGGCAACCTGCTCCCCTTGTTGTTTTGGTTTAGAAACACATGCGTGTCCAGTGTGATGAAGGACGCGTTTGTAAATCAAAATTTTTATTTGTTTATTTTTCTATATTTATTGAGTATTAGAAATGTTATTATTCCACAGATATTTTCGTAATATTTATTTATTCTGCTGTTATTATTTATTTAATATCTTTTATCTACCTTAGAATGACTGGCTGGTTGTAGACAAAGCAACCAAGTGGCAATACAAATAATAAAAACAAACTTTTAGGTTCAAACTGTTAGCAAAGAGTGCCAGACTGAGTCGAGGAGGTTTCTATCAAAGACGCTGCAGGTGCATCTATCACCTGAGTGTTTTATTCTTGTCCACTTATCTGCTCACCTTAGCTTATTGTAAATATTTCACAAATAAAGCCTTTTTTAAATACACACAATTTACCAGGTTTCCTGGTCTGTCACTCCTGCTTCCTTCCTTTACCTTTAACGTCAGTTTTGCCTTTTGTTTGTTCTTCTCGTCTCCCGCAGGTATGCAGGATTTCAACTATCTCAGCAGCAACTGTTTTGAGATCACTCTGGAGCTCAGCTGTGACAAGTTTCCCGACGAGGACACACTTAAAACCTACTGGGAGCAGAACCGCAACTCCCTCATCAGCTACATCGAGCAGGTTGGCAGCTTTCGTGTCATAAACACACAAATGATTAAATGGCGTTTTAAAGGAAAACAAACTGATTCTCCATGATGCAGTAGCTCAAAGACACAGTAGATTGTCTCTGCCGGACTAATCTCAACAACTTTTCCCAAGAAAATAAGTCATGAAACATGTAGTAGTTTTAGGCTGGTTTATGGACAGTAAATAATGATGCTTTAGAGAAGTAAAAACCAAACTGTCATGTTAGGAAGAAACCAGGATGGACCTTTGTGAAATCACATGATGTAATCTGTTTCACGGCACAGACATCACAACCACTCATCTTAAAACTACTTCCACAGTTGCCATGTAAGCTCTCTGTAGTGGACACCTTTTACATCCTTCTCAGATCTCAGATCTCAGATCTCGTTATTTTGTGCTCCTCAAAACAGTATCACACCACCTCTGAGTCTTAGGATCATGCCTGTTTCTTTGCATGTTTGGTGCAGGTTCACCGTGGCGTCAAGGGCTTCGTCCGTGACCTTCAGGGAAACCCCATTTCCAACGCCACCATCTCTGTGGAGGGTATCGAACACGACATCACCACAGGTATTAGATTCCTGTTGAAATTCACGCAGTATGTGCTAAACTAACTCGCATATTTCACTGCAAACGGGAGTGAAACCTCCGATTTAAAGTATAAAAGAGAAATGCTGCAATGCCACCATCTTGTGGACAAATATGGGTATTACATTCCTTTCTAAAAGTTTGTGGTTCTGTTCTACATGTTCTACTTATTAAAGTTTATATGAGCATGTTAAAAACAGTGAAGGCTTCGAATGGGACTTCTTTTCCAGAGCTGAGAATGTCACTTTGTTTGTTGCTTGCACTCACTTTTAAAGGCAGAACTTTGTATTTTATAGCCAAAGATGGAGACTATTGGCGCCTTCTGGCTCCAGGGAACTACAAAGTGGCAGCCTCTGCTCCAGGATACCTGACTGTCATCAAGAAGGTGGCTGTGCCCTACAGCCCTGCAACAAGGGTAAGACACACGAAACAAGGGAAAACAAACAAGCAAACAAAAATCACACTTGCTCTCCTTTTGTTACTTCCCAAACTGCACTTGCTGTATTTGTTTCCTCAGCTCCTTTCTTTGCTTCTTAGTCCCTCCAGAAATATAATCGGGGGAGGGGAGGAAAGACACAAAGACAGAGGAGTCGAGAAAACACTTGGTTATTAAACTGGGATATCGTTGCTGCAGAACATTTAGTTAAAACAAACATTGATTAGATTTAATCTGTGACATAGCAGCATCATGGCTCAGCTATCTGCTGCATTTACTAAATTCTGCAAGATATGTGTAAAATGTGTCATTAATGTTTAATCTATGTGAGAAAAAATTAATTATTTAAATAATGTGTCATGCAAGACAGAGCAAATGCCAAAAAGACTTCCGCCTCCTCGCTCCTTCTGTATAGCTATATTTATTGTTCTACATTAGCACTGCAATCAGAAAGTGAGAATTTTGTGAACATCTTAGGAAACTAACGGCACAGAAAAAAATTTAGCACAGATTTTTTTTCTTTTGTATGTTTTTAATAATTGTGATCAAAATTTGTACAGGTTTGCTTCCCTTGTTGTAGAATCCATAAAGCTTTACATAGATGCTGTTTAAACAACTTTTATATTTGAAACTAGCTTTCTTTGAAGGAATGCAAATCACCCGGTGCCATACATGACAAAGTTTAACAAAGATCTCACGTGATCTGTTGGTGCTCAAAGTACGTGTTGGAGATGACTCTCAGCTACTACCATGTCAAATTTCAACGCAGTATCTGTAAAATTGTTTGAGTTGTGGCCATCTTGTGTTTGTTAATGTTGATTTGATGTGGTGGCCATCTTGAACTGGGTTGACTTCACATGTTAATCAGCTGTAGATGTCCATCCAATGATTATTTTCTGAGAGTTTTATTGAAATCCATCCAGTGGTTTATGAGATATTTTGCTAACAGACAGACGACAGGGTTGACCCCAACAATAATATTGAAGTTTTCATGAAAGATCTCATGCAATCTGTTAGCGCTCAGAGTATCTATTGAAGATGACACACGGCTACCACCACGTCAAAGTTCAGCTCAATATCTGTAAAACTGAATGATATTTAGCTATTTTTGTGTTTGCTAAGGTTGATTAGCTGTGGCAGCCATCTTGAATTCGAATGACTCCAGATGTTAATCAGCTGTAGATGTCCATCCAATGATCAGTTTCTGAGAGTTTCATTGAAATCTGTCCTCTGGTTCATGAAATATTTTGCTAACAGACAGACAAACACACACATATACAGGGATTCCATTATCATGGCAGCGCGCTGTAATAAGGGACATTTTGTCGACTCTGTTCCTCTCTGTGCTGTTATGAATCCAGGTGGACTTTGAGCTGGAGTCCCTGATGGAGAGGAAGGAGGAGGAGCGGGAGGAGCTGATGGACTGGTGGAAAATGATGTCAGAGACTCTGAACTTCTGAAGCGTCTGTCTCGTCGATGATCGGCGCGTCCACACACACCGGTGTAATATATTCATTCTGCGTGTTCGTCCACCTGAAAGAGAATCCGTTGTCTCTTTTTGGTTTTCCCTTCCACTGCTAATCAATTCGATGACATTGTTCGCCTCACACCTCCTGTAGATTGTTTGAGCATCCTGCACACTTGGAAAGACAGCGGAGGATTTTGCAGGTAGTTCGGTGGACGTGAGACTGGTGTTGATTTCCGTGGTATTTATTGTATTTTTTATTGTGATTGGTAACCATGGCACCCATCTATATAACCAATGAAGGACTGAGTAATTAAGTAGAAAAGCTATTTGCATCATCCTCATCATCATCATCATCACAGCTCTGGCTGTACAAATCCATCTTTCCCTCCTGTTTTAAATGTCTCTGTTTGTCCAGGCTTCGGTACAAAAACACACAACTACACAAACCTGTTCACTTCCCAGCGAACACACATTCTGACAAGTATTCATTATGTTTCTGTTTTGTACCATGAAAAAACGTACGACACTATGGTCCTGAGATAATCAGGGACATTAAAAACACGGTAAACATTTTATCTTAACAGACTCATTTCCATGTGTGTTATCGATGTTAAGAGTTTTTTTTTGTTTTTTAAACTACAGCACAGTTATGATTTTAGCACAAGATTAATAGTCATAATATATACTGTATTTATGAAGTAGGTATAGCAACATATATATGTGTTTTTGTTACTAAAACTAAGTATAAAAAGACCATCGAGGCTTAGTTAAATCTCTTCATGTCAAACAAATTTAAAGCCTTTCCTTTGTACGTGCACGACACCAGAGATACTGTAAGACACGGCACAGCAGAAGGAGTTGATTTTCAAAGATATATTATTGTAACACTAATATTTTGAGTGGACTGTAAGACCACAGGAAAAAAACCTAAAGATTTATTGAATGTATAAGTATAAAATAGATGTGAAACATAAAGAATGATCCAATCAATAAAATTCCCCTTTATGTTGTCAAACTGCAGCGTTGTTGTCTTTGTTTTGGCTCATAGAAGCCAGAGATATCTAAATCATACCTAGGTCTTTTATGGTTTTACTGAGAAATTATTTAAAATGGGTTTCTGCATGGGTTTCTGCATTCACTCTACATCCACTTTCTTTGTTCTAGTTTAACCATCCAGACATCAAAATGCTCAGCTCAGTCAGCAACGGTGTGCTGTGATGTTTAGTGTTTGCAACCTTCATACTTTTTGAAATATTTAACTTTATTTACAAAAGTTTTCCCCATAGAAATGCATTAAAATCTCTTCAGCTTATGTGGCGACCAGTCAGTCAAAAACAGAGAAGGTGAAAGTTTATTTTTAGTTTTTAGCAGAGTTTATCAAAGACTTTACAGCAGCATTAGTTATTGTGTTAATTCAAAAATTCACAAAGATACTTCGCCTGTTTAGATTAATTATAGCCTTAGTTAAACCCTGTGAAAAAAAAAGCAACTAAACGATAGGAGAGGCTGCGGCGGGCGATAATGATTCTCTACATTAGGCATGTTTCGGTCCAGTAAAAGTGAGTGATGCTTTTCTGAGATGGCAAAACCTATTCTGTGACTCCAGACTGACTGACTGGTGATGGGTGAGGGGAAAAGGTGAGTCAGACAGACAGGAGGAAAGAAACAAACAAGAAACATAAGTGAGAAGAGGCCCAGCGGGATACGAGGGTCTGACACCCGAGCTGCCTGTCTCCACATCCTCGAACCATTTGTCTTTTACCTTATCTGTCTGCAGCAGCATGAATCACACTAATGAACACATAGTTGGAGACTCTTCTTTGTAATTTGTGGATAGCTTCAACTCAGGCGAATGTCTAGTTAGGCGGAGTGAAAACAGCTGTGTGGGTAAACAGGTTAGAGGACAAACTGCAGCGAGAACTCAGGAAGAAGAGGTTATTCCCCAACTAATTTACTACTGATCGGTGTGTGAGTATTAGAGACATGATAACACACATAATATTTACAGTATTACAGGTTTCCATCAGTGGCAGACCCCCTCCTTCAGCATCCCTCTTGAAAAAGGTTAGCTTCACTTTTAAAGTTGTCTGGGAGGTTTGAAAAGTAAGAATAGTTTTTTTTGTCTGTCCCAGTGTTGCAAACTGCAGGATGAAATGGTTTGTGTGAAATACACAGACCTGACAGTCAACAGTAAAAACCCCATGATGCAAGCAAAAACACTAAAGACGATCTGTGGAAGCGATGCTGAGGAAGGTGCCGATAAAAAGCTGACAGACAGTCAGAGTTTCGTACATTTAGTTTTTTTTTGGTTTATCTTTACTAATGACCACCCAGAGCTCACTACAGTACATGCTCAATATTAGAAGGTTACTTCTGAGTGAATACGATGACATAAAGGTCATCAAAATTGAATATTTTTCATCATTACTTGATGGGACATGGCGTATAAGGACCTGAGAAAGATTACTGAATTCAATGAGCAGGAGAAAATAAAAAGCAAACACCATTGCTATATCTAAAAATGCATGAGAATGTAGAAATAAATAAATGTCTTCAAAATATGTCAAATGTATACTGAAACTCTGATGAGAGACTAGATAGGAACTAAAAATGTTCCTGGAGAGACATCCTCTCTGCTTAAAATATATTCCTATGACACTATCTAAAGATAAATGATTATTTATCATATTATTGAGTAATAAAGCTCATTTTGCAGTGATAACAAAGATTCTTTTTGCAAAGCAAACTGAGAAAATCTGTGTTTGTGAGATGAGTCTGAAAGACAAACTGTAGAAGAATTAAAGGGGTCTTAAACTTCACATAAAACACGACTAAAGACTCCTAACATCATGACTGCCCGCTGCAGTGAAAGGCAGGCGATCGTGTAATTGCCTGTGTATGTCTGTATGTGTGCTTGTCTGTCTGTTAGCAAAATATCTCATAAATCAATTGACAGATTTTAATGAAACTCTCAGACAGCGACCATTAGACGTGCATCTATAACTGATTCACGTTTGAGCTCGACCCAATTCAAGATGGCTTCAGCAGTTAATCGACCACAGAAAACTTAAACTGTCTAAAACTCAGTCAGTTTTAAAGATATTGAGCTAAAATCCGGTGTGGTAGTAGCTGAGATTCATCCCTAACACAGACTCTGAGTGCTAACAGATCCTCGAATATCCTAAATGATTTTAAACATCTTAATCAGAAGATGTATATTTGGAATAAGGCATAATTTGGAATTCACACACAGAATATGTCAACTACTTCATCTGTACACAATCTGAGATACAATTATATTTTTAGATTTATTGTAGTATCGTTTTAAAAGAGGTCCTCCTTTTTGAAAAGACTTTTACAAGGAATAATTAACACTGAACTTAATAAATCCGTATAAGATCATCATTTAGCGTAATTTTTTAGTCAGTTTCACGTCTGACTTCTATATGCTGTTTGTAAATGTGTGTCCTTTGGCCTTAAGTAAAAATGTTACTTAATTTATCACGTCCCAGAACACACTCACACACACCGAGCAAGGGTGGCACTTTTAGTCCAACTATGCAGTTGAATCAGCAGTTTTAGCATTAGATGCTAACTCTGCAGATCAATGGAAACCTTGGTCTATTAGTCATACTGCTCCTATTTGCATCTGCTATCAGCATCTTCTCATCAATAGCATTGATCACACCGCTCTGGCCTGGGGGTGCAGGAGGACACAGCGGAGAGGGCATTAATCTGGTCAAACAGTCAACGTCAGTCAGTTCCCACTTTAGGCGACAACAGGTGATGTTTTACAGATCGACAAATAACAGGTTTCTGTCAGACACCCAAGACAAATGGGGGTGAAGTGGTATTTACAGTGGAAGTCCAGTAACTATATTGGATATGTGCTGGAAGTGGAGCTGAAACTATAAATGTATCCAAAAAGTCAGGAATGACAAATATGAACTGGTTTTGTTTAGAAGAAGCTTTTCTGATCAAACAGTCCACACTTAAGCTTCTTCTTAACCCTGCCTTGATGCTACAAAACACACTCACACACATGTATGCATTTTGCTCTAGTATGTAGAAAGGTCAAGACTGGAAATATAAATAAAATTTCTTTAAATTGAACTTCACCTGTGTACATTAGCTTTGGTGGATCCATAATACAAGTTGGAGTGCAACAAAACGTAAGAGGGCATTTTTTTGTTCTTTTTTAAAAAAAATCAGCAATGGGGTTGGAACGTTCAAGTCACTTTCTAGTTTATGACTGTCATTTGTATGATGTTCAAACAAAAAATTGTATGTTTTCTTTAAAAACTGCAACATTTGGAGACATGAGTTGAAATCAGATAGCCGCAGTGTCAAACAGTTCATACGAATGCCTTCAGCTACAAAAACCAATTAACTCTGCCGTCATTTGTTTGCCCTGTGGGTAATTACACAGCAGATAGAGGGTAATTTGTAAACCTGGTTTGTTCTCAGTCCATATTTGTCATAACTGATTAAATCCTGCAGATGACAGCAGAGTGCTGATGGTCCGACGATGGCTGGGAGGAAATTTGTCATGAAAGGAAACTTTAGTGACATTAACTGAGGTACCTGCGGATCTTGTGAAGACTGTTATTTGAATGTAGGAGAAAGTGGCTCCTCTTAGAGTTTGTGGACTTTTGAGTTCAGAAAACAGCAGAAGCTAAAAAAATGCATCGTCTCTTTTTCATCTCATGTGCAAGAGCTGGCCTCAAAAACATTAATATGTGTTTAAACAGTCTTTTATATATATATTTTTTCTTTTTTTTTGTTACTCCTATTAGGCGAGGCCACAGATCATAAAGAGAAACTACCAGAAAACAAATAAATGATGATGTATCACAAACACAGTTTTTAATGTCAGTGTAGCCTATATAGACAAGGCCTATGTGCTTAAAGGGGATGTTTTGTCCATCTTTTATGTATGTTGAAAGTTCACACGGGCTTTTAAAGGACTTGTGGTCTACAGAGTTTAGCATTGGTCATTCTGAGTTCAAAAAAGCAGGATAAATATACTGACAGGCTAGGTAAAATATATACATCATTACCAAAACAAAAACAAAGAACAGTGCATTGCATGATCAAAAAGCTTTTTGTGGCCATTCCGTTTTTGGCATGGTGGCTTGAGATGTTGCCTCACAGCAGGAAGGCTGCAGTTTCAAGACCTGTACCCCGCCTGGTGTCCAGTGACCCCTGGAGTAAGCCCCAACCCCCACGCCCTGTGACCCCCCATGGAAAAAGGAGCTAAAGAAAATGGACTGATGGATGGTTCCAGTGTTTACTACTGCATCTGGATTTGTGTTGGGAAAACTGTTCATGGAAACCGGGGTGCTCAGGAGAAAAACTGCTTTATCAGGCTAGAACATAGTTTTCTTTTTTTAATGCAGAAATGTCAAGCTCATGGGCATAAGTAAAACTCATTTAAACTAATTTTCTTTTGGTGTCTGAATGTATGAACACTGTAAATGTCACTTTTCTCATAGGTGCTGCAGACTACTGAGGATAAAATGACTATGAGGAGTCAAATAAATGGACTCTACTTATAGTTCTATTGCAGTCTTTAACAGTATTGGTCACGTTCACACACACTTTTACACACCGAGTAGCAGATCGGGGACAATGTGGAGTTTGTTGTCTTGCTCATCGATGCAGTGGAGGAAACTGGAATCAAACCAACAACCTCCAAAATGACAGATGGCAGATCTTAATTTATCAGTGTGTTGCATGATGTTTAAGCTACATTTTTGTATGATGCAGATTCTTTAGAAAGTGATTTTTAGTGTACTACAGTTACTGCTTGTTGAAATGCATTTGCACAAAAATTCAACATACTTTCAACTCACCACACACACAGTACATACACTACTGCATATTTCTGCAGCCCCTCTGAAAGGAAGCATATCTGCAGGGCACAGAGGGCAAAACACACACACAGCCATCATTTCAGAGGACTTTACATTTACTTACATTGAATTTGTAAAGTTTAACCTTAAACCTAACCTTATGTCAAACTTAAGACAAGATCTCATCCTAAAATATATTTACTTTGCTTTTTTCCCCCCCTCAAAGGAGTTGAGGACGTGCACTGACAGTAAACAGATTTATGCCTCCAACATTTGGAGTTACAGACATACAATACATACAGAAATACACACACACATACAGAAATACGTACACACACACCCACACACACATACATAAACACCCATCCGCACACACACATTGAAGTTTCCTGAAGAAGTGCAGTATCAGCAAAAAGATTTCTGTATACACACTTGCAGCATATTCAGCTTTCAAAGGAGCAAAACTGTTTGAATAGGAGGATTTAGTCTCTTCAAGACTTATTGCTTTCTGTTTGCACTGATTTTATTTTTTACTTTTCATCAAAATCTCTCAACTCAGCGCAACTGCTCTGTAAACTAACCGTTAACCTCCTTTTATAACTATTAAAGTGGTGTATTTAATTATGAAAAAAACACAGAACTGTGGTTAGATTAGGTCTGTGTCCAAATTACATTTTGCTTAGTACAAAGTTTGCAAATCTGTTTCTTTTCTTTTCTTTTCTTTTCAGTTTTTAAAGAAAATTCAAGTTGCAGATCTGGTTATGAGTTGCTGTCACTCTCAGTTCAGTTGTGTTCCGTAAATTTTAATTGAGTTTACGTTAAATGAATAAATGAACTTTAACGTAAGTTTGATCAGACTGAATTCCACATCCCTACGTTTGTTAAAAAGCCCGCTGCGTGCACAGAGATAATCTGAATCAAGGCACTAAATATGCCTAAAGGAACAAAATGTAACATCTGATGAGCTAGTTGCACAAAATTGTGATTTAAGGATGCAAAGAACACCCAGAGCGAAGGTCAGACACTGACCTTTGTGTGTGTTTGTACTGTCAGATCTGTAAATGTACATCAGTTATATAAAGAGCTGAGTTGTGAACTGATCATCACCGGATGGTGAGTTGAATCAGGAGGATACCAAACAGGCTTAGTGAACACAGACCTGTAAGGCTGTTCTGGGAGCTTTAGGCAAATATTTACAGCAAACAGTTCGAACATTTATACAATATTCTTTATATCAGGAGTCATTTTCTTTAGTAGCTCCTGATTTCACTGCCCTAGCTGCATACTTGGCCACACTAGTTTGATGTCTTGGTGCCTTAATCAGACACTCTTAAGGTAGTATCTGCCTGGGCTGTTACTGTTACGGACAAATTGCAAACATTCATGACTGAGTTTCAAAAAGTTCTCTGGGTTTTTTAATTTTCTTGCCTGAGTTGCAGGGCTCTGAATCTTAGAACTTGTCTCAAACTCATTTCTGTTTAGCTTTTGTCATTTTTGAGCACTAGCCCTGTATTTTATTTATTTATTGTGTGTCTTTTTATACATATTTTTGTTGTTCTAAACACGATGAGAGGAGGTAGATTTGTGCCAGATGTGGTGCTGTCCTTGATGGTGAATAGTTTAATTTTATTCTTATTTGATAACAGCACTTTCCTCTACATGTTTGAGGAAAAAAATCTAAACTGTCTGCTTTATTCTTTTCATTATTTCAATTTCAATTCAATATTTTTTCTCCTGGACACTTTTCCTTGAAGTCCAGCTCTGTGCAGTTTGCTGTGGTCCTGTGGACAGATCATCAGGGCTATCTTTGGCTTCCCGGATGTTCCTCTGATTAATGTCCTCCTCGTCAGGTCCGTGAGTTTTGGGAGACAACCCAGTGTTGGAAGGTTTGCTGTGGCAGCATCATCAATCCATTGCCTAAAACTGGATGTAATGGTGCTCCATGGGATGTTCAGGGTTTGGTATATTGTTTTTATAACCCAAACTTGATCGGTATTTGTCTACAGTTTTGTCTCTGGTTTGTGTGGAGAGTTCCTTGGCCTTCATGCTGACCATGATGTGCCACCATGCTTGGAGGTAAATCTCACTACTTAGAGGTGTTTGTTGTTACAACAGCTATATATCGTTTTACAATTCTTGATCTTTTGACACTTAGATTGTTCTTCTTTAACTAATTATGAAGCTTCCGAAGGTAATGATTGGGGTTTCAAAGCAAAGCGACTGAATATATATATATATATATACATGCCCCATTTTCAGTTTTATGTTTATTTATATTATTTGTAGAATTATTACTTACGATCAAATAATAAATCCAGGCAAGGCAAAAAAAGAGAAAAATAACCAAGGGAGATGGGTACTTTTTCTCTTTTGTAACCCTCTGTAACCTGGATTTTTCCACCTTTTCCTATTTTGCTCTACCCATTCCATTCTTTTAAAAAAACATGCATCTTGCCATCATTCTTCTTCTCTCCGCTGCTTGTAAATGTTGCTGGCACAAACCCAAATGCCCTCTGTGTCATCTTAAATTATCGCGTGACCGGTGTCATAAATGTGAGCCATAAATTAACATGCGCACACTCGTGCAGCCATGACCACATGCACGAACGCACTGGTGTCAGTGGTGGGGAGATGAAAGGGCACTATAAGAGCTGTGAGTGGTGCACAAAAGAGGAAATAAGAACAGGAGGGAAAGAATGGCACTTACAGCTTGGCACTCAAACGGAGGATTTCCTCTCAGTTCCTTGTCTTCCCTCCGCTCTTTCTGTTTACACATAGCTTAAATGTGAGTCTTGAATGTGTGAAGGTTAATTACCAACATTTTACGGTCTAATCTACAAAGTAAGACCACAATTTTCCCGGTAGGTTCATGTGTTTGATCGAGAAAACATTCAATGAGGCTCGAAAACGCGGAAAAATTTCTTTCCTACAATCTTCAAAGTGAGATCAGATTTAAGCAGCAAAGGAGATGAGAGTAATAAACCTCATGGAACTCTGGAAGATTATCCAAGCTTTATTATTTTCCGTTTTGCTCCTTTGTGGTGTCAGCAGATTGTCTTCCTGTGGCATTTCATCCAAGAGGTGATGGATGTCTCAGGCCAAATATTTGCTCCCTCTAGGGGAAGTTCATGAAACACTTAAGACACTATCACAGTCAGCAGACTTCTGAACAAACGTGTTTTTTTCCCTCTTACCTTCGGTGCACTCATCGTTTTATCTCAATCTTTCTCCTTTGTTTTTGACTCTTCTTGTATTTTGTAAGTTGTCCAATGGTTTTCTTTTGCTGATTTAAACTACTGTACTTTAAAAGCTGTTGCAAAGGTAAATACTTTCATAGCTGCTAAGGTCATCCTTAAGACTGAGTTTATTTTTTTTAGTTTTAATGGTTTGAAGTTCTTGGAATAATAAGCTGTCAGCAGGAAAAAGCATATAGTGATCAACAGTGTTTGCTATTTTTTGTAGCTGTGATGTAAAAAAATCTGATGTTTGGTGTTTTTAGAGGTTCCTACTGTCTTTTTCTGGTCCAAGTCGTGTATCAGATGAGTTTAAGCTGCAGAAACCTGCATGAGGTGCTTTGTTTTTAGGCATTTGGGTATAATTAATAACTTTGATAAGCCTACTCACTGTAGTGGTAAAAATGAACAAATTAAAGTTGTGGGGGACTACTCTGAGTGTGCTCTAACAGTAAAATACAAATCTGAGCAGAAAATCCTTTGTGCAGCTGACGTAAACACCATCATTTGAGTCTTATCATTTAGGTTGTCTGGCACATCAAATCTTCAAGCTGTAAATAAATGAAGTCATCGTTTAAAAGATTCATATCTCATCCCACTTGTGATCAGAGGCTACCTTAATGTGTCGTTTGGTTAGATGCGGAGCGACAGTGTTTATGTGAAATATAGAAACTATTCTATCCTTTTTTTAAACTCTGTTGGTTCTTTCTGCCTCCATAGAAGCTAAATATTTCACTGTTTCCATCATTACAACCATGCCAGGTAGTGTACAGCTCATTTATAACAAACTTTAAAGAAAGTAACTTAATGAAAACAGGAAGTTATAGACTATTAATTAAGTCAAAAATGCAGAAGCATTTTTCAAAAAGCTGAGAAAGAAGGGTTGTGTTGACTAAGTTTTTTTGTGTTATTTTACCTAGTTTTTTTTCCCTAAAGGACATTTGTTGAAAGCAGATACCCTTTTTCCTAAACACTTCACGCATTTAGCACAATCACTCACCCAATTAGCAAAACATTCCACTTCTTTAGTAAAATAAAATCCTTTTCAGTAGCAATACATAACATAGCCCAGTACTTAAAGGGTACTTATAGCATGTTATCCTGTGAGTACTGAGTATGTAAACAAATATACACAAACTGTATTTTGTGGCCATATTAAATAAGCATTATTTATTTATTTCACACTTTTACTTTCCTCGTGATGACTAAGTAAGGCGTACAGAAAAAGTACAAAAAAATACATTTCCCAAGCAGCACAACATGAGACCAAAATATTCCAATTTTATGTAAGCTCAGTGAACGTTTGTGTAAAACAAACAAACACACACACAATAGAAAAACAAAGCTATGACCTACATAACTGCAGTAAGTGTAGGAACTTTGTTTTTATTCCTCAAACTGTTGTCTTACTCTTGATCTAGAGTTGTCTATATGGTTTATATACACAAACATAGGGAGATGTACCTGTAACTTTATCATATGTGATATATAATGACAATAAAGCTATTTTTCTTCTAATTCTGAAACAAAACAAAAACCAAAAGTTCTAGTCTAGGCATCATCTCTTCACCCTGCTGGGTTTGGCCTTAAGATTTAACCGACCCAACAGGATATATCCTCATTTGCAAGGCATTGTGGGTGCTGAATCCATCCCTGCACTGTTGCTACATCAATATTCCTGATTGGTTAGGGTTATGGATATTAGGGTTAGCTGGATATTTTTAACCAGCTAGTTTAAAATTGTGGTATGAACATTGAAAAAAAGTGACATCATATCTTTCTGTGACAAAAGTAGATTAATGTGTTCATCCATCTATTTTCTTTACCCACTTTTCTATCCAGGGTCGAAGCAGAGCTGGTGGCTATGATGCTTTGCAAAAAGTGTAAGGCTGAAATTGAGCTTATAGTTGTGTAAATCTGGGCTGGTGTTTTGCTGTTTGAGTGTTGCTAACTGTGTAAAAATCTGTTTTTAGCGTGTAAGCGATCACATGAAACTGTTACACAGTCAGATGGACTGGTCCAGTTTTAAACCCAGAATTTCCACAGTCATTAAAAAGGGGAAGGTTATCAAATGACTCAAGATTGTTGCAACTTTTGGGAAATTAAGGAATTTTTTTGTTGTTGTCCATTTAAAAATGTAACTTTACCGCAAAAAAACGCAAAACATTCTGTTAAAAGTTTGATGCTCTTGTGCTCAGTTGTTCAAAATTTGGAAACAGATAAACAACTACGTGGTGCATACATATGACTGTATATGTATGTACTTAACATTAACACCGGATGATGTCATTCGAAGTGCCGTGTGGCCGTGTAATGACCGTGGAGTATATGTTGGTGAACACAAAAATACCCCCTAAAAAATAAATAAGAAGGTAAAATTACAGTTGCTGAATAACGTTCATGCTTTGAAATCACATATTGTAGTTTAAAAAAATATATAAATATATATTAAAAAAAAGAGGTTTAAAGCTTTCCTGAAAATGTTAAAACCGTTGCAGCTGACTAAATTCAGCTTTAGCTGCAGTCAGTAGCGTGATAAAACAGATATAAGCTTTTACTACCCTACTATGATTATGTAAATTTGTGCTTTTGGGGCAACGCATGCCTTTAAGTTTAAACACAGTGCAGCCTTTGTGCAGTT
This sequence comes from Kryptolebias marmoratus, assembly GCF_001649575.2. Lineage (NCBI taxonomy): Eukaryota > Metazoa > Chordata > Actinopteri > Cyprinodontiformes > Rivulidae > Kryptolebias > Kryptolebias marmoratus. The sequence continues at coordinate 15,292,628 of NC_051432.1, forward strand.
CAAGGCAACTGCATAAAGATTTATTGGGAGAGAGCGTTTGTTTGAAACAAAGCTAATAGTCATAAGAATAGCTGCAGAGCACAGCACTTGGCTGATTCTCGAGGGACCGTTGTAGGGTTTGAGTGTTTCTCTTTATGTTTGTGTGTTTGTTTGGAAAGGAGCGTGGTTTCAGGGAGGGGGTTGTGGTGGTCATCCTGCTGGATCAGAGTGCTGGCGAGGTACTTTCACAGAGTTTCTGAGACTCGCTAATCAATAAATGCTTTAAATAGGGACAGAAATACTTGCACACAGCACTTACTTCAATAACTGGATCCTATTTAGGAAAGGAAGCATTTTGCTGAATAGATTGGCTGTGTGGCACCCTCACAGAGGTCCTGTAAGTGGTTGGAGAATGCCACTCGTTGCCCTCCACAGTCCTAATTAGCAGCTGCTCTGGGGATTAAATTCAGACTATAAATACACACAGAAAATTATGCATAAACAGCTTTAAAATGCTTTGCTGCACACATCGCCACGAGATATAAGCTGTTTTTAAAGAAGTTAATAATGTTCAAAAGATAACACTAAGCCTGTTGGAAATGAATGCAACTAAGGAGTCCCTCAATGTTTTTTTAAAAAAGATTATTTCATTTAGTTATGCTAGCAATAAGCTTTTCTCTTTGGTCCAGACACAATGTTGGATTTCCATGGAGTTTTTATGTTGATTATCAAGTGTCATTGTCACCAAATCTCTTTTTAAAAAATTTTCTCAGTATTTTAGTTGCTACATATGGGTTAAAATCAGCCTCATTAGCTCCAGCTTTGTGTTGTGTGTTTTTTGGTCACTCTCAGATGTACCAAGCCCATCCATGGAGTGAACAAATGTATCTTGAGCAGCCGCTGCAGTCGCTGCCCATCTGAAGTGAGCCTGCTGCTGCAGCTGCAGTTTGGTCCTGAAATAAAACCCCTTATTGAACCTAAATTCAATGATTTGTGGTACTTTATTGCTTAGAGGTGGTAATTGTGCCTTTTTTTGCTGAGCTAAGCACTGGTACTTCAGCACACCCTGCTGGTGATGGTTTATACAGTTGGATTCAGTCCTGGCTTTACTGAAATACTGACTGTGCCACTTTCTGTTTAAATGCACCCCACCTGCCTACATATGAATATTTCCTGAGTAAACTTGGATTTTTTTGCAGTGAACTGCAGATTCTTCTGCTACTTTGCCATCAAAGGCTCGTTCAGACCTTTTTTGGCGGACAAAGACCAAGAATGTGTCGATTCACAGCAAATTAACTCCTTATTACGTGTGTGTGCATATATGTGTGTCGCCTCCAGGGGATTATTTTGCGTCCACGCCTGGGGATGGGGGGTGCACAGTGGACAGCTTGCGGCTGGATTGATGGCGTGACGTCAGAGCGCCTCTACCTCTCCAGAGAGCGGGATTAGTCAGGAGCAACAGAGAGAAAGCGCTCCGATAATCTCCCGCTGATAAGTGGTGGTGGCGGCGGTGGTGGTGGGGAAGGGGAGACGGACACGTTCGGAACCAAGTGGCACCAGAGGGAGAGCGAGACCTCCCGATAATCCCCAGGAAGTCCCACTGCATTTGACTCACGATGGGCCGCGCAGTGGCGCAGCAGCGAGCCAGCAGCGCGCTCCGGACAGGTAAAGGCAGCAGGTAAGCTGCGCGGGGAGGTCGTTTGAGGAGGATTTACCTCGGCAAGGAGTTCACGGGGCTGCTTCTCTGCCAAAACCTGCTCCTGCTGTAGTATTATATCGTATTATATGTTAACATTTTCTGGCACTTTGTGTTTTCGTAAGAACTACAAGACATAGGAACTTTTAAGTCCGCGCAAAACGAGAAAAAAAGAGACCAATTTTCGTTCTTCTGTTGTATAAACCGTCTGAGATGCTTGATGCGCTCGTAAAGACAGACTAGAGGCAGTTCCGCAGGACTTGCGGGTGCCAGGGTTGCAGTAAAGAATGCAGAGTTGTTTCCCTTTTTACGCAAAAGGTCTAAACGTTTGTTTAAAACCCAGTTTTTCTCTTTTCCTATGATAATGAGGAAAAAGAACCAGAAACAAAGCCAGGCTTGTCACGCCTCTATCCTAAAGGCTTCCCATATGCATGCCTATATTAGCTGTCACCTACTTGGCACTTGGATCTAAATAAGCAGGTAACAACTGCTGAGTCCCGCAGGCAAATTTGTTAAAACCTTGTGACTTTTAACGCTACCGGTTCTATTCACGCAGGGTTCTTTTTTATTATTTGCGGATCTTTGGGTCAAATGAGCTGTTGTAATGAAAGCGCGTTTCCTCTGCTGTCACTGCGCTGAGATCAGAGGGGAGAAGCCGCTGATATTTATTGGTGAGGTGGAAACAGAAACACATGCAGGACAAAAGGAGACAAAGAAAGTTTGGGTGTATCGTCACTTAGGTGGAAACGAGCAGGTATGTGGTGGTAGTGGTGTGTGTGTGTGTGTGTGTGTGTGTGTGTGTGTGTGTGTGTGAGGGCGGTGCGCTGATGGGCTGCTGCCACCACAGGACGAGAGAGAGAGAGAGATAGAGAGAGAGTGAGAGAGAGAGAGAGAGAGAGAGAGAGAGAGACATCTGTGATGGCTGGAATAATGCGAGACGGATGTGTCTTGTGTGCGCAGCAGAGACACCGCCGTGCGTCTTTACGCTCAGAGACCACCCAGTCCTTATTCCACTGCTTCTCTCTCTCTCTCTCTCTCTCGCTCTCCCTCTCTTTCTTTCTCTCTCCCTCTCCTCTTTGTGTCCCACAGCAGCCTCACCTGCGGAACCACAGCGGAGGACAGCGGAGCTCTCAGCGGACGCTTTGCTGACTGACGCACGCAAGGGACCGAGCTCAGATCCTTCACCACCATGAGGGACCTCCGGGCGGAGTAAATCACCACAGCTACCCACAAGCAGACCGCAGGAGAGGGCAGAGATCACCACCATGACCCGATAAAGTGCCCCCTTCCTTCGGAGAGAGGACAGCCCACCTCCTGAGAGCAAAGGAGACGAGCAGAAAGGCCTTTTATTTGTTTGTTCCAGTCCTCAGATGGACCGAGTGCCCTTGGCACTGGCTGCTAAGATGCGCTGGATCACGCTGGTACTCGCGGGCTTGACTTTCTGGGGCAAAGTTACTATTTCTAACTGTTTTGACTACGAGGAGCCGGACTTTGATTATTATGAGGAGGAGAGAGTAGAGACAATTGACTACAAGGATCCCTGCAAAGCCGGTGAGTTCTGTTTTCACTTCAGTTTAGTGTCAAATGACGAATGATGCCATGAATGATGTCGCTTCTGCGTGTGGTCACGCTGATCCTCTGCTGCATCTGGCTCTGACGAGGCACGTGTGTATGAGTGATGACAGCGCGCGTGCATGTGGTCATGCGCGCGCACTAGTCCAGATGCTGTCCCCCCGTTCCTTCATAAGAGATAAGTCCGTGTTTGTGGCGATCCCGCAGATGGACGCCACGTGCAGCCCGGTGAGGCTCGCGCTAAGCCGCGTTTCCCCGTCAGGCTGCACTTTTCACTGCACGCGCATGCAGCGCGTGCATCACCTGCAGTGAGGTTCAAAAGACACTGGGCCGTGAGGCCGACAAAAGCAGCTACCGATTGTGTGCAGATGTTAAATCAGCCGTAAGGGGAGATGGAAAACAGCTGGAATCAAGGGCACCATTACGCACGCACACACCTTCTCTCTCTCTCTCTCTCTCTCTCTCTCTCTCTCTCTCTCTCTCTCACACACACACACACACACACACACACACACAGATACAGAAATGATGTTAAAACACCAAGATCGACTCTTAATTACATTCTGGAAGCTGCTTTGAGCATCACTGTAGCCATGTTTGATCTAAAGCCACAGCAGGTGTTTACATGTAATTACTAATTAAGATGTGTTATTAGAATATCTACTCTATAAAAAGTTTGTTTTACTAATCAAGGAAAGATGTGCATCATCATCCTTGTATTTTATTTTTTTGCAAGGATGTTCCCTATAAATCTTTTTGTCAGGAAGCTCGGGGATTACGTCTTTATTCCACCCACTGTTCATAATAAACTAGATTTATGTTTTCATCCTTTCTTTTTCCAACACAGTGTCCATTCTGTGCCAAGGTTATGTTTGTCTAACCACACCGTTCTTATACAGCCATGTGATTAAAATGTTTACATTTTCACTTCTGACACCAATGCAAATCGTGAGTTTCAGTAACCTTGTGGGAAAAGTAAAATTTAAATAAAAGTTTGAATGAATACCCTACTGTTTAAAATAAGTCTATCAAAAAGGTAAGAAACACATTAGTAAACAAATTTACTGATTGTAGGAGTCAAATGCTGCAACATAAGCAATAATGTTGAAAAAAAGAGAAAAACAGTTTTAGTTTGTGGAAGTGATCAAAAACAAAAAGTCACCTTTGACTTCTGAAATGTTTTGCACCTATGTGTTCCAAATTTTAGCAGCCAAATTGTGATTATTCGAGCTGATAATAATCTGTTTGTGTCATTAAATAGCTTGTTTTCACCTGCGTAAAAAAAGAGTTGGAAGAAAGAAACAAAAATGTTCTGTTTCCAACATTTTCTCTTTTTCAGATTTGATTTTTTCTGATCACCTAATTTTTTTCTATCCTTTCTCTGCTTTGAATAAAACTGCACTTGAGTAGAAAGCACTGATAAGCACGTATTTTTAACATCCGATGAGATTTATGCTGCTTCTGAGGTTAATGTGTTGTATTTTGTTGCAGACTTTCTCACTGTTGACACTGTTTCTGAGCCAAAGAAGTGAAAGAACAGACTGTAAAATATTGCTGAGTTTGCAGCAAACAAAGGGAGCTCAAGTCAGCAGCATGAATATCTTTCTATGTATCGATCACATCGAGAATGGAAGGTTCAAAGCAAAAAAGGAACTTGAGTTTGATGATATCTTCCAGTTTTTTTCTCTTCTTCCTAAAGCGGATAAACTGTTCTTAGGCTACTTATATCAAAAGGACAGAAAATAAACAGGAAAGACAGTAAAACGGTTGAAAACAAAAGTCATGACTGTGGCAGCTTTAACCATATTTTTTTTTAGTTCTAGTGACATAAACATTATCAGATAGGGTCATCATCGTTCACGATCCTCTGCAGAAGAACACAAACCTCTCCTCCTTTGTGCAGAGTTGTCTGAGAGCTGACCTTTAGATTTGTGGTTTTAGACCAAAATTCACATGATGACACATCTGACTGATAAACATTCCACCTAGAGCTCCGACAAGCTGCCTGACATGCATTCCCCACATACCAACAACAACAAAATATATATATGTATGTAAACCTAACAGCTGTGGACCCTGGCAGTGTGTGCATGTGTGTGTGTGTCCTCGTGTATTTGTTCACGTGCTTGCACTGGTCTGTATGTAGGTGACTTGATGTTGATACACTCATGACTCTGTGCTTGTGCTAAAAACACACAGTCTGTGAGTGTGTGTGTGTGTGTGTGTGTGTGTGTTTGGATGTAATCCCAGTATGTTCCAAGGAGACAGTCAGTCTACTTCGGTTTGACTGTCTGAGTGAGTTTAGGTTAAAATAACAGTGAAAAATCACTTTGGTAATGATATTATTTGCTATGTACAGAAAATTCCAGAAAATTACACATACACTCTCACAGGAATTCACTTTTTAAAAATTAAACAAAATTAATAAGTATTCTGCATAATAATTGTTGGTATTAAAGGTGGTCGTGCATGTACACTTACAGCCTGCGTCTGTGTGTGTTAGTCTGTCTATTAGCAAAATATCTCATTAACTACTGGATAGATTTAATGAAACTCCCAGACAGAAACTGCTGGATGTACTTCTGCAACTGATTAACTTTCTAAGTTTACCCAATTCAATATGGTCACCACACCTAATCAAGTTGTAGTTTCACAGCACGAAGCCATGAGCTTGAATGCTTATGTGTGTATCAAAAGCCCTGCCGCCAAAAAAAAGACAAAAAAAAAAATCACATTTCAGTGATTTAATTTGGACAAGAAGGTAACTGGATGACAGCAATGATTTTAAAATTAGGAATACAATTATTTTTGACATTGTTTAAAAGCCAACACACCAGCAGGGAAAGTCACTACTCTTCACAGAGACAGATTGTGAAGCATTTATACACACACAGACACACACAGCAGTTTTAAATAGTTTAAGAAACAATAAGAAGGGAGATGAGGGAACATATAGTTTCATTAATGTTGTTATTTCTTAAAATAGGTCAAAATCTTCTTGCTGTCCCTGACTGATGTGATCCCACCTCAACAAACCTTTCAAGGCTGTTATCATGACTCCGCCACAACTGAGAGGTCATCTTAAACATACGTTTTGGGACGGATTTGGTTCAGTGTTTGGGAGGTTGTCTTCCAATCTGTGGGTCTGGGGTTGATCTCCATCCCCTGCAGCGTCCCAAAGTGTCCTTGGGCTACACACTGAAACCTCACTAACCCCAGTAAGCTTACTGGTGTAGGTGTGAGAATATGTAGTGACTAAAATATATAATCAAAAAGGTACTGTATGAATGTGTGTGAATGGGTCGATAAGAAACAGTGTAAAGCACTTTGCAGAACCAGAGAAGTTACAAAAGTACTATATATTTGGGAACCATTTGAACCATTTACATTTACACATGTGCAACCCTGAAACTTTTCCTGGCATATTCCTGAGGTGCTTCATGCCAAAAGTCAAATATCTTGCAAAATTTGCTCCTTGTTTCTGTTCAATATTATTTGGTAAACAACCAAGAAATACATTTAGAGACTCAGCAGGTGAGCCCATGTCTCTGTAAAAGAAGTCAAAATATATGAGGTTTAAATTAAACTTAAAAACTTTTATCAAGCCCCATCTACCATAGTGGATGTGCTGATTAAGTTCTGCTTTATTTCCCTCTTTTTACCCAATTGTTGCCACATTTCTTTTGGTATATCTTCTGTGCATCAAACAATTACATACAGATGCCTACACGCAGACTTATAAAATTATATGAAGATATACACACACAGAGGTTTATTATCCTGTGTCTGCAGAACACATGCATGAACATAAATGTGTAAATTTTTAATATTTACTATCTACAGCTGATTTTAATCCTTCCTGTTTGCACAGATAAATCAGACTTTCCAAAACAGGTTTTAAAGTAATTAAAATATCCACAACTTTTGCGTGTTTTGTTTATATTGTCAGTGTATGCAGGTAGTTTAGTGTTTGTGCTGCTTGTAAGACCTGGAAGCCCAACTCATTCCAGACCTGACCCTGTGGCATCGGTCTGAGTGGCTGGTATTCCACCTCCTGTTTTTGCTGGGAAAACACAGGCGGGGGTGGGGGGGTTATTTGGCTGTCTGCTTATCTCCTCTGAGTCCTGCGCTGGCAGACAGGGGAACACACACTTCCAGGTCTTTGTGAAGTGATTTCCCCACGAATGCGAGCAAGCTCACACACTCGGAACACACACACACATGCACACACACGCACACATGCAAAGCTCCCTCCATTCACCCTCGCTTATCTCTTCCTGGTTGTCTGCATCCTGCAGCTCAGCTGGAGATGACACATGCGCGTGCGCGCAAACACACACATGTGCACGTGCGTGCGCTGCTACGCTCACTCAAGAGTCATTCATGCTTCCTTCCAAATCACTGTTCTCATAAAATCCTAACACACACATACAGAGTGAAAGCTAAACAGACGTAAGTGTCCAAATGCTGCACTTGGTTTCTTCAGGAGTGATTTTTTTGAGTTCCATCTCCTCATTAGTCTAGTGTGCTCTGATTTATTAGCAGGCCAGAGAAAAACATGGCAAATGTTGGTCACATGGCACTTACTTTATGAGTACAAGCATGGCTCTTTACGGGCTGTCAGCAGAGTTCAAATGTGCATGCTTGTACCAAAGTCAAACCAGCAAAAAAAAACTATGACATTAAACACAAAGACCATGTTTACATGGAGGAGAATGTTCTGATTATTAACTTTATTAATGTTTGCATTTGTTGGATACAAAGAAGCTACACTCATATTCTTGTTTCCTTGCTGTAAAGTATAGTCGGATTAATTACTCCACATTAATTAGTCTGTTGGGATCCCCAAATATTGGATGGCAGTTTGAATCCGGACCCAAATGGAGTCTTATCAGGAGCCAGAGTCAATGTTTAATTTCATTAGAATTATTATTATTATTTTTAAGTTGCACAGTTTCTTTCATTTACTGTAATTTGTTTCAAGTGCTGCAGCTCTTATAGCCCTTACAATAAATTCCGGGCTGGTTTATCAGGCTTATAAGACAAAAACAACATATTAGTGTGAATGAACACTCCATTGGCTAATATTAAACGTCTGCACTTTTGCATGACTAGTTTGTTTAGTTTGTCGCTGATTTCTCAACCAAAGAACGTCCAAGTTACTACATGAAGGTGTGCTGAGCATGGACCCACTGAAATAGACCATGTATATGAACTCCCAGCAGGCATTTAATATTAGTTACTGTAGAGTTGTTTTTGAGAAAGACTTGTTTTAAAAGCCTGAAAACAATAAAAACCTGGCCTTCATTTTGTTAGCCATTAGCCTAATCTGCATGAAGACCTTTGCCTTGTTCGCCTTACCCCATATTCTACAACTGATGTCACTTCTGATCAGGTACTAACTATTGGTAACTATATCTCAGAACATCACTTCAGAAAGACTATTCCTTTAAGCAGAGCTAAAATAATAAAATATTAGAACATATTCATGTTTTTGCCTGTGTGCACCAGTCTGAGCTGGCACATCTTTATTAGATAAAAACATTCTAAAGATAAAAAAATATAGATTTTACATCTCACATGGTTTGTTAATCACACAACCGTAAGTTTCAGCCACTGTTCGCCCCTTCCCCCACTGTGTGTGTGTGTGTGCATCTGACCTGAGCTACACTGTGCTCATATACATTGTAAATGTGTGTGTGTTTGTGTGGGAGCAGCAGTCGCTCATATTATATTAAACAGGATTTTCCCGGGCAGAGTGCTCTTGCCACGAAGCTTCCGACGTCTTCCTCAGGATTCCCGCCTCAGCACAGACGCTGCGGCTGCACCCGAGAGCCGGCTGTTTGTTCTGGAGCACGATTGTTCCGGCGCTGCAGAGGCCATGAGTCAGCACCTCCGGCGCTCTGCCCACCTGCCATGCATTGCTCAATTATTAAATACGTGGGAGCTTTTGTCACCTAGTTATTCCTGATGGTATTTATAGCAGCTACAAATCATTCTCACAAACCCATTACAAGCTAAAGAAAACGTACCAACTCCCTGCAGCCAAACTGTAGAATGTTTACGTTTATTCTTCAGGAAACGTGTTTTAAATGTACTGGTTATCGCAGTATTTGGTTTTTTGCAGCAGGTCTTGCCAAATTCTGAGGTGTGTTTTTAGTTATTGTGCTGCTGAAGTACAAATTCAATTCACAAAGAAGCAAACCAGAAGCGGCAGCAACATGTCTCTGAGGGGTGGATTTTGAAGCCAGTTTGGTGCAGGTGTTTGCTTTCAGAGCAGCCAAATGTCACAGCCTCAGATTTTCTCAGCACCACTGTGGGTTTGATATCCTATGACTTCATTCTCTCTCCTGTTCAGTTCCTTAAGTATGTTCTTCTCTTACTGGCCTTTTACTGTGTGTGTCTCTTACATGGATTCATAAGTAAACAGATTTGTTTTTCCTTGTTTGATTGTGAAATACTGATGTATCTTAGCCCACCACAGTTGAGCACATTGATACAGCTGGCTGTCTGACATTTTTCTACCTCTGTACTTCGTTTTATGTAAGAGATAGGGTATGTCCGTGGAGAATGCCTTTACAGTCAGAAACACATCTACTGTTTGTGAATAAGTTGTTGAAGTGGCACTGTTCTTCTCTTAGTTGCTCCATTCAGGGGTCTCTACAGTGAATCATCTGCCTCTATCTCACCCTATCAGCCTCCTCTTCTGGCACACCAACCCTCCGCATATCTCCTTCACTACATCCATGAACCTCCTCTGTGGTCTTCCTCCTTTCCCTCCCTGTTCTTGGCAGTGCCATATTCAACATCCACTGTTCCTCCTCTGCATGTCCAAACCATCTCTGACTTGCTTCTCTAACTTTGTCTCTGAACAGCTTGACCTGAGCTGTCCCTCTGATATACTCATTTCTAATCTTGACATCTTCATCTCTGCCATCTCCAGCTCCATTCTCCACACATATGACACCACAGCAGGTCTCACTGCCACCTTGTAAACCTTCCTTCTGTCACAAATCACTCCTGACACTCACCTTCATCCACTCCACCTTGCCTGCACTCTCTTCTTCACCTCTCAGATTCTCCCAAATACTCATCCACCTTTAATACCTCTCCTTCTTGCAGCTTCACTGTTACACCTGTCTTCTTCTCATTCACGCACACAGATTCTCTTTTTCTTCTGCTGACAGTCTTCTCACTAGAGCATCCCTCCACCTCTCCAAGCTCTGCACAGAAAAGATCTGTCTTTTAAAACCGAGTGAAATAACTTGAATATCACCCAGTTTTGTTCATGTTTTTAATTGAGTAACTCTCAGTAGGTTGACTATGAATTTTAAATGAAGTGCACTGAAATCACACTAAAACCATCTGATGCAGGAACTGGAAGAATGTCTACAATTCTCATAAAAATAGCACTGTTCTCTGTTATGTAACGTTCATTTGATATATTTGTCCATGTAATGATCTGCTGGCTGCACACTGAAAACACCCTGATTGTAAATTGAGCCACAATCTCGTCCCGTCATAAAGTCTGGCCAAACTCATGACCTGCAGGAGAGGAATCTCAGTGTCACAGTAAATTAATTAGGAGGGGACATTAGTTCACTTTGTGTGTGTCAAAGAATATTTTTTTTATTCACTTTCTTATCAAACTTTTTTTTTTAACCACTTCACTTCATGAGCTGGAGTGCTTCCTTTGTTTGTGGAGGTGACACATGCTAATTTTAATGTGCAGTTTCTGTAAAACAGAAGCTGTTTTTGTAAAGTAATCAGAACCATTTAAATGACAAATTTTCATATAGGTGAATACGATTTCTTACATTTTAAATAAGGTTTATTTTTAGTCTTTGTCTGTATTTAGGTTTGTAAAACTCTACTGTATAGTTAGAGTTGTGGCGCTCAGGATATTGGGGCTTTTAAAAGTTAACTTATCTGGTTTTACTGGTTAGGTTTGCAAGGTTTCCAACATGATTACTTCCTCATGCTGAAGCATTTTGCATCATTCTGTCTGATATCACAGATCATTTTTGTATGTCTCTCTGCCTTTCTTGCAAACACACCTACAGCAGAGCAGGAATGGGTCTTTTTTATAGACTTCACATTACCATTCCTTATAAAGTAAAATAACTCATTATTATTTTATCGTAAATACTCACAAAAAACCCTAGCACGTTTTAAGTGTTGCTTTAAGTTATAATTTGCACTGAAATGACCTACTGACACTCCAGACCTCTTGGTTTGACTGCAGTCATTTTGAGTTAAAGTCAAGACAAAACATACAATTGGTGTAGGAAAATTCAGTTCAGTATGACCACTTATTGTCACAGTCAAAACCATATGGAGGCTTTGACACAGTTCTGGTGGCTCCATGTGAACCGACACAGGTTTGAATTGTGTGTTTTGTTTTGTTTTTAACTCAGCTGCAGCAGAGTTAAACTCATCGGCCTACAAGTGGCGAGAACGCCTCTGTTTTTCACCTGTCTATTTGAACGAAAGTTAGAGTTTTTTCTCTTCAGAAATTTGACACATTTCTCGTGTTTCTGTGGTCGTTGAGCAGTAAACTGTACAAATGTGAATAACAGCAAATCTCCTGACCGCAGCCTTTGTTAAGCACAAACCACCCACTTTTGTAACATCTTTGTCCCGACTAACAGGGCCGAGTCGCTTCATGGTGAAAACAAACTTGGGTGGAGCATCAACTTAATGGCCCATTCAGCTGGGATGCTTGCTGTTATATTCAGTTTTGGGACCCAAGCTTTAAGTTCCTTACCTCATCTCTCACTGTTTCAACACTGATGGCGTTTGGTGAGCTCCAACTGCAGCACCTGATGTTGCTCCCATAAGGATAACGGGGATCAAGTGGCTCGCACAATGATTACTTTTAGAGAAAATCCTCCAACAGAGCAGAGATAATCTCTTTTTTTATATTGCAGTAAGCTAACAGAAGCAGTTATATACAATCTGAGAACTCTGCATAGGTAAAAAAAAGCTCATTTAGAAGCACGTGTTCATGCATGTGAACACACATGTTAGCCCCCCTGTGGTGTGACCTTATATCTGTTTAATGAGGAGCTTGTTGAGGGAAATGTGTATATTCTCTATGTGTATGTGTTTGTGATAGATACTCCCCAGGTAGGTTAGCATGAGTGCATAAACAAGCAATATATAGATCGTTACTGTCAGGCAATGACAGGAGTAATGACATAAAATTAGTTTTGATAAAACGTCAAGGGGAAAATACAATAATTATAAAATAACAATTAGTAATAAAACATTGGTTCAAACTTTTCTGCTCCCAAACCATTTAATAAAAGTTTCAAAGACTCATGACCCCAACTGTACTGCTGAAATATACAAACATTGCAAAGAAGCCATTTAACAAAGAACCTCAACAAACATTATTTAGGTTTTTATACATTTTTGATCATTATTTTTTATGTCTTTGCATCAGTTAAGGCTAAATATGCTCTTGGCAAGTTATTTTAACAAAAGGCTGTAAAACTAAGTGGTAGGAATGAGAAACATCTGGAGGAGCATTTTGCAACTAATTGTTCATAATCTTTCCAAAAGGTCTGAACTATTGCTTTAATGACCAGATAACACAATTTACATGTAGATAGTAGTTATTATGGGTGTGTAATATGGAGATTATGTAGGACAGCAATTTCCTTTCTATCCATGCACCTCGGAGGTTGTGCAGAAATGATCAAAAAATAATGTTTTTGACAATAAACGTTGTTTAACAATCTGCACGGTCACAATCTCAGAAAAACTGAGCAGAAGAATACACATATTTCCCTCAAACAGGTGAGCTTTGAACGTGTAAAAAACTTGAATTGCATAAAAATATCATCATAAGTATCTGCTTTATATTATTTTTGTTTGGTGCATTATTCCTGTGCGGTTAAGTAGCTGGATGCTGTAATGTGTGTGTGTGTGTGTGTGTTTGCTGCAATGCCCCTGCTGAAGGGCAAACAGTAAGACCCTGGTCAGCATGATGCAGGTCTCCTGAGACGTCCTGGAGTTTGTAGATCAATAACGTTTCCTCCTGCAGCTCAGAAGCCTCGCTCTCGTAACCCCTCCTCAACTCTTGGCTTGACTTTGGGCTATTTCTGGCATCCCTACGGATTAACAAAACCCCAATCAATGGGCCGAACTTACTATCACGCTGTACTCCCCATCGTCCTCCCACTCTGCATATCTGCTTGTGTCAGCTCCTTTTTTTCCTGGAAAGTTTTTAGCCATTGTGGTTCCCTCTGTTGTCCTGTAACATCGAAAAAACACCACAAGTGTAATTTTTCCAGCTGTCACAAATAGTGTAAACAGGCAACAAAGGGAGGAAGAGTGCAGTTTCTTCTGCAGGTGCAAAATGATACAGTTCACGTCTACACAGAATTTCTTGTTTGTCGGTAAAGTGGCTCCTTTTCTGTTTATGACTTTTTGGTCTTTTTATAGCTCACTGTAATATAACTTTGAAAAAAGACACTTTAAAGAGGAGTGTCAGTTAAAATTGTGTTGCCAGTGGTTTAATAATATTAAATAGGCCTATTAGAAGCATACAAATTGCTTCTGTAACAGCAACTTTATACGGCAGTGTCACCACATCAACCTCCTCAGAAGCAAATAAACGTGTTTTATACAAGTCATCTTTTTTCTTTACTTGTTTAACTGATTTAATGCAGCCTTTAAAGTAATAACAGACTAGAAGGGAATAAACATTTTGTTGTAAAACACAGTTCTGTATTCAGCATTGGACAAGATAGGAAGAAATTAAAGGTTTCAAGTATTATAGAATGAATAATTTTAACGTTTATGTTGCTGACTGAACAAAACAAACCGGGGAAAATAAAATCAGTTTTTCCCCTTTTGAAACAACAACAACAAAAAATAGAGATTGTTCCAAAAGCTACCTTTTTACAACCTTAATCAGATTATTTTAGGTTTGCATGGATTAAAATAATCTGGGCCTATGCAAGTGTGTCCACCAGCATCTCCAAAGTTCACCAATTCACCGAGTTTATCTTGTTGGCTATTCAGTAATACACGTTCATGTCTAAATTCTTAATTTGTCTGCCTTCAAAGAATTAATGTTAACAACAAATTAGTGTTTAGAAAGAAAGATCCACTGATTGTCACACACCTGAGTGTGTGAAATTTGTTCTCCACATTTGACCCATCCCCTGAGGAAGCAGTGAGCAGCAGCGGTGTCGTGCTCAGGAATCATTTAGAGATCTTTTGTTAGAAGTGTATCACTTTATTGCACTGTTTGATAACTATTTTACAAATCCTCTTTTGGATCACACAAAATCCTTATAAATATATAAAATTATATCCCACATTGCCATAAACTGTACACTCTACAGTATCTGTGATCATAGCATTAGCAAATCAGTGTTCCCTGTATTTGCTTTTGTGTCCGACAACAGAATGGACTTGAACACAATAACCTCCTGTCCCTCATTTCCTTTAGCACCAGTGCTGATTAGCTGTAAGTGACAGCCCTCTCCCATGTTATTGTTAAAGTATTAATGTCTCGAATCCCTACGGAGGGCAATAACTTACCCCAAATAACCATCTAGAGATGGTTATCGCTCAGTTGCTCTTTGTTAAAGATTGGAGATATATAACAGCATAGATGCAGAGATGGAGAAAATGCTGCAGGGCAGACGAGAGACAAAGATGTGCTTTGTTTGATGCTATGTGTGATAGAAACACACACAAACTATAGTTTTGCATGAGTTTGTGTGAATTGTTGTTGACCACTGTAAGACTGCTAGGCACAGGTTTAAATGTATTTCCATGGAGACTATCTGTATAAAAAAAGTTTAAAAAAAATTGAAAAGTACAGAAGTTACTAAAACCAAAGGTTCTAGCACCATGGAAAGTGTTAGTAGGTTAATCTGGGTCAAAACGCATAAATCTGAGCCTGAACAATCCTATTAAGTTTAACTTTATTTAATCAAATCAACTCCTTTCTTGTTCTCCATTGAAACACACACACACTGGCAGCTCCACGCGGGTTTTAGGTGGGATTAGGTTCAATAAAAGTAGTGTCTAATAACTTACCGCTTGCAACCCAATAGGCACAGATAAACTGGTGCTTTGTTCAATAACCTGCAAAGTATTTTCTGAAACTTCCTGTTCTTTCTCAAATGGTGCAGCACTTCAAACACTTGTGTTGATAGTTTTCTGCTGACATTTCACAGTTTAAAAGTAAAAACTGTTAGAATTTGTATTGTAATTATGGTGTTGTTTTCATTCATTTTAAAAAGATGCTATTAACAAGGGATTTTTTTTGTAATGATTTGATAATATAGATTTTTCTTTGTTTTTTTCAGCTGTATTTTGGGGCGACATCGCTTTAGACGAGGAGGACCTGCGAATGTTCCACATCGACAGAACGATAGACCTCACACAACACACCAACACACATCAACCCTCCAGTCAAGGACACACTTCAGGTGAGTGGACATAAAAAAAAGAAACTCACTAATACTTTACTTTGTTTAAATTACATTTTTATCCGCCCACATTTTCCTGAGCAGCTGTTGTAGAGCAGTTTGAACAGGAAGTAGGTCTCCCATGGAAGCCAGCATTTATAATGTTTTTGTTTTGGATTTTTGTCTCTTTTCGTATCAGGTGGCATGGGAGAACATGAAACAATGAAACGAGGATCATTAGACCTTCTGCTGGAAAGAATACGCAGATTTGGCTTTGGTAAGCAGTCTGAAATTTACCCCTTGTTTGGATGTCGTTTTTACACATCTAGACCAATCACTCTGCATGTTTGCACTCACTGATTTTATTGTAATTATCTAACATCTAACTGCTGTAGAGTTTTTAAAGTTTTGATCTTCTGTGATGCTGAGTTTCAGCTGTTTGAGCAGAGTTTTGGTTCCCATAAAGGGTCAAATGTGAAAACAAATAGCCTTATCCAACAATATATGGGCATATTTATGAGTTAATGCAGTCATTTATTATGTTTATCTGATTTTATCTGAATATGCGACTGTTTGTGTATTTTTTCTCTCATTATTTTATTAGACTTTGTCCCCAAGAATGAAAGCAAAGGAGCAACCGGCTCAAAGAGCCAAACCGGGAAAGCCTTGAAGGCTGTAAAGAGTCGTGTTCCTCGAGCAGCCACATCCCGCTTTGAAAGAATCTGGCCTGGGGGAGTCATTCCCTACGTCATCGGAGGAAACTTCACTGGTAAGCGACTCCGCAGGACCGCTTCCCCTCACCACTCTGCAGTCAAATATATGCCAAGTGTGATTGTGTGAAGGTAGGATGTGAGAAATGTGTGTGTGTTTCAGGTAGTCAGAGGGCCATGTTCAAGCAGGCCATGCGTCACTGGGAGAAACAAACGTGTGTAACTTTCATCGAAAAGACAGACGAAGAAAGCTACATTGTCTTCACCTACAGACCCTGCGGGTGAGCGTGGAAGATTTCCTTGTATATCTTGGATTGTGTGTGCAATTATGTGTGTGCGCCTAGAATTCACCAGTGACCTTGTCACAGCGAGAGACGATATGGTCATTCAACAATGGCTTTGCTTTCCTTCCTGTCCTGCTCCTGTTTCCCCGTCCCACCAATCACGCCGCTCGGTTTAAGTGTTTGTATGTTCGTGCCGTTCTTTTGTTCGTGCTCTGCAGAAGAGCATTGTTCTGTCGAGTGGCAGCACGGTGGGGTCAAAGTGTGTTTGTACAGCGGTGACACTTCACTCACTGGTTGATACAAGTCGTAAAGCTTTAGAAGGACTGCGATCAGGACATTTGAGTTTATTGCTTTAAGCCAAGGCTGTGCAGATGGCTGAGAAAAAAAAATAGGATATCCAGTTATGTACTGTTTGAGGGATTCAAGTTTTAGGGTTGCAGTGATAATATGGCCAACACTTTTCTACTCCAGCTTCTGATTATAACAGCTAATAAATGCAATATTTGTGATTTACTGAGGACTTAAAATGGTGCTTGCAAAATTTATAATATTTATCAGGTTAGGGCCTAGAATTCCTTGAAGGAATGCATATCACCCACTGCCTAGTTTTCAGCTAAGATCATCTTAAATGTAGAAATGATGAAGTTATAGCCGTTTTGGTCAAACCTTAAAAATTATGTCATGCAATGTTGTGAGATGTCACACTCAGAGTATGTATTGTAGATGACTCCCAGCTACTACCACATCAAAATTTTACCTCAATATCTGTCAAATTGACTGAGTTATAGCCATTTTTGTGCTGGGTAATGTTGCTTGGCTGTGATTGCCATCTTAAATTGGATTAATCAGTTGTAGATGTACATTCAATGATCAGTTTCTGAGAGTTTTATGAAAATCTGTTCAGTGGTTCAGGAGATTTTTTGCTAATAGTCAAACAAGCTTGACTCCTACAGTTACTCTGATGTAGACATATATGTGCCGTGTGTATGAATGTGCAAGACTGTTTGAGGCTAAAAATACAAAAATGTATGCACAGCATATACAGTATGTTTCTGCAGTGTGTACAAGATAAGTCACTGATCTTGGTGTGCAGGAAAAGTACGTTGCTTCACTGACTCCTGATCCTTTCCATGCAATCAGCTCACTGGATAACTTTAATCAGATTTGTTAGCCTGGCACCAAAGTCTCCAATAACCAGAAAAGAGAATGAATTTGTGTGTGTGTGTGTTCAGTTTGAAAAATGAATGGTCACAGCTTGTTCATATTGTTATAAAACTGCGGGAATATCACAGCATTGATGTAAATAAATACAAGCTCTGTTGTCCTAATGGATGTAGCAGCACAGTGCAGGAAATCCTGGAAAGGCTCTGTGTGTGTGTGTGTGTGTGTGTTCATTGTTGAACAGACCCACACACACACACACACACACTGCCAAATCTGTAGTAAATATCCTCTACTTACCTTTCTGTTGTGAATTTCCTATTAATCCTTTTTAGGTGTTGTTCCTATGTGGGTCGTCGTGGCAACGGACCCCAGGCCATCTCCATAGGGAAGAACTGTGACAAGTTTGGCATCGTAGTTCATGAACTGGGCCACGTCATAGGCTTCTGGCATGAACACACACGGCCTGACCGTGACGATCATGTGACCATAATCCGGGATAACATCCAGCCAGGTGAGACTCATTACCCAGGAGCCACCTGGGTCTCAGCTAGAATCACTCAGACTGTTTCATAGACTGTGTGTTTGTGTGCTTCTGAATTCTCACCCATTTTTAGGTTCCAGCAAGTGTGAATGGGTCTTTTAATGACTGTGAAGTCACCTTTACTGTTTTTATTGCCAACTGTCACTTTTCCATGACTGTAAAACTCTCTGCAACATCATGCAGCCTGACAGGTGTTGCATTTAATCACCGAGCAGTGTTGGAGAGAAGAACCAAAGTTTTATTTAGAGCACATCGATTTCAACGAACGCTCTATTTAACTTCATGATACATGCCCCTAAATATATGAGTGTATGGAGTCAGTTGTTTAAAACACCGTTTTTGTTTTGCTGAGATTGTAGAGAGTTGAATTGTGCACTCTTGGAAAGACGCCGAATTGTTGCAAGCTACTGAAACAGTGCTACGTCTGCGTTTTTGTGTGGCATTCAGGCCAGGAGTACAACTTCCTGAAGATGGAGCCAGGAGAAGTAAACTCCCTCGGGGAGCCGTATGATTTTGACAGCATCATGCACTACGCCAGGAACACCTTCTCACGGTAACGCTGCAAACATCTTGTTTGTTGACATGTATTGAATTTACAAGATCACAATTTGCTTAAACTGATATTTCCTAACAGCACAGTTGGCTCTGTCACCAGTGAAGCTGGTGGATTGTTATGTTTTCTGTTCTGATTTTTTGTTTGTTTGTTGTGGGTTATGATGTTAGAGCCAGCACAGAATTTTGGCTCTTTGCTAGCCTTTTGCTTCTTTTAGCTTTTAGCTAGTGTTTTGCTTCATTAATTCCATCACCACTATCTTAAAAAACATCCGATTTTTTGGGGGGATTTTCTAGGAATTTTATAATTGTCTGACAAACTACATTCATTCTGCTGATTTATGTCTACAGCATGTTGTCTTTTTTGAGTTATTGACCGTTTTCTGTATGTTGGAAGCAATCACATGATTCTGTTAAATGCCTAAACATTTTTAACATGTCCACTAAAATCAGATGAGATTGGCAAAAAGATCATTTATCAGTTCACCTGGCACATTTTAGGAGTTTATGTTTCATACACACATTTCAATGAAAACAAAACACTGGTGAGTATTTACAAGAAGGTGAGGGGTTTCTTAAGTTAAACGTTGTTTTGTTGACCAGAACAAGTTGTGTTACACTGCTTTGACGACATGCTCAATGCTTGTTGTTTCTTCCTGAAGCGGGATGTTCCTCGATACCATCCTTCCCTCCAGAGATGAGAACGGGGTCCGACCTGCCATTGGCCAGCGGACCAGACTCAGCAAAGGAGACATTGCACAGGCAAGGAAGCTGTATAGATGTCCAGGTACTGTCATATTTACTCTGTTTGTGTGTGTGTGTGTGTTGGTGTGTGCTGTCGTCATCACAAGGAAACTAAAGATGAGTTTTGTTTATTTTCTTGTAAATCGGCGCTCTCCGAGGTGCAAAGATGGAGTTGAGTAATTTGTTTTTCCACGTTCTCTCCTTGATTTTGTGTCTCATCTCAGACACACACACACACACACACGCGCGCTCACGCCTCTCATACAGTTCTTGAGCACACCCGTGTTGTTCTGGCGTTCCTCTGGTCCCTGGCGAGTAGTTTTGACGTGATCTGGAACTGCTCGAACTGAGCTGTGCAGTGTCGTAAAGGTTTGTGATCACAAATGGTACCACTGCTAACCGACCTATTCACACACACACACACCCACACACACATACACATTGTTAATGCTGTTAAACAATGATTCTAACAGATCATACAAGAAATTGCATGAGATTGTGTAAAATGTAGTTTTCAAGGTTTGGCAAAATGGCTTTGTCCATCATGTCCCAACATGAGATCTTAGTTTAAAACACGATATGCATCCCTTTAAGGATTTCTAAGCCTTTAATTTGTTATTTGTTCATTATACCTACATAAAATACAATAAAAAATGCAGGTACATCAAAGTGATAATGTAAGTAAACTAAATTGATATGGTCCTGCAGAAAGATTGAGACTTTATTAAGGTGTCCCATCTGGAAATAGATACCACTTAAAGCATATTGGGCCATATTTGGGTAATACCACATTCACTGACAGATGAACAGAGCCCAAGGGCATTGTGGGGGAAAACAGCATGCATGATGGGACAGGAGGGGCACATTTGGCTAACCTCCTTCTGGGAGAGAGTGACAGCATTAAACTCGAAATGAAAGTGAATGAGAGCTCCTTCAGATCATTTTCTAGGAATGTCCATCCAGCTGTTTTAGATTTGTTAGATATGTGCAGTTTGTGTTGACATGCAGTGAATGACTCCACTCCCCGAGAATGTTAAATACTACTAAACTGGGATAGAGCACACAAACGTGCACAGAGTAGCTTCATTAATGACGGAGTAAAAGAGTCTTAAAGCAACATCAAACAGTCAGTAATTTGGGGCGTTGATTTGTGTTACTTTACTGGTTACTGGTTTCCAGAAATGCATGCCTAACAGTTTCCATATGAAACATCAAATGTTACAAACACAGTGCCACAAAAACAGGGGGTCATGTCCTGAATATATTTCCCCAAAAATATATTCTACATCATTTTGTTGAACAGGCAGTTACTTAATGGACTTTGATGAACTACCGACATAAAAGACATGTTTGTTTTATTATTGCCTTCCACCATGAAAAGTGGGCGATAATGTAATAACCCGTGTGTTTGTCAGTCTGTTAGCAAAATATTTTATAAGTCACCCAGTGGGTTTTAAGAAAGCTCTCATTAAGTAATCATTGGATGTACACCTCCAACTTATTAACATTTGGAGTGAACCTGATTCTTGCTGGCGACCACAACAAATCAACCCTATAGAACACAGAAATGGCTATAACTGTGTGTCGATTTTACAGAAGTTGTGTAAAAATTTGGTGTGGTAGTAGCTGAGAGTCATCCCCAGCACATGCAAGGTGGCGGGCGATATGCAGTCCTTCAAGAAATACTAGCATTAAGCTACTAATATGCCAGTCACAAGCAAAGCTACACAACAGCAGGATTCACCAGAACAAGTGTAACTTCATCTGTATGTGTGTGTTTGTGTGTTTGTGTGTATGTGTGTTTTTGTGAATTGCAGCGTGCGGAGAAACACTTCAAGAGTCAACGGGCAACTTCTCATCTCCTGGTTACCCGAACGGATACCCTTCATACACACACTGTGTCTGGAGAATATCTGTTACACCTGGAGAAAAGGTGCAGCATACACACTAACACACACACACACACACAGAGTCTCAGCTGTATCCTGCAGTGCAGTAAATGTGCATGCATAGCCAATAAAAATAAGAGAGTGCTGACAGAGTGATGGTACATTGATTAGGTCTCAGTACCACAGATACCAAAACTCTTTCTCTACTCTGACTCTCCTTGAGTCCTCTGTGAAGTGCACACTTTTGGATTAGATATAATTAATGTGTTTCTTTTTTCCTCTCTAGATTGTTCTTAACTTTACCACAATGGACCTGTATAAAAGCAGTCTGTGCTGGTATGATTACATTGAGGTCCGAGATGGATACTGGAGGAAAGCTCCACTGCTTGGTAAGATCAAAACAACATGAGATAATAGTTACCTGAATGATTAGCTGCACATAAACAGGCTGAACACTGACTCTGCCTGTCTGCTTCTTCTTTTTAATGACCCTTCAGATATTAATCTAATCTTTTAATGACAAGGGACAGTTTAACTGTTTTACAGTGTATATGTATTTGTTTAACACTTCTTGCAAATTTTGGCACATGGTTTTAATTTGAAACTGTGAAAATAAATTCCACTACCTTCCTGACATAA
Source organism: Kryptolebias marmoratus (assembly GCF_001649575.2). Taxonomy (NCBI): domain Eukaryota; kingdom Metazoa; phylum Chordata; class Actinopteri; order Cyprinodontiformes; family Rivulidae; genus Kryptolebias; species Kryptolebias marmoratus. The sequence continues at coordinate 15,314,835 of NC_051432.1, forward strand.
TGAATTATTATTTTTTTAAATATTAGGACATCAGATTAAAGACTGTAATGTTGTGCTAAAACTGAAAAATGCACTAAAAAGTATTTATTAAAAAACATGCACATAATAGATGCTGATAGATGACATATATAAAAGCAGGATTTTATAGTTGTAATATAGAGTACTGAGCTTCATTTGAAGCTAATTATAAACTACAATCCAAATTATTGTCTGTTTTATTGAGTTTACAGACAGTAATTTGATGAAGTGTTCCTGAGCCCATGTCTATAACAGAGTCAGGCCTGTTTTTAATGCAGCTAGAAGATCACTAAAATACTATTTCTATGACCAGCTCCTTACTGACCTGTTGCCAATTAACCTAATTAGTTTCAAAACGCTCCTCCAGCTGTTTTTTTTATTTGTACCACTAACTTTTACAGCCTGTCATTGCCCCTGCTCCAACTTTTATAAGACGTGTTGCTGCCATCAAATTTATTTTCCCTTTACTTGTTCCATATCTTGGTTTAAACATTTGATATGTTTACTGTGTTCCACTGTGTATTTTAGGAATTGTGGTTGTAAGTCTGAGCCAAAAAATAAACAGATCCAAAAACAAGGATTTTTGGCATATTCAGTGATCAAACTGAAGGGAATAAGGAGGCTGCATTTGTTTGACTCAAGGGGATTATTGGCCTAAACGCAGACGCTTAACTGGAAGAAGTGATATCACATTTACAACGATGGGTCAAACGGTGTTTGAACACAATATTTTCTTAACAGTTAGAGGATATAATGGTTCACTGGGTTTGATTCTGTGTGTGTGTTTTACAGGCAGGTTTTGTGGAGACAAAATTCCTGACATACTGATTTCAACCGATAGCAGAATGTGGATCGAATTCCGCAGCAGCAGCAACTGGGTGGGAAAAGGCTTTGCTGCTGTTTATGAAGGTAACAGTTCCCATTTGAACAAAAGTCAGACCAATGAGCTGAATGCAGAGACTGGAAAATTCCGTTTGACAAAGCAAGCTTCGAACTGAGCGACCTTTTGACTTTTGTGTGAAGATTTTCAAGGATTTTCATTATTCATAGCACCCTCAGAACGTGTTTCCTGTGTCTGCGGTCTTAGTTGATCCTAATTCATCCTGTCTCTTTCTCATCCGTCCTCCTCTCCTCTAACGTTCAGCGATCTGTGGAGGGGAAATCACCAAGGACTCGGGCCAGATTCAGTCTCCCAACTACCCGGATGACTACAGACCCTCTAAAGAGTGTGTGTGGAGGATCACTGTGTCTGAGGGATACAATGTTGGACTCAGCTTCCAGGCCTTTGAGGTGACCCACTCCCTGCTTGTGTGTGTGTGGCCTCCTTTGTGCATGTGCTTAGAAAAGTCTGGGTCAGATTTCACGCTTGTGTTGCAGCGAGGAAGTTAATAAAGGTGGTGGTGCGTGTGTGTTTGTGTGGTTAATGTGCGTGTATGTGTCTACAGAGACATAGAGCTGACAGATGATAATTATTTCTATCATTCTGTTGGGTTCAGGTGTGTTCGCTATATTCACGTCCTCTCTTTAGATAATAATAATAATATTATTATTATTATTATTATTAATAATAATAATAATAATAATAATAATAATAATAATAATAATAATAATAATAATAATAATAATAATAATAATAATAATAATAATAATAATAATAATAATAATAATGGAAAGTCTTTGGAAAGTCTGGCCTTGATCTTGACAGAAAAATAAATGTGACTCTGAAAGGAAATACATGTTGATATTAAACACTGTAATCCTCTTGAAACAATGCCTCAGCAAATATGTGCTGCTATCAAAGCTGGCATTAGTCTAATAAAATATTAGTGTGTGATTTTTTTTTTTTTTTTTTAGTCCTGGCACAGTGCACATACAGCTGTGTGGGAAAGATTTTTGCTCACAATAAGGACATGTTTTTTTTTACCTTCATCAGTGAGAAAGTCTAACTTTAAGTTCACATCTGGGAAAAATAATGCTAAACTTGAAAAACTGTTTGGCTTTACTCAAGTTGCAGACATCTGTGGTGAAACTCGGGACAGTTACAGTAAAAGAAAAGATGAAAAAGTGTGATGCTGTGTGCCACTCCTCACTTGGTGAAGTATTGACTAGTACAGACTGTTATTGGCTAATTATATCTTTTTAGAGGGCATAACTGTGAATGATACTGCAATTGTTTCATAAATATATGCTGGAAAAAAACTGCCTTTTCTGCAAAAATTCAGTGCTAAATGACTGCTGAATATTGCAGAGGAAGCTAGCACTGAGCTTATAAACTAAAAGAAGCAGTACACTAGCTAAAAGCCACAAGAAACACAACACTAGCTAAAATCTAAAAGTACAAAAGCAAGCTAAAAGTACCAAATAGATGGCTAAAAGCTAAATGAAACCAAACGTTAGCCATAACCTAAAAATAGCAAAACTGTAGCTTGCAGCTCAAAGTAGCAAAATGAGGGCCAAAAGCAGGAAAGTGCTAACTAAAAGCAGCATTCTGTTACCAAAAAATAAAGCAAAAGGTTAGGTAAAAGTGGCAAATGACAGAGGTGAGGGTTCGAGTGTAGATGGACCAAATTAAACAAGAGTTTTGCCTTTTGACTCAATTCTTTCTTTACCATGACCAATCGAAGCAACACCCTTATTACTGCAGACGAGGCCCCAATCTGCTGATCCATCTCCTGCTCCGTCCTACAATCACTCGTGAACAAGACTCCCAGCACCCCCCATAGAATGCCTCAGGAAACATGGTCATAAACCTTATTCAAATCTACAAAATACATGTAGACTGGAGAGTCAAACTTCCACGACTCCCATAGCAACCCATCAATGGTGAAGATCTGGTCCACTGTTCGTCAACGAGGAGGAAAGCCACACTGCTGCTCCTGGATTTGAAGTTCGACAATTGGTCTGAGCCTCCGTTTCAACACCCTGGAGTAAACATTTCCAGGGAGGCTAAGAAGTGTGATCCCCTAATAGTTGGAACACACTCCAGTCCCCCGTTTTTAAAACTGGGAACCACCACAGGACTGATTCACCCACAGGACATGTGAAAAACAGGATGCCACCATCATGTGGGCCCACCACCTGCAAGGACCGTTGAGGTTACCATCATTTAAGCTGGGCGGCAGACGAGGGAGGCTCTCTATCCATGTTAATTCCTGGTGACATAAATTTGTAAATCTAGAGTCTTAAAAATGCTGACATAAACTAGAAAAACCAGGCATTTTGCTTTAAAAAAATAGTTGGATTGCAATGATTAGTTTTTGCCTTTGAACAACTCAACTGATTGAATATAAGTTGCTTTCTAATCAGTTTATGGGACTTTCTGAGGGAAAAAGAGGATTAAGAAGCTTCAGAGAGACTTGCATGCTTCCAATGGCTTCTTTTCAAGTTTTTAGGTCTTTATTTGCTCATAACTGTCAGCAGCTGAGTTCCTGATTCACACTCCCATTTTTGATCACAGAGTGCCCGAGATAATAAATGTGCAATAAATTACAAGAAGGAGGTTAGGAAAACTTCAAAGCTTAACTGGGAATCCCCTAAATTTTATTTATTTTTTTATTTTTTCAGCATTAACAGAATACAGAACCAGATGTCTTTGATTTAATGCATTTAGCAGATTAACACATGTTGGGAAACTTTTATTGGACCCAAACAAAATAAGCAGCCAGCTTACTTTGTGATTATAATTGGTGTTTCTCTCCTGAACAACCCGTCTTCTTCAAACAGATGAAAAGAAAAAAGTTTAGCACCGCAGTAAATAACACTTCAGGCCAACTAGAGCTATTTTCCAAAATTGACATTTTAGAGAGGATTGACACAGAAAAATTTCAGTGATGCAGTTTAATATCAGAATATATAAATATGGCACATAAATGTCTTACCTAATAGTCAATATTTCACCCAGCCTTGTTATAAAACAATTAAAATTCAACTCTTTACAGCTAAGAACTCAAGCTGGACTCGTTTGAAGTTTACTGTGCAAACAACACCATTTATCATCGCATGCCAGAGATTTAAACCAAGATAATTTTATGCTAAAAAATAATAAAGTTGTAGCCGTTTGGTCAAACCCTAATAATAACAAGATGTGAGATCTCTGTCAGCACTGATATTTTGCTAACAGACAAACAAGCAAACACATATGCACTCAGACACAAACAATTTACATTATCACTGGACTTTCATGGCAGATAGGTGATAAAAATTTGCAGAAATTATTAAAGACAATTTGTACTACTGTCACATGAAACATGGCTGCACTGAAACGCTGATGTTTGACCCTCGCTGCAGTTTTATGAATCTCACTGTGAGTTTGTGTGTCTTTACATTTATGTTGATGCAGATCGAGAGACACGACAGCTGTGCCTACGACTACCTGGAGGTCCGTGATGGCCCCCTTGAAAAGAGCCCTCTGATTGGTCGGTTCTGCGGCTACGACAAACCTGAAGATGTGCGCTCGACGTCACACACTCTGTGGATGAAGTTTGTCTCAGACGGGACGGTGAACAAGGCTGGCTTTGCTGCAAACTTTTTCAAAGGTGTGAGCTTGATTAAGAGAAGTGTGTGTGTGTGTGTGTGTGTGTGTGTGTGTGTGTGTGTGCCAGTTGGTTGCCTGAATGCTCTGACTCTTGTGTTTTTCAGAGGAAGATGAGTGTGCGAAACCAGACAATGGTGGATGTGAGCAGAGTTGTGTGAACACTCTGGGCAGCTTCAAGTGTGCCTGCGACCCGGGTTACGAACTGGCCCCTGACAAGAAGAGCTGTGAAGGTAACTGTGTTCATGTAGAAGTAAGGTTTGTGTGTTTGCATTCTTGTTCGTGGTGCTTCTGTGTTCCTGCAGGATGGAAGTTTAACTCATAAAAAAAAACAAAAAAAAAAACATCCGAACAGCTTTCATCAACAGGAAAAAAAACACAAAAGGCACAAACCTGCACGCCTTGTTGTTCCCATTCCACACATACCATCAAAGGGTTTTCATTTTGCAGAACACAACAACAACATGTAATGACCTGCGTACTGAAACAAAGGAGCAAACGGCTTCTGAGGCTGAGAAAGAAGAGGATGTTAGTGAAGAATCTGGTTTGAGGGTTTTCTGAAGAGGAGTAGTGGCTACTATGAAGTCAGAGGATTAAGTTGGCGATGTGACATATTATTTTGCTCTACCATCAGAAAGTTCTGACTTGTTTTTATTGTGTTTGGGCTCATTTATAAACAGCTGCTGAGTGTGTATGAATGTTCGTGCGAACAGATTATTATGAAAGAAAAGGAGAGGTGTTTTGAATATATATATCTGTTCTTGCTTGTGTCTGTGTGTGTTTGTTTGTCCTTAGTGTTAGCAACATATCTCATAAACCAGCAGATAGATTTTACTGAAGCTCTCAGAAAGTAATCCGTGAATGCACATTTACAACTAATTAAGCTTTGGAGTTAACCCACTTCAAGATGGCTGTCAAAGCTAAGCACAAAAATAGATATAACTCAGTCAGTTTTAGAGATATTGAGCTAAGATTTAGTGTTAGTAGCTGACAGTCATTCCAAAAACATACTCTGAATGCTACACGTTATACAAGATCTTGGCGTAAAACCTTGGCATTAACTGTTAGCTTCAATGTTTGTCTGTTAGCAAAATAAGTGATGAGCCACTGGGTGAACTGTAACGAAACTCTCAGAATGTAATTACTAGATTCACATCTACAAGCAATCAACTTCTGGAGTTAGCCCAGTTCAAGATGGCCACCACAGCTAACTGGTTTTAGAAACACAAAAATGACTATAACTTAGTCAAATAAACAGATTTTGAGCGACAACACATACTTGAAAGGTGGAGCCATTTTGCACTCCTTCAAGTAATGCTCGGCCTTTAATTTTTAAAAAGTTTTCAATACCATGATCACATGACCTCCTTGTACAGTATTTCATTTGTTTGCATCTGTTTGTTGCAGCGGCTTGTGGCGGCCTCCTGTCCAAGTTGAATGGAACTATAAGCACTCCCGGCTGGCCTAAAGAATATCCACCCAACAAGAACTGTGTGTGGCAGGTGGTGGCTCCAAATCAGTACCGCATCTCCATGCAGTTTGAGGATTTCGAGCTGGAGGGCAACGAGGTGAGCGCGTCCTTGTGTTCGCAGGCTGCCCTCGGGGCGAGTGGTGCAAGTATCCTTACTCTGTTTGTGCATTTTAGGTTTGTAAATACGATTATGTTGAGGTGCGGAGCGGCCTCTCATCCGACTCTAAGCTGCACGGTAAATACTGCGGCTCTGAAGTCCCTGAGGTCATCACCTCGCAGTACAACAACATGAGGATCGAGTTCAAGTCGGACAACACGGTTTCCAAGAAGGGCTTCAAGGCTCACTTCTTCTCAGGTAAGACCCGTACGCAAGTGTATGTACTGGTCAGAGTGGTTTTGACCTAAGTGAGAGCAACTGGAACACCCAGAGTGTGCAGACGGACATGGCAGAAGTGAATTATGGTGCAGGAGTGGTTTGTGGTTTTCATGCTTAACACCACTGGAATCCATTCAGGCTGCCAGAACTCAAAGCTGATATCTTAGTGCCTTCACCTCCTACAAACTGTGTCATTTTGAAAGATTTCAGTTTTTATTAAGTCTAGAAAATCCCTAATAATAATCACTAATATTATAAAACACAAAAATAGGAGATAAAGAAAAACTACAAATAATTTACTTGTGCTTAGAATGTTTCATAATATTAATATATTTTATACAAGAGTAAAATCAGCTTTTGTAGATTTAAAAATTGTCAAAACACATTTGTAGTCCCTTGCATCCTTAATTGTCAATGTTTTCTTTCAGTTTTATTATTGTTTACATCTTTTTTTTTCTTTAACTGTGTTAGTAATTAAAAAAACATATCTGTTTCAAAGAGACAGGGTTGTATATATTTTACTAGACAACTAAGATTGATTTGCTGAAAAAATATAAATATAGAGGTTTGTAAAAAAAAATGAGACAAATACAAATTTGCAATTAACACTTAAGTTATCACTTAATAAGCTTAAATACCTAACAGATACATTATAGAAGAAATAAAAGGATGAAGGATGAAGCATGATTAGTGACTTCCCAGAGCACCTCAAATTCCAAACATGGTTCCACTGACATCATATTCAGATGGTGCATGCCAATTTGCGAGTGCTCTGAGTTGTAGCTTAGCTTTGTTTGAACTTTTCGGGGATAACTTTTATCTGGCATGAAGCCAGCAGCTCGAGGGAGGTCCCTGCAGCCTCCCACACATTACTAATCCACGGGAGCTCGTGCATGCGCCTGTGAGTGCATGTGGACATTTTGAGCTTGACCTGAAGACAGCTACAATGAACACTGTGTAGCATCGACCGCAAAGCTTCTTAGCCAGTGATAGGGTGAGACTGAGCCCACAATAGCACAGTAATACCACATCAGACACTGACACACACACACAGATAAAGGGAGAGGATTTAGTGGTTTCATTAAAATCAGATCTGGTTGAGTTGAGGTGAAAACCAGCATGTGTGTCTAATCTCACACCTCTTTATAGGAGTCTGTTTTTTTTGCTCCAAAGCACAAGCAAATCAAAACCACTCTGCTGTGTGTCCCACACTCTCCACCTGAGCATCGTCTGTTATTCTGTGTGGTCACTTCTTTCTGCGTGTAAACATGGCTGCCTCATTCAGAGCGAGCCCTCCCAGTGCCTTCTAGCTTGTTTCTGATGCTGCTGCTGAGTCCAGCCTCGCTTAACGGCTTAGTTGTCAGCCAGCCAGCCATCCAGAGGCAAACCCGGGTGGTTAGAAGAAACCATAAAATTAGGGAATGAAGATGAGAAAATAACTGAGAAGAGAAACTCTCTGGCCGTGTCGGTTCTTTCGTTATAGCCCTTTAATCCAGAGCCAGTCGAAAAGATTAAATGTCTGAGTTGTATTATAGATCATACAACACAAACATTTCCAATATCTACGTACGCTTAATAAGAAACTGTCAAATTAAATGTTTTACATGTCAAAAAAACTTTTTTGATGATATGTGGGTGAAAAAATTAGTCCAAGTATCTTGATTGGATGCAACACAGTCACGGATTCTTGGTTTTCTAGGCTTGAGTTTAGGTTTTTAGGTTTTCTTGTTGTTCTGCTTTGTCACCTTTATTTTATAAGAACGGCTCCATGTCAGTTTTGTTCTCCTGCTCTTTGGTCACACCTGGTCTTGTTTTGTTATTGTTACACCTGTTCCTTATGTTTAATTAAGTCTACAATTAATACAGTTAATCTTTTCTTCCTTAGTTGCTTGTTTTTTTTTTTATCTTAGTGTTTTTCTTTACTAACTTGCCTTTCGCAGCACCATCAGCTATTAAAATTATGATTATTAAAGAGTTGTTTCACCAACGTCTCTGGATTATTGTCAACATAAGAATCTTTGAGTCTTTACCTGTCCTGGTTTTGCTACAATACAAAGTAAGACCCAGTTGTTAGGAATTTGTTGATATGCTCAGAGTTTTGTCATAATTTGCAGCTTCTCTTCAGTTTCTCTTTGGTTTCCTGAGTAAACATGTCAGACTTTTACATCATCTGTAGTTCGACCCGGGAGAATACAGCTGATCTGAAAACAGCTGTTAAAGTCAGAGACTGCTTGCAGCTTCAACTTTGACCTCAGTCAACAAATGTTGTTCTACACTGACTAACAAATGTTTCAGTCTTTTGTGCTTTTGTTTTTAGTTGCACGTAGAACAGTCTCTTTATTTTTACGTCTATTAATTTTTAGATAATCTTTTAAAGTTTCAGCTGCAGACCATGTTGAAAGCAGGGATGGCTCAGGGTATTTTGACCATCCTTTTGAGCTTTAACTCCCAGCCTTGATGATAAAGTTTAGCCTGAAAGCTGAAAACTGTTCTGTCTGAGCATGTTAATGTTTTAACCACCTCTGTCACTTTCCCTTACATCACCAACCTGCCTGGTTTGGTTTTCTCCTCATCACATCCCCTCCCATTGGGAGCTTTTTCCCGCTGTCTTCGTTTTATTTCCTCTTCCTTCCCTCCCCTTCATATCTGATGTTTCCACATGAGTAACGTGTTGCATGTGTGTCTCTCACAGACAAAGATGAGTGCAGCAAGGACAACGGCGGCTGCCAGCACGAGTGCATCAACACACTGGGCTCTTACGTTTGTCAGTGTCGCCATGGCTTTGTGCTGCATGAGAACAAACATGACTGTAAGGAAGGTGGGTTTCACGTACACTCACACATTGGCACAAAAACACCAGAGTGGATGTGCATGGTAACACATCCATGCTAGCATGTGTCAGTCATGAAATCGCACCTCGTCCATCAACATGTGCACGATAACAGACTGGTTCTTAAATAAGGGAAGAGTTATTCTACATACTTCTACACTGAAGGCAGCCACTGTCTTGGACATACCACTTGGCCTCATCCCCCCCTTATTGAACTCCTCATCTTCAGTCCAAATGGTCCTCTGTGCTCCTCTGGGCCAAGCAAAGCATTTAGGATTCTTACGCTGAACAATGGTAGTCTTGACTTTCAGTGAAGGATCTTATTAAACCAAAAATGACTAACAGTTGCTGATCGATATGTTTGTGAAGTTGAATACGTCAAATCCTGTTTCCCATACCCCATTATTTTAATTCACAAGGACTAGTGATAAAAATATATTCCACTACAAAATAAGATACTCCTTTAAGAAGACAATTTGCCATCATTTATCGTTCAACGCGACATCAAAATCCACATAAATGCAGCAGACATTGGCATTTTTCAAAAAATTCTTGTTCACCCTTGTGTTATGCTGAGAAAAAAATACATTTCTTATGTTGCGGGTCATTTTGGCCCGTATTGTGTAAATCCACTCAAAACGGGGAGGTACGACATTTCGTTTTGCACAAACACACAAAACGCACCATTAGAGCCAAGTGGTTGAGGGAATGGGTAAAATGGAATTCAGCCTTAGCCATCCAGGTCATAGTAAACCTAAGTGCTTGAAAAAATCCAGGAAGGGAAGTCCAGTATACTTCTGTTTAAGCTCTAAAGCTTGCTGGTGACTATAAATTTTCTTGTTGGACATGAACTTGTAATATAAAACTCCCCGTCTATATTGAAGGACTTCAGCTTTAATATAGGCCTGTCTCAGATGACACACTAAACAAGGACTTTCCTTAAAGAACTTGGAACTCACTCTAAAGAACGTCAGACCATTATTGTGTTGGACTTGTTTCAGAGGACTTGAGATTTTTGGGTCATTGACTTGCGACTCGATCTGTACTTTTCTCAAATAATTGGTTTGTAGTTACAGCGGTTAGGTTTATTTGTCTCAGAGGTGTTCTTCAGAGTTCGGCAGGATTTGAGACTCAACTTGGACTTGTATCAAATATTCCCCGCTTGACTCACAGCCTGAAAAGTTCACACCAAGGGATTTAACTGCAGCACAAATATTTGTTTAAATCGTAACACTGAAAATTATAAATGGGGACAAATTTATCTCAAACCTTTGATGAAAAAGGTATAAATTTTACCTAAATTTAACTAAAACGGGCGACTAAAACCACAGTATGTGTTCCCTGTGGTGTTTTTGTTCACAAAGCATACAGTCTACGTCTGCAACCTGGTTTTGGGGCTAAAAAAAGACACTATTTAGCAAAAGCTTCTTGGACATTCCCACACACATACAAACACGCATCAGTTTAAGTGAAAGATTAAACTGAGCTCTTTGAAGTTGAACTTTTGTCCACGCACACAGACTCAGACACTACATCAGTACGCTCATGCACACCTCACCCAAGGCTCCCTGTGTTGCTCATAAAAAGACTCGTGTTTCAAACATCTGGGAGCTTAAAAGCATACGAACCGCTGTCCTCCTGTGTGTGTTTAGATGTTTCATGAGACCAGCTTGACCCAGTAACCGTGCAGAGTCATGCAAATCCACATTCCCATGACATGTATTTGTTTGTATACACGATACTATAACACTGAAAGGCTGCATTTGCTGCAGTATCAGCCAACATATTGCCAGAACTAAATGCTGTTTGATGGAAATATCTGGTTTGCTAAACTTTAAAAAAAGAAAAGGTTTTCTTTTGTAATTGTGAGCGTCGAATACGTCATCTGTACCAAGTGCTTTTGATCTTCTTTTAAACATATTTATGTAATTTTTTGCATGGGGTTGACATGTTTGAGAAATGGAAGCAGCCACTCAGACACATGGCCGTTGGTCTTGAGCATGCCTTCCTACAAAGCCAGAGCACCCATCTAACTCACAACATATGCTCTCAGATGCCACATGTGACTGTGACGCCTGCCTTTGATATTGCATTTTAACCGAGGCAGCTGTCACCACTGAGACTCCCACTTCAGCGAGAGATAAGTAGCTGTCAACATGCCGCAGTCAGCAGACTTTGTGCTTTTATGAAGTAAATTACTACAGTTTTAGCTCACCCCTTTCCCCCCAGTTATAGCTGAGCCGTGGCTCATATGTTGTGGTTTAAGTACTCTGTAGCTACGACGAACTGCAGCTTATATGTGATATTTCTGGAACGTTTCTGGCTTAAATCCAATAAAAAGAAGCAATTGTCTATCAAAAGAAGAGCTAACTGCTGAGTAACTGAGACCACAAAGTGACAGAGAAGTTATAAGCACAAGGATCAAAAGATGATTTTTTTTTAAATTTCAGATATTTGCAAAAATTAGACCTTCAGCACCACATTTATCATGTTGTCTTTAAATCCTGCAACTAAGCTAAGTTGAACTTTTACATTTCTAAGAAAAATATCAGAATATTAGCTCAGAACAATGACTTCAGATGGTGTTTTCTTTAGATATTTGCTGTTTCGACTGTTAAAAAGCACATTTTCCCAGTTTCTTCTGGCTCGCTGAGTATCCAGGAGTACAGAAAACCTTTAAAATAATAACACAAAAATATTGTTACATGGCTTTTACAGTTTGTAAGATTTTGGCTAGGATTTTCAGGCTTGCAGATTCTGTAGGCATGATAGCTACAAACAATCTGTTGTTGCTTTTCGTCATCTTTCAATCTTCATTTTCAGATTATTTGCCAAACTTTTTGTCAATATGTAATATTCAACACTTAACTTTTAGTGACCATCTTCATATTCTTTTAAATTATGTCAAACCATCAATTGTATTCAGTCTTTAGACACCAGAGGTCTTTTTAACATCACAATGGCTCAACCATTTCTAATAAAAGATAACTGTAAACTAAAAGTTTCTTGTAGGTTTTGAGTGTACTCTGTATCACACAGAAGTGTAAAATTGTGCAGAAACCCTGCTTGATCAGGGTGGTTGCAGAGTACGTCTTCACGCTTTTCAAGTGACATTCACTCTGAACTTGTGACCAGAACATGCTTCTTTGAAATCCTTTCTGTCTCCCTTGGTTCTCGTTTCTCTCCTTCCTGTTTCCTTTCCATTTCCTCTGACCTTTTCCCGTACAGCCACGATTTTGACTTCCTTCCTATGTCTGTGTGTGTGTGTGCGTGTGCTTTTGTGTTACAGCCGAATGTGAGCATAAGATCCACAGCCCCAGTGGGACCCTGAGCAGTCCCAACTGGCCTAACAAGTATCCCAGCCGGAAGGAGTGCACCTGGGACATCACTGCCATGCCGGGACACAGAGTTAAGATTGTAAGTGAGCGATCAAATGAAGCGAGTCACTCGTGGCTGAAATGCCTGCCTCCATTTCTACCAATCCTCCATGTAAAACCTTCAGGCGGCTCTTCCTCATTTTTTACATGAAGACTTCTCTTTTCATGTTCCATTTATGAAACCCAAATGTGAACGGAGTAGAACTGGCATGTTTGGATATTCGGGTTAACTGCAAGCGTGTGCTCATGTGTTAATAAGAGGCCTTGGGCAACAGCCATCTGTGTCCTTGCGTCTCTATATGTGTGTGTTTTGCATACACACACACACACACACACATAGTTTTCCAATCTGCTGCACTTGTATGCATTAAAAAAGAGACTTCCTTATTGTGTTATGAATAACTGAGGTTCTCTAACTTTTTGGTGCCGAGTTCTGCTTCTGGTGGATAATCTCAAATGTTGTTTATATATGTATAAGTTGTTTGTTTAGAGAAGATGTTGTGACATGCACGTTATAATAAAGAGACTGAGCACAAGTCATTGTCAGAAGTAGATGTACAAAAGAAAAAAAAGACCTCAGAGAGTTAGAAAGACAAGGAGATGATTGTTAATTAGATCAGACAGATGGTGTTTGGCTTTGAGGCAAAATGAAATGATCAGTGCAGTTTGAACGCTCATGTGAACATTCATACTTCTATGTCACATAAACACAAGGGTTTTAAAAGGAGACATATTATGCCCCTTTCCCCCCCACACACTGGAAGGATTCCTTTGTTTCTAATGAAACGTCTGCAACAAGCTTTACCAAAATGTAAGATTATAATGACAAAATTCTCGTAAATTAAAGCATTCCTTGAAGGAAAGGTCAAATCTTGTTAACCATGTTATGTACAATCTCATGCAAGACTTTTGTGAGATGAGTTAGCTCTTGGGGAATGTGTTGGCGATGATGCTCAACTACTACCACACTACGTTTTAGCTCAATATTTGTAAAAATGACAGCATTTCAGCCACTTTTGTGTCTTTTAAGGTTGATTCGATGTGTGCGCCATCTTCAATGACGTTGACTCCAGTTGTAGATGTACACCCAATGATTACCTTGTGAGAGTTTCATTAAAATGTGTTCAGTTAGCTTACTAACAGACAGACCTATAAACACTCACAAACCTCCATAAACCACAGAAACTCTTGACGTTTGGGTCTGTGACCCAGCTTTGCTTGTTGTTTGTAAATGTTTAGAAGCCAAGTCAGAGACAAAAGATAAAGGACTTTTGAAAACATAATTCAGTAAAAGGCTGGTACAAACATTAAAAACACTGTTTTTGAATCCTAATTGAATTTTATTTGACTTTGCCCTACTTGAAGCATCTCCCAAATGGTTAACTTTGAAGAAACATCAAACATTAGAGGGCACCAACATTTTTTTTAAGTGGTTTAATGTCATTGTATTGCTCCAGTTTTCTCTGGGTTTGGGTTATTTGGATAGATGCCCATCCCTTTGCCCTGCAGCTTGGAAATTCGAAAATGTTGAAGTTGCAATTTAGACTGACTTCCAGGAGACCATAACCCTCCTGAAGCCCTCAAAACTGAAGAAAGGAAGAGAAGCCCTTGTAACTTCGGGTTCGTTTGACCTGAAGGCCACGGGAGGGTTAAATACAGTAACCGGTAAAGCCTTATGACTGTGAATTGTCTGAAATCTCATCAAGCTGTGCTACCACCTCTGCAGGCCTTCAATGAGTTTGAGATCGAGCAGCATCAGGAATGTGCTTACGACCACCTGGAGGCCTTTGACGGGGACAGCAACGCAGCAGCCATCTTGAGCCGACTGTGCGGCAGTAAGATTCCGGAGCCCCTGGTCTCCACGGGGAACAAGATATACCTCCGCTTCATTTCTGACGCCTCCGTACAACGGAAGGGTTTCCAAGCTACACACTCCACAGGTCCGTACTCATGTAGAATCATGTATCTCAGCGTTTACTGTTTTAAATCTGCAAATAGATCACTGTGTGAGTCTGTGTGTTTGTGAAGAGCATCACTTGGTCACCAGTTTAGAGTTCCCACATCCCAGTCCTTCGTCCCCCTCTAGTGGTTCATTACAGCAAGTGCATGATGAAAATAATTCAGAAACCTGGTTTAGTCCATGAGTAAATCCTAAAACTTTCTAGGAATATTGCAGAAATTTGCACATCACAAGAAGTTTTCCCACATGTGTGTATTTTTTCAGAGTGTGGAGGTCGTCTGAAAGCAGAAGCCCGTCAGAAAAACCTTTACTCCCACGCCCAGTTTGGAGATAATAATTACCCGGGTCACACTGACTGTGAGTGGCTGCTGACCACTGAGCAGGACTACGGCATTGAGCTCAGCTTTGTAACGTTTGAGGTGGAGGAAGAAGCCGACTGCGGTTATGACTACATCGAGCTGTATAATGGATACGATGCAAATTCCCACCGGCTGGGTCGCTTCTGTGGTTCAGGGGTAAGCCCTCGTGGTGGAATGTTTATCTTTGAGTTGCACAAGGTGCACAGAGGTGTTGCTCCCACCCTTTCACCATCTTTACTAACTATTTGGTTAAAATTTATGAATACATTACACTTCTCTTGTAATAGATATTGACACATACTGTACCTTGCAAAAGTATTCATACCGCTTACAGTTTACCACGTTTTATCACGTTGCAACCACAAACTTCAAAGGATTTTACTGGGATTTTATGTGACAGACCAACACAAAGTAGAGCCGAATTGTGAAGTGGATGAAAAATGATACAAGGTTCTCAAAATTTATGTGTGGCGTGCATTTGTAATCAGACCCCAAACTGAAATCCAGAGCGAATAGTTGCCTTCAGGAGTCACTCAATTAGTAAATAGAGCCCACGTGTATGTAATGTAATCTCAGTATAAATCCAGCTGTTCTGTGAAGGCCTCAGAGGTTTGTTACAGAACATCAGTGATCAAACAGCATCATGAAGACCAAGGAACACAACCAGACAGGTCAGGGGGTGAAGTTGTTAAGTAGTTTAAAGCAGGTTTAGGTTACAAAACAGTTTCCATTGACGTGTCTTCCATTTTCTCTTTTATGTTTGATAATCATAACATTAACAGAATAAAAGAAGAAGGAGGTAGGAAAAATTATTTAGGAGGAAAATCTATGAAAACCCATTCTGCAGTTGATGAGATTTTTCCTTTTTTAACTGCAGCTAACACATTGAGCCTAAAATTAAAAAAATAAATAAATAAAAGTCTGTCTTTGTGGTTTGGAAGAGATAGCACGTTATATTCTGTAAAAGTTTAAAGAATCACTTTGTGTTTCTCTGTTCCCATTCTCAGCCCAGAGAAGGGATTTACTCGCTGGGAGACACTATGCTGATCCGTTTCCATAGCGACGACACCATCAGCAAGAAGGGCTTCCACATCCGCTACACGAGCACCAAGTTCCAGGAGAACCTTCACGCCAGGAAGTGACTTTAGACTCTGACCTCTGTGCAGCCTCGGCCGCCTGACCGTCACCATGGCAACAGGAAAAAGTACAGACTGTCCCTTCTTCTCTGACCCACAAACAGATGAGGATGTTGGTCCATCCAGACACCAGAGGAGGTCAATTTAAACGCTTGTCTCCAAAAGTGACGCTGCACTTTGAGACGAGACATCAACAAGTGTGGGAGGAACTTATCTGAACACTGCATGCACCGCCTTCACCAAGGAGATGGATTCAGGACTGACATGACCACAAGTTTCAGTGCAGAGAGAGCGAGAGAGAGAGGTTGACCCAAAAACAGTTCATGGTTGCACAAACAAACAAAATCCTCCAAGCACACGCACACACAGGGACTGGATTCATGCTCAGAATGATTAACTCTGGATGCTGAAGACACTGAAACATGCATTCACATCACGGGGAGTTCTTGGTGACTCGTCGATCTTTGAAATGTGCAACTTACTGTCGTCCGACGGCTGCTTCACATTTACAGCAACTCAAGAGGAAACTGCTGACAGACGTCCTATTGCCTTTGATGTTTGGGACCTGGCCTCTTCAGCCCAGCTCAGAACAGCTGCAGATGATTTGATTTCTTTACATTGTACAATTTAAAGTGTTTACTGTATATGTGAGGGTGTGTGTGTGTGTGTGTGTGTGTGTGTATGTGTGTGTCTGTATGGGGGGAAAAAAAGAACAAGTAAAAAGCTCAAGTCGTCCTTTTACCTTTTTTTTTTTTTGCTTAAAGCTTATGCAGACGAACATTGTGGAACAAAAGAAAACAAAGATTTTCCTAAATAATCTGCGAAGCTGATGTTAAGCCTTGCTTTATGTTGTGAGTTGTGTTTTTTTTGTAACAAACATGCTTCACCGACGTTCCCCGTTTCATTATTCCCACACAGTTTTTTTTTCTTTTCATTTCTAAGAGGATATGTAGAGGGAAAATCTGTGACTATGTGTCTCTTGGATATGAGGGGTTGAAGGAGAGACTCCCATGGTGCTAAAATAAAAAACTGAATGAAGGATTTTAAATGGAGATCCAGCCTGTGAGTGTGTGTGTGTGAACAGCACATCACATCAGCAGCTCCAGATCTGTGGAACGACAACATTGCCTTAGAACCACATTTATGCTCACACAGGTCGCTCCTTTGCTCTCGAAGTGGTGTCTTCTTGAGTCTGGATTGTGTTCACAGTGTTTTGGCTGAATTTTTCATTTGTCTGAAAATGCTAAAGAGTTTTATTGTAAAAAAAAAGAAGAAGAAGAAAGAAAATACATGGGAAGTGTAATTTGCGTGTGCGATGGTGTGTTTGTTTCATTTTTGTCGCTGCTCTCAGACATACCTTACATGCTTTGAGAACCTCCTCGTGTGTTGGAGCATTTCACGAACCACGTCCGAACATTTGCTCTCTGTATATTTGGAGCAAGAAATTGAAAAGTTGAAGGAGAATCAGCTAATTTTTTTTTCCTGTGTTAAATTCCAATCTGTAAGTTTGTGTCACAGTTGGTTAAAAATAAATGTGTGTGTGTGTGTGTATAAGTTGTGTGTTTCAATGGAATATTTTATTGCTGTATACGTGCCAAGCTCCACAGGACCCTGAACCACTTTAATTTTTATTTTGTTCTGTTTTCTCTCTCGACCTCTGTGTCTGTAGCTCAGAGACACTGAAATCTCGTCCTCTGCATTGGTCATTAAAGTACACACAGGTTCAAACCACTCGTGTGCTTTGTATCTTTCTACTGTGTTTTGTATTCAATGTAAATGTAACTTCTATCCCTCCATCCATCTTCTTCTGCTTATCTGAGGTCGGGAAACCCCAACATCCCACTCCCCAGAAACACTCCGCAGCTCCACATGACCCCTGTTTCCAGGCCAGAGAGGATATATAATCCCTCCAGCGAGTTTTGTGTCTGCCATGCAGTCTCCTCCCAGTGGAATGTCCCAAAATACTTCCAAAGGGAAATGCCCGAACCAGCTCAGCTGACTCTTTTTGATGCTGAGGAGCACCATCTCTACACCGAGGTCCACCTGAATGATGGAGCTCCTCACCTTATCTCTGCAGTCAAGCCCGGCCGCCCTACAAAGAAAGCTCCTTTCAGCCGCTTGTATCCAGGATCTCGTTCTTTCAGTCATGATCCAAACCTCCTGATCATAGGTGAGGGTTGGAGCGTAGATGGACCAGTAAATCGAGAGTTTTGCCGTTCGACTCAATTCTTTCTTTACCAAGACCAATTAAAGCAATGCCAAACCAGACGGTCCTCTCCACGACTGTGCCTTGAGATCCTGTCTGTGAACAACACAATCAGGATTGGAGACAAAGAGAAACTCCAATCTGCACCAAAAACAAGCTTGACTTTGTGCCAAGGACGCAGATGTAACTCCTGCTTTGATTATACACAAACTGGATAGCTCTTAGAGGTGACCCTGGCACTCAATATGCCCACAGCACCCCTAAAGAATGGCTCATAAGCCTTCTCCAGATCCACAAAACTCCAATGACCCCCTTCACCACTTCACAAGAGTAAATATCTGTAAATAGGTACATAAAATGTTTAGACAGTAACATAGTCTTAAACAGGTGAACTATATCTGTGGAACTGTAAATTCAAATGAATTAACAGGATTCACAACCACTTATGAAACAAGCTGAAACACAATATACTAAACTGAATAAACATATTAAAACATTTAGAAATTAAAGACTTACAATTTCTTGAAATAATGCATAGAGTTCTAAACTGAGATCATTTTTTGTTGAGAAATGAGTTGTACCATTATATCATGTTCAGATTATGTGTTGTGGAGGACTCTCAGCTACTTCCACATGGCAGCCATCTTGAATTGGGTTACCTTCAAAAGTTAACCACTTGTTAATCAATTTGTCCAGTGGTTTGTGAGAAAGTTTGTCAACAGATCCTCGTGCAAAGTGTTGTCTGCCTTCGCCCTTCAGCAACGGGTGATAAAAAGTATTTTGCAAAAACCTTTTCAAATGTCTTTGAACAGAGTCTTTCACATTAAAACTCTACCATGAAAATGATGCAGAGACACTGATGGTTTCTCTGTTCTAGATGGACAAAGACACTTACCTTTGCAGAACCAGTTTGTTGAGCTTCAGTTCTCTCACGCCGACAGGTTGCTGTTGTCATACCTATAATGACCACAAGATGGCGCCAGGGTTGTAATTTTTTTTAACCCCCAAAGGGTTAGTGTTTTCTAGTGTGGCTTTGTTTCTTCATAAAAATACCTTCACTTAAAAAAAAAGACATGAGGTAATTGTAATAGAACCTGAACATGTACAGAAGCCATAAATAAGTGCTTAAATGGTAAAACAATGCATCTCGTTGAGGCTTTTAAAATGAAGCCAAAGCTCGGAGGCACTGATGTTTTGTGAGATGTTTTCCACTGAGCTCTCTCCGGAGAAACTGAGAGCATGAACTGAGACCGGGGTCTGCTGCTCGAGGAGGTTTCTCCGTGTTGCAGCGTTATTGCAGCAGCTTGTTAAGCCTCTTTCTGTGTTTGTTTCCCCCTACAGTCCATCCGGGGAACTGCAGGCTACGGTGGCCCTGAGGTGCAAAGCACTACAACATTAACAAAAACACTACAACATTAACAAAAACACTACAACATTAACAAAAACACTACAACATTAACAAAAACACTACAACATTAACAAAAACACAACAACATTAT
>NC_051432.1:15347577-15362784 GCF_001649575.2 Kryptolebias marmoratus
TTAATGTTGTTGTGTTTTTGTTAATGTTGTTGTGTTTTTGTTAATTTTGTTGTGTTTTTGTTAATGTTGTAGTGTTTTTGTTAATGTTGTAGTGCTTTGCACCTCAGGGCCACCGTAGGCAGGCAGACTGCTCTGTGTGTTTCAGAGGCAGACCAGCGAAACCACCAGAGTCTGATCATGTAAACCATTATAGCTTCATCATGGAGTCAACATGTTTGTTCATTTTACTATAAATCCAGTTTAGTTAGAGTAGGTAAAACAAACAAACACACAACTTAATATACATATATATGCAAAACAACAGACTTTATAGTCTTTATAGCTTAACCAAAAGAGAGAATTAGTAATTTGGTCGTTGTTGCTCAACACCACAATAGGCGGGAGATCATGTAATTGTCTGTGGGTGTGTTCATTTGTCTGTTAGCTCACAAGCCACTGGACTGATTTTAGTGAAACTCTCATAAAATATTCATTAGATGTACATCTACAGCTCTTTAACATTCGGAGTAAACCCAATTCAAGATGGCCGTCAGAGTTAGCTGACCTTAGCAAGCACAGAGTCTCTTTGACTCAGCTAATTTTGCAGATACAGAGCTAAAATTTGGTGTGGTGGTAGCAGAAAGTAATCCCCATCACATACTCTGAATGCTAACAGATCGCATGAGATCTGTATTTAAAACTTTATCATGTAATACTGCACATGTATTCCTTCAAAGCTAGAGTTTGGTTTATTGTTGTGATTGTTGTGTGTGTTACTGATAAAACCATGTTCTCCTACATGTGTTTATGTTTGATACTTGTTTCTGCAGAAGATTACATTTCCAAAAGCAATAACTAAACTTTTAACAACATTTTAATTGCTGCAACTAAGTTATATTCACTGTATATTCACTTGCTCTGGATTTAATGACAAAACGGCTGAATGGTTACTATTATTAGCACTACTGTTATTGTCTTAAATGTTTACTGCATGTCACAGTCTCAGAACACCTGTCGATATGCTCAAACAGCATTTCAAAGTCTGGTTGTACGAACCATTAAAGCCTTAAGCTTAAAAGGAACTATTTTAGTCACCAAAAGCAGAAAAACAAAAGTGGTAATTGCTGAATATCCTGCAGGTGTAGCAAAGTCCCCTCAGTGTGCCGTGTGCAGAGCTGCATTTTCATGATGGTTTAAGTGCTGAGGAGAAATTCTCCCGGTGAATTCAAACTAGCAGCTTTTCAGAAAAACGACCATTTAAGGCAGGGGTCCCCAACCACCGGGCCAAGGACCGGTCCATGGATCATTTGGTACCAGGCTGCACAGAAATATTAGTAACTGTTCTAAAAAGTATAAGTATTTTTCATATACATTGGTCTGCAGGGTATTTTATTTTGAAAAATGACCACATTTGTTCGGGTCTCTTTCCTAAATGAGTGAAAAACAAAGTAGGTTGGAGAACTTCTTTTTCCACACTAGTCTGTGGGAACCTGGTCTTGTGTGAAACCGGTTTTAACTCAGCCAGTGTTACAGATAGCAAGCTAAAACTTGGTGTGGTAGTAGCTGAGACTGATCCCCAACTTATGCAATGTGCATTTCTTCAAGGAATGCGAACACTTTAATTTTAAAAAAACAAAAATCCACTGAAAAAACAACAAGGAAAAATCACTTTCAACAACACAAATGGTTGCAGCTGCTTGAACAATGCTCAAAGTCTGTACTTATTGAAAAAGTGCAAATCGAAATATTTGACAAGAGTGTCAACCCTTTTTTTAACTTACTTTTTAACACCATTATACTATGATTCAAAGATTATTTATACTCTACCTGCAAAGGAAGATCATGTGATATATTTAATGTAACTAAGCTGTTTGTGCAAAATAAACTCTAAAGCTCTGCTCTCAGCCTGCATAGAGATGAAGTCCTGAAAGTGTTTCAGAGGACAGAAAACTTAAACATCAGAGGGGGAAATGGAGCGATAATCCCAAACTCCTGGACCCTGTGCTCAGTGAACGTGTCCGTGCAGGTGGAGATGTGCGGCTTATATCATCCAAACATCATTTTGGTCACATAGCATCTTTAATACCACCATTATAATAATTAGGATATCAAAAGTATCGAGTATACATACATAATTTGCATTGCGGTACACAAATCTGAGCTGATTTATGTTTTCATATCTTTCATTCGTTGTTCTCAGGATCGACTTTTATTGTCTTGACATTGTGCTGATACATTAAATTGTCCTGAACAACTTGACGCTATTTCAGGAAGGAGAACATTTAGTTGGACATGTATTGTTAAGCGATATAAAAAGCTTTTTTTTTTTCCTTTTTTTTTTTTGATATTTCCAAATGTAACTTGAATCCTATAGTCTATTACTTTCCAATACCAATATTCAAGAATCTTGATATAAGCCAAACTAGAGTCCATGTCACCAAAATCAAAGTACTTTAGGTAGGTTTCTGCACCTACTGCTGTCTTGATATTCTGCTCTTCTCTTTTTTGCAGTTAAGTTCTTGATGCTGTAGGAACAGTCTCTTGAAGCCATGCCTGTTTTTATAACAGTCCCAGTAAATGGATCCTCAGGAGTCTGAAGATGTGTGTGTGTGTGTGGATTCATGTGTGAGTGTTTATGTATTTGTTGGAAAGCGAGGAAAGGTGAAAACCGTTGGAAAAAACCCCCCAAAAAACGCCTCACTTCGGCTCTACCGCCTTCACCGTCTCGGTCTGCGCTGCCTGTCAGACGCTGGTGATGGAGGCCAGGCAGTTCGATGATTTCTGGAGTTTCTCGGGCTGTGTGGTGGGGGGCTCCGGGATGGCGCGAAAGCTGAAAGGCAGTCCAATACTACTGGTGCCAATGTGGCCGGGGCTCAGCGCCGGATTCTGCCGTCTATTGCTTTCCACGATGCTGGATGTGTTGGATGCAAGGCTTTCACGTGTTCTGCGCAAACAAACACAACAAGATGTTAGTTTGAAAATTCTGTAAAGGACACAAAACACTGGTCAGTTTTCATACAAATTATTAATCTCTTCATAGACATGTACAACACTGTCAGTTTTGCACAAATTCAATAGAGTTCTACGGTTATTTGCAGGTCTAAATAACAGCAGCAGCTAGCTTTGGCACTTCCTGCAGGGAAGTCATTGTATTTCTGCTGGAATATTTATGTAATATGAATCTGACAGTGGTGTAAAAGTTTATAAATTTGCATTTGAATTAGCCGCTAATGGTGGGTGGGCACAGTGGTGCAGTGGTTAGAGCTGTTGCCTCACAGCAAGAAGGTTGCAGGTTTGCCTCACAGCTTTTCTGTGTGGAGTTTAGATGTTCTCGCTGTGCACAGGTGGGTTTCCTCCCACAGACCAAAACCATGCATGTTAGGTTAATTGGTGACTATAAATTGTCCCTGGGTGTGGGTGAAAGGGTGAATGGTTGTCTCTATGTGTCCCTGTGATGGACTTGCGACCTGTCCAGGGTGTCCCCCCCATCTCGCACAGTAACTGCTGGAGATAAACACCAGCTCCCCTCGTGACCAAAGAAAGGAAAAAGTGGGTAAAGAAAATGGATGGATGAACCACTAATAATTTTTTGAGACTAAAGCAAGTGTTTGTCTCCACTCTGACAAGCCGTTAGCTCATCAATCCAGCAAAAATTAAACTGAGATCATTTAAAGACCTATGTACAACAGGTAAGATATTAATTGTTCTTAACCTTCCCACTTTAAAATATCTGAACTATATTTTTAAACATGCATTACACAACTTCTAATTTTCTAGTCCCTACTTTAAAACCAAGTATCTGTCATAGTAGAGTAAAAACAAACCTTCAGGAAGCTTACAAACAATATCAGATATATTTAGTATTCAGAAAAAAATCAAACAATTTATTTTGTATTTGACACTAAGTGTAGACTTTAAAAGCAGACAAAAATCTGAAGACAAAGACTCCAAGACATAAACTGCAGGATGTGACTAAAACAACAAGAAAGTTTGCACGTGTAGCGTCTACTGAGGTCTACTGGAAAGAGTAGAATCAAGTTTGTTTGTTTGTTTTAGGAGACATTAGGATAGAATAAGTGAGTCACTGCTGTGTTAGTTTTGACCTAACCTTATCAAGGAGATGCTATAACATTCTGTGGTGCAAAATTAAAGGAGTTTGAAATAAAAATAAAATCTTTTTGAATGAATCAAAAACATCAACTAACATTTCATTTCTATCACTCGCATTGAACAGTGGGTGAACATGTAATTGCCCGCGTGTCTGTCTGTCTGTCTGTCTGTTTGTTAGCAAACCATCTTACAAACAAGTGCAACTGATTAACTTTTAAATCTAACTTGATTTAAGATGGCTGACACAGCAACCTTAGCAAACAAAAAACTAGGTTTAACAATTTCAGATGGATGAGTAAAACGTTTTGTTTTTAAAGCTATCGTCAGATTTGTCTGACTTCCGTCTACACGAGTTAGACATTTCAGTGACAGAGTACTTTGTTGCATTTGTGTCAGCCTTGTTGAGTGAATGAAAGCAAACCTAACTGAGACAACAAGATTTCTGTTATTAAACCTGTCCAAAGGTATATTGATCGATCCTACAAGCAATTTCAAATGAGTTCAACCAACCCAATTAAACTAAGAACCAAAGTAGAAAAAAATTTAAACCTAAAAGAATATGTTGACCCATCCTAATATGTAACATGAATGCTGAATCCTTGAAGAAAATAATATTTATGTGTTAAAAATACATAATATATCAAGAATTTATCATCAGTCCAATATCAGTGAGTGCAATATCAATATCACACAGGACTGCTTGGACTATATTAAATCATAGGCCATTATATTTCAGCTACCATGTAGTCATGTTCTGCTGCTAATAATATATCTGATCAGCCCAACAGACTCTCACTGGCCTTGATGCCACGCCTGGTTTAGATGATAATGATGAAAGGAGAGAAAATGAGGAGTGAGGAGAATGTTAGTTTATGTCATCTGATATCGTCATCCCAATATCAAAGAATAATATCGTACATCGCAGGTTTTTCTAAAAATATGCAGCCCTAGTTAAAATATTGACCATACTTTTTTTTTTTATTTAACAAGTTACATTTTTTTAAATCATTAAATTAAAACACTCAAGGTGTTTATGTTATGCAAACACATTTCTATTCAATTCAATTAAACAGATCTTGGTAGTTGATGTTATTAGTGTACTTAACACAAATATCTCTTTTATGTCATATTATTCAAATAAAATTATATTTGCTGTAGATTTAAAATAAAAAAAACTCAGGTCGCATGGTGGTTTAGTGCATATCATCCATCCAATGCAAAAGTAACAAGAAGTAAAAAAATAGCAATTGCCCGGTTCTACTTAATATGTTCTGTTTTACAACCTAAGTTTGACATGGACCATTACTGGGAATGAACCACAGACAATTCAGTCTTCAGTGTAAAAAACTGTCTAATGCAAAATTAATGGCAATGTAAAGATTTTAAAATAGCATTTGTATGAACTGGCTAGCCCATATCTCACCTTTCCTGGGAAAATGTATGCCTGATATTCCAAACTGATAAAGCCCCAAACTATTTCTAATCACTTGTTGATAACAAACCTACAGAACACTACTTAAAAATAGGACTTTAATAAAACCAAATTCCCAACAAAGGAGTTTGCACTCTTTTCTCTGTTTTTGTTGTCAAAAGGATAAAACTGAACAGAAGACATGGCTGAAAACAGCCCATCAGGACTACCTGTTAACTTGTGCTCATTATTAGAGTAAACTGAGACAGCTGGTCTGCTCTAATAAAATCCTGTTTTATAAGACAGCATCATCCACAAGCCCTACGAGTCAAAGACTGAGTCTGTGCTGTGATTTCGCTTTTTTTTTTTTTTAGCATGACGAGCACTCAGAAAGAAAGTCAGAAAGTGACAAAATGTCCAGATTGTTTTCTCACACAAACCACAAGCCCCAAACTTGCCAAAATGTTAAAACAGCACATGTGCAAGTATCTTGTAGGTGTTTTTTGTTTTTTTAAACCACTGACAGAGTACAATAGAGGCACATAAAGGTGTCCCCACAGTAGGAGACCTCACTTACGCAACTGGTGTCCAACATGAGTGAGTCAGATGATGTCACGGCGCCAACGACCACAAAGTGAGCATTTTTTGTTAACTCTTGAATGTTGACTGTTTTTTGTTTTTTATTCTTTTTTATAAAGGACATTTTTCTGTCATACCTACTCTCACACACTGATGAAAACAAATGGCACATAGGCTTTTTACATTGGCGCTGTTAGCTCAGTGACATAACCACACCTACTCATTTGGGTGTAAGAAATAAATAAGGTATGGCTTAGTTGTGATATAAGAAAATAAATGTTTCTTGAAAGCAACACATTGAGTAATCTAAATTAAAGTTTGATGATTTTCTTTTAAATATAACTTCTTTTCCACTCATTTATAGATACATCAATTTTATATACTCCCTTGATGCTGTTCAGGGTTGTGGATAGCTAGTGCCTGTCTCTAGTGGGGGGTGGTGGACACCCTGGACAGGTCACCTATCCATTATAGGGCCACGTAGGTAAACCTTTGTACACAAACACTCGCACCTAGGGCCAATTAAGAATCTTTAGCTAACCTAACATGCATGTGTTTAGACTGTGGGGAGAAACTGAAGTACTCAGAGAAAACCAACGTATGCACAGCGAAAACATGCAAACTCTACAGAGATGAGCCTATTTCAAACCAGAGACCCTCTTGCTGCGAGACGACAGTCCTAAACGCCATACCCCAGCGCAACTCATTCAAGACATCAATAACTTAATCCCAAATTTAAACAAACAGCAAAACTGTGTTACATACCATTCCACAGAATCCAAAGAGCAAAATGATTATGTATGTTGTATATGGAACTTTTTCTTCTGTTACAAAACACCGGCGCAAACTGGATTGCTGACATTCATATTTTTTCTTGTGAGGGTGGGCATTCTTTGAATTACATACTTACAAATTTCACTGAGAACTTTCCAACATCTTACTTCAGAACGACACTGGTTCCCCACAAGTTTTGTTACACCTAAAGACAAACTTTATGCTTTGAAAAGGGTAGGCGCTTTCAAAAAGTACTGGTAGCTGATTGGATGATGCACTGACCTTTAGCCATCTTTCACGGGCAAATCAGATGCATAGGGTGCCACAAGCAGAACCTGTCAAACTGAGCTGCCATGTTTGACTGCTACCACACTTAAGCTCTGCCTGTAAACTGTCAGTATATGGCCCACATTTGGCCACAGTTGGAGTTGGGTAGAGCAGATTTTCTTGTAAAGCGTAACAACAAAATGTAAGCATAAAAGAAACGAGTTTCTTCCATCACATCTTAAATCTTGCTTTGGTGTAAGACGGACTGCTCAGTTTTGAGCTGTTAAAGTTTAGGTACAAGCGCCACATGTATTAATACCTGGTTTTACAAGTCTACAGACGACAATATTCAAAGTATACTACATCAGTTATTGGTTTTCTATAAAGCGTGGTTCATACCTGGGCGAGTTGAATCCACTGTCCACAGTGACACTGCTGCTGTCCATGCTGTCCAAACGGGCAGAGTGAGCTGACTTCTGGCTGCTGCTGTTCTCTGTCTCCTTGGGACTGAGTAGGGTCAGGTTGGTCTCCAGTTTCCGCTGCAGATCATGTTCCTTCTCCCGTTCCAAGAGCCACTGCATGGTTCCTTCTCCACCACCACTGCTGCCTCCACCATTACCACCCCCTTCCCCAAGGTCTTTGTTGTCCTCCGTCGTTGCCAACTCTTTGTGCGAGTCCTCCTCTGCCTCTTCCTCCTCCTCATCATCTGATACATTATAATAGTCAAAGGAGGCAGAGGGGACTGTTGGCTCTAAGCAGCTTGGTAAAACTGCAGGTGACGTTGAGGAAGTGGCTGAATTGGAAGGCTGTTGGGGCTCAGGATTGTCTAGGGCCTCTGTTGATTTGGCATGTGAGGCTTTCCGCAATGTGCCAGACTTGGTGTAGCTGCTGTCCACATAGCCAGTGGACAAGGCATTATGTGGAGGTTTGAACAAAGTGTCCTTGCTGAAGATCTCTTTCCTCTTGATCACCATACTGCCTCCTCCCCCTCCTGGATCCACATTATGTTGGTGTGGTGTCAAACGGGCATTTTGTGCTGGCTCTGGCGTCTGGCTTGGCGTCAGTCGCGCAGAACCGCTCTGTCCCTTTGCTGTCGACAAGTCCTCTTTGTACTCCATTGTATGAGAAGAGGTGAGGTGAGGAGTTTGTCGGTCAGCTGGAGAGCCCTTTCGGAGTCCCCCTGATGAGGTTAATGTGTCATATTCTGATTTTGCCTGAGGCGAAGGGGCAGTAAGGATTGTTTCATTTGATGTATTGCACTGGAAGTACTCATCTGTAGAGGGCTTAGGAGAAAGTCCCATAAGCTCATTGTATGTCGGTAAGCTATCTCTGCTTTTGTTCCTCTCCATTGTACTCCGGATCCTTGACTCGTCCAAACTCCCTTTCCCCAAATCAGGCACATTAAAATCGGAGTGAAACTTAGCAGCAGAGAACATAATCCTTGAGTAGTGGGAGGACTTCTGTGTGGCCCTCAGAGTGCCATCATCAGTGTAGTAATGATTACGGTCCTCCAGACTAGGTTCAAAGTCTTCTGGCGCACCCAGTGATGGGCCTTTGAGAGAGTTGTCCATGGAGCGAGATCGTTCTTTAGCTTGATCTGACCTCTCATGACGCGACTTCCTGTCCTGGTTGTGGCTGTGACTTCTCTGCACTCTGGACTGGCACGTTCCACGTGAAGGCTCAGGAAAGGGCATCTCAGTCCGTCTCTTGGCAAGTTCCCCAGACACATCCCACTCAGGGGTAACAGGGCAGTGGGATTCAGTAATATTGGGGTTACTGTGAACCAGGTATGTTGCTCCTCCACTTCGTCTGCGCTCCAATGTATACATAGCTTCCCGAGGTGAGCGAACTAACGAGTGGCTAAAGAAGCGGTAATCCCTTTCCATGAACACAAGATCCCAGTTTGAACCCTCAGATGGGTCTCCCCTGGACGTCCTTGGTTTACTGTGAGAACGTGACTTACCATGCGGAGCCCTCCGGTGGCCTCTGCCCCTCCTGCTGCGTGAACTGTGCTGGGCAGAAGAACCTGCCTTGTTTTTCTGCGTACGCTCTTCCTCCAGCCTCTTCATCACAGCTGTGTGCCTTGCAACATTCTCCACTGTTAGGTCAGGGTTGATCCTGCGAATTATTTCCATCTCCACCTCCCGGGGAATGGGCGTGGTCGGCACATCCTCATCGCGTAGGGGCCACTCCTCGGGGGGAAACTGGGCTGAGAAGGTGGCCAGCTGTCTCATTTTATCCTTCTTGAAACTCAGTCTGAAAAGTCTGAGCCCAAACCTTTTAGATTGCTTCTCGCCTGTTCCTCCACCACCGCCACTTCCTTCTTTCTTTTTGGTCAGAGTGTCAGTTTTATAAGGGAAAGAAGTGACGTTTTTGCTCTTATCAGTTTGATCTTGAGTCGGCGATTGCTGGACAGGAGGGGAAGAAGGACCCGGGGGGTGAGGGTACGATGGCGGCTCTCCTCGATGTTCCTTGGCTGACGTACTTGGTAAAGGCTCCCCACCATTTTGATCCTTGGGTGGCTTATTTTGATAAGAATCTCCCTTGTGCTCCTTGGGTGACTTACTCTGGAGCGCAGAAGCGTGCAGTCTGTCTTCGCGATAGGAATTGTATGAATCACTGTGATTCTTGCGAGGAGGCCTCTCTCTCAGGCAGCCAGGTGTAGATGGTGTGACGTTGCCAGACTGAGGTGAGGTGCAGTTTTGAGGTTGCTGCTGCTGCTGCTGCTGCTGCTGTTGTTGTTGTTGCTGTTGTTGTTGCGGCTGCTGACGCTCTGGCAGCCGATCCTCTAGGTGATACCACTTGTTGTTTGCTCTGATGAGGGAGGGAGTAATAAAGTACGTTTGTGGAGTGACGATGTAGTAGCCCTCTGGAGTTGGGTATATCTTCCTCTCTCGCACCAGCATGTTCAGGGTGTGTCGCAGAACCTCTGAGCTGGGTGTAGGCACACCTGCAGAAAACACATTTTAGACACAATTTTAGACACAATTTTATATGTTTAGTTTTAGAAAATAAAATAAACATGAAACTGTTCAAGAACAGATATATATAAAGGTCTGTTGCAACTTTCAGAGAGTTTGTTATTCCAAAGAAACATAACTAATTGGAAAAAGAAAGAATAAAATTTAATCATCCATCCATTAATACATCTATCTATCATCCAAGAATCTACTGATTCATTTACTTAAGAATCCATCAATGCATCCATCCATCCATCCATCCATCCATCCATCCATCCATCCATCCATGAATCTTTTCATCCATCCATCCATCCATCCATCCATCCACTGATGAATCTATTGATCCTTCCATCCAATGTCAGCATAACAAATTATTTTGGTTATAATCTTATGGTAGTGTTTTGAAAATGATAAACTTCTAGTTCAAAATTTTACAAAAATTATTATTATCCCAAAATATACAAAATAAAACAGCCGCTTTCACTATGAAGTGTTGGTCTGTTTTCTCACATAAACACCATAAGTGATATGTTACAATCTCATTTCTACTGATTTTAAAACTTTTACTTAGTCATTCAAAAACACAAGCTAAATTTGTCTTTAAATTATTTTTTTTAGTACAACCTGTGTGGTTAGAATCATTGTCTTGCCAAAGGGCCAACTTTTCCTGGCCATTTAGTTCAGACAGAAATAATCTGAAAGTTTATTTTTACAAATTGTTGACATATTTTATTGTTACACTGATGCTGACAAGCTATTCTAGATACAACATGACAAGCCTTAATTCTACTAATTCCACCAAGTTAAATTAAGTTATTTTAGAAAATAATTTCTCACTAATTTAATCAAAACGTTTTAATTTTTGTCTGATTCTCTGTTAGTTATTTTTTCCTAAGAGCCTTATGAATTGTTCACATGAATTTTAGCAAACTATAAATAAAAAGCAAACTCCATTTTGGACAGAAAGAGGCTTTCTAGTTGTAGCTCTGTCAAAAAAACATCAATATTTAGTGTTTTCCTAGCAGAAGACTTGCAAGATTAACTAATGTTAGAAATGTGTTTGCCAGCTAAGTTACTCTGGGTTTTTACCAACTTTTAAAAACCGCTTTATATTTGGGTTGATCATTGTTGGTTGGCCACTTTGGGAAGAACAAAGACTAGACCTATATTTTAATTTAGGACGTTTTTTTCCAACTTTAAACTGCTAAAGTCTTGTAAACTATTTACAAGCTGTTTCAAGACTCTCCACAGTTGTTGAGACCTTCAGTAATAAACCTAAAAAAAATTATGCACACTCATAAACAGGATTTTATTTTACTTCTTTTAAGTAAAATATTTAGTAAAATTTAAAGATACTCATAGCAAAGTATGAAACTGAACATAAAAAAGGTTATCCTGAACTAAAATAAGTTATGTCGTTTGAAAGAGTTTACTTTAGTAGTTTTACAGATATACCGAAAACAATTCTGAAATGCAGGTCCACACTTAATGTAAACAAAGCACTCAGCTAAATCTGCCAAAAAGTATGTGAACGCTTGATGTCCTACATTAGGCTGGCCTAAATATGGCCAATTGGACAGGCGTAGAATGTTGAAGAAGGTGTTTAGGTGGAAATATAAGTGAATTTGCTGCTAAATGTGAAAGAAAACAGAAAGGTTGAGTGAGACAAGTTTAAGAATAAATATCAGTGATCCTGCAGGGAGGTGAAGTGCCGTAAAAACAGCTTGAAAATCAAACATACAAGGGTTTTATAAACTTCTGCTAGACCGGTAAGTTTAACGCTTGACCTTTTATCATTCACTTTGGCTTTTTCTGTAGGAAAACAAACACACATTAGCATCCGGTCACTAATTTCCTTACAAATGATTGATTTAGGGACAAAATAACTACTGATATAAGAAAAAATATTATGCAGATTTTTTTTCTTACTTTATGATTTTTTTTTCTAGTCTGATCTTCATGACTTTGCAATAAGTACATTTAAGTACAAGCTCAGTTTGGAAAAACTGAGTTTAATTCTGACTGGATTGACGAGCTGAGGGCCAGTCTGAATGGGGCCAAAACAAAACCGGATTGCTGCCACCTTAACACACCTCCAGTCTTAGAGGTTTCACAGCAGTTCATACAAACACTATTTTATAAACTTTGACATTGCTGTCAATTTTGGACAACATGGTTATTCACAAGGAATTATATGGTTATTTCCAAACACAAATAGTGGCAGCGGCAGTTAGCTGTAGCACTTCCAGTACAGCCTGGGGCACTTTTGGCTGGAATGTCAGACTATTTCAACTCAACTCAACTTTACTGTCACTGGATGGAAACACAAAGGTAAAGACAAAAACACACAGTCACAAACTCAACACCAAAGAATGCTAAAGAATGCAAACATAATCAACATCAAATAATCAAAATTAAGCATTTTATAACAAGTCACTTTTTAAATTTGACAAATTAATGGCCTGAATGGTTAAGGAGTTTTTCATCCTGTTGGTCCTGGCTTTTGGCAGCTTGAATCTCCTGCCAGATGGTAGGAGCTCAAATCTGCCGTGGAGAGGGTGCTCAGGACAGTGGAGGAATAGACGATTATTTCTACCATGATAACTGTGTCATGTGAAACGTGCAGCAGTGTAAAGGTTTATAAAATAAAACTTGCTTTATGACATTTTTGAGATTGAAGTGGTTTTAAGACAGCAACAATCCACTTTGGTCAGGGTTTTGCTCGGACTACCAATCAGCTCATCAAGCTGGTCAGAATTAAACTCCATTTATTCAAACTGAGGTTGTTCAAAGAGATATCTACAACAGGCAAGACATTAATTCTTCATAACCTTTCCATTGTACCCCGATTCAAAAAAATATGAACTACTGCTTTAAGTATTTCAGTGCAAATAGTTTACACAATACGTAAAGGTCTGTCAGTCGGCTTATTGAGTTTTATAAAAAACAATTAAAAAAAACACTTTTAAACACTTATGGTCCTGTAGCAGTTGCTTGTAACATTTAAATTCAGTGTCAGGTGTGTCTTAAGAATATCTCAAGTTATACTGGTAGATAGGACTAACAATTTTAATGGAAAATTTAGTGGAAAAGGGATCAATCTGCATTTCATACCAGGGATTAAATTAAAAGACAACAAGCCAAGGAAATACATATTTGTTTTAATAATAGCTCTTTGAACCTTTCTAGCATGGTATTTTTTAAAATACCACATTATGTTTTTACAGATTCCTACATGGTTCAGCCCCATTTAGGAAAGCAGGTGAAAAGCAGGTGAAAGTGCGTACCTGGGAAGCTGGCAGTGAGGTGCTCCATCAACGCCTCCTGGTTGGCAGGTTTGTGGGCAGCGTTCATAGCAGAGATGGCCAAGCACAAGATCTCCCCCAGCGGGATGAACTGCGACTGACTGATAGGCGACATGCTGATCGGAGACACATCACCTGCAGGGGAAGGAGGAGGAGGAGGCACAAGCACAAGTGTGAGATCATGAATGAACAGTGGGCGCAGCGTGTGAAGCTATGATGTAATGGTCAAACAGCAGCAGTGTGCATGCTGCCTGGAACGCCTCCTCCCCTCCTCTCTGTGCTAGCAAAGCGAGGCAGCTGCTGCAGCAGCTGTAACCGGAGCACCTGAATCCTTGCAAACTGCTCATCAAATTCGCAGTGTCAGAATAAACAAAAAAAGAAAAAAAAAGGAATTAAAGTACCTCTGCTTCAGATTCAAATGGAGAGCTAGCACAGAGAAATTCTCAGTTGCCATAAGCTGGCTTTGCTGTCAGCCATAATGAATGATGAGATCATCCTGCAACCAGAAAGCTCGGCTTCAAGCCCCTCTGAGAGCCAACATCTGTCTAGCTGGATGGTTGTAAAGCAACACAGTGAATGCACCGCTGCAGCATCTGTGCTGTAGTGACCCTGTGCTCTGACCTACATCTGAGAATCACACAGAAGATGAAAAATCTCCAACATCAAAGCCTCTACGTTTTGTTCTAATTTGACTTTATCTTCCCCTCATTCTGAGAACCTAAAAAAAAAACGGAGTCGCTACCGTTCAGCGCAGTAATCAAGTTTTGGCATCATTTGACGGCGATGCTTCTTTAACTTAAGCAGGAATGTGCACTTGGCGCGGCCTTCTTAGCACACTCAGCTGAATGGTCAGTTAAGCAATGCGATGACGTTATCTCTCTTTAGTATCACAAACCCCCAAGCTTTATGTGGCTGTAGTGGGTTTTACTTTGTATTAAATACAAGAAAAGCCAGCTGGTAGTAAAACTGCACAAAAAAATGCATGTCTTACTGGGATTTTTTTAAACGGCATCTTTTAGCATTCGTTGACATAGGACAGAGAAATAATCAAAATAAAAATGGTAAAAATAATTAGGTTTGCTCTGTGAGGAAATTGCTTTATGGCTGACATGGCCAGGAGGTTCTTATTTAAGATGAACAAACCAAACATAAGTTAGTGGTCAGATTTAGCTCAAAGACAAAACAATCCAACAAGTAATTGACGTACACATGCGAAAAAACACATCCAAAACAGTGGAGTTGACAATTGTGCTTGTTCTCATACATTTCTTATACTATCAGTGGACAGGTCAGGGAACCCACTGAGATACAGGGTGACAGATGTCCCACATCTGAGTAAAATTTGACTGCCTTTCACTGAACCTACTTGACTTAATCTACTAGAAATGTGAAGAAAAGGGGGGACGCTATCAACATTTTCTCCTTGACTCCATTAAAAAAAAAAATCGTCCACATCAAATCAAGACGTTCCAAACTCGGAGCAGCCTTGCGTAGAGAAGGTGGAGCTTCTGGTCGGATGGAGGAGGTGGTGGTGGTGGTACATGGAGAGGGTTGGGGGGGTGGGGGGTGGAAGGAGGAGTGTCACACTCACCTGGCGCACGATAACTTGGCGGGGACGGAGAGAAATGCGGAGGAGGAGGAAGATGCTGCTTCTGCACACGGATGTCTTTCTCACTACGAGAGAGATTATGATCCAGTGGGCGTTCGGGAAGCTCCGAGCTGGGCCAGGCCCGCCGCAGGTTGCCGCTGCGGTTCTTCTTCATCGTTGACCCCCTTTTTTTACTAGGTGGCCTTCACTCCCCGGGGACCTCTGGGATAAAGG
>NC_051432.1:15363476-15364719 GCF_001649575.2 Kryptolebias marmoratus
GGGGGGGGGGGGACAGGAGAAGATGGATGGTTGGTCACAGTTGCAAAGCTTAAGAGGCCCAGTCTTCGACAATAGCTCAATTCACCACAGGAGTGCTCGGCCGATCCCCCCGTAAAACAAAAGAGCTCCCTTAAAGAAGAAGCAGAAATAAAAGCTCCATTCACCCCAGGGGCCAGCGGAGCCTCGATAGTAAGCCGAGCACCGGAGACGCCACGTTCACTTCCATCTTTATCCCGTCAGCCACAAGACCCCATCGTCCTTTCGACAACAGCACACCAGCAGAGGGTGGGGGGGAAAATGGAGAGCATAGAAATAAATAAATAAATTCAAGAACAGATATCCACAGTTTCCCGCAATCCAACGGAGGAAGCTCCCGAGCTGATCGCCGTAGCATCCATTCATTAACAGGGAGGAGGGAGGGGGGGATGCAAACTCCAGTCAACGGCAAATCTCTTTCAACGCTAATGCTGCAGCTGCTCCCAGCACCTCCAGGAAGGGTGTGTGAGTATGTGTGTGTGTATGTGTGTGTGTGTGAGGCAGAGAGAGAGAGAGAGAGAGAGAGAGAGAGAGAGAGAGAGAGAGAGGGAGAGAGTGCGTATGTGCGCATCCGCCTGCTGCGCGCGATTCTGCGTGAGCATGCATGCGTCTGTGTCTGGGTGATTGAGGCTGAGGGGAAGGGAGGAGAGGATGCAAGGGAGAGAGGACGAGGACGCACAGAAGGCAAGAGAGGAGGGCAAATATCAACAGATCGAAACACACACGCAGAGGGAAAACAAAAAAATGTTAAAAGTATTCAGACCTCAGATGATGTCCAGAGAAAGTCTGGGTGTTTGGCTAAATTTCCATCTTCGCCCTCCTTCCTCCTCTCGTTCCCTCACCTTCTCTGTATCACTGGCTGTACTCGTGAAGGATGCGGGGCCCCCTTACCACCATCCTTGTCTCTTTTCGCGTCTCACCTGACTCTAAGACAAAATCCACATGCAACGGGAATCATTTCAAGGCTGCTACTTTTACAGCTTGCAAGTGAGAGATTTCCACCAGGGCAACTAAACTTTTTTGGAACTGCAAGTAAAAAGGAAAAAAGAAAGGAGGAGGAGGAGGAGGGGTGGGAAGCCAAAGCTTTCCAGCAGCCTCCTGCTGACTCACATGTGTGGAGAGTGAATGGATGGTTAGAGGGACAGAATAAGGAGCAAAGTGAGAGGGCATTATGGGGCATGTGGGGGGGGGGGGGGGGGGGGGGGGG
>NC_051432.1:15365259-15379995 GCF_001649575.2 Kryptolebias marmoratus
AAAAAAAAAAAAAAAAAAAAAAAAAAAATCCAAATATAAATGGGAAGGGATTAGCTTTTAATGGATAGTCTGGTTTGTTTTAAGCAGGGCTATGTTGAGTGCTTATGAATAGTCACTGTCCTACCTGCAGCAGATAGCAGTTAGAACAATCTCACTTGGGAGAGCCGGGAAGAAGCTAGTTACTACTCAAAACAGGACCCACTCAAGAAAGAGATTTTTCCACTTAAAACTCAAACCTTAAAGATGTTCAAGCAAACACTTTGTTGTGGATTTGACATCACTTTGGCTGGCCTGACGGAGTCCACGTTGTGGACAAATCACATTCAAGTTTTCACTTGAACAACTACATTTTCTTAAAGCTCTGAGTTGTGTTCATCATTGAAAATCCACTCATAGACGAGCTCTGCTCTAAACAGTGGTTAGTCTGACTTCCTCTATAGGAATTCCTTCCAAGCAGCATTTATCACAAAGAAAACAAAACATGGAAACAGTAAAGACGAACTGATGAAAGTTAGAGACAACAGCTGCACTGAACAGCTTATTTTTAACACGTGGGCCCAGATTTACTGTCACTTATCAACTGTGCACTTTGAATGTATTCAATTAAAAAAGTCAAAGTATGCTTTCATTTATTACAGTAGATCCAAGAAAAAAGATTCAGGTGTTAAAATTGTTGAAATATTTATTAATAAAACATAATGTTCTTTCTTATGAATCACTGTAAGATCAATGATAAAGCAGGCTGTGCCTCAAATGGGGCTTTATTGTGACTGAAAACTATCCTGTAGGCTTTTTTTTAATCAGAATACCAACATGCTGAATACAAGACTTAAATACAGGAAGCTGGTGAAGTTAAAAGAGTCTAAACCTGTTTCATCTTTTTATATACTGGTAAAACTTGTACAGAAGTACAGAATCCAATAAAAAAATATGAGCTGAATGTTTTTAGGTGTTTTAATTTAAAGGGGTCATCAAATGTGAGTAATTTTCACAACAGTAAATGCTTCATTATTAAGATTTTTTTATCAGAGTTTATGAAGCAATGAGTCATTCTCTAAAACCAGAAGTAAAAAAAGCATCCAATCTAAGGATGTACCGGTGCCATATTTATTCAAACCGAGTACAAGTACTTACCTCTGAGTACTAATAAAAATAATAAATGCCATCATTCTTCTTGTAATAACTTTGAAAATGTGTCTGAAAATCAGGAGCTCACTTTCTGTGTTAATTCCTTAAACTTGGAGTCTGCTTTACTTTTGTCACCTTTTGTTCACTTTGAAATACCTTCACGCTGCTTCTTCTTCTTCTGGTGGTGTTTATTGGCATTTATCAAACAACTTTATGGTGCGTTACCGCCACCAACTGGTAAGAGGTGCGGATTAGGACAGCTAACTAAAACCCTCCCCCTACTTTCACACAGCTGACATCGCTCCTCCTCTGCCGCCTGACTGCTCAACTGAGAGGCGAATGTCACGCTGCTGGCATTGTCATGCATACTGTGGAAACCCTTTAATGAGTACAAATACAAGTACACACAGAAAGTATCAGACTCCAGTTGGCATCAGATTACATCCCTATTCTAACCTAATAGTCAAACATAGAACAGGACCCAAAGAACTGATCAACAAATATGCTATCTGACAAAAACATGAAGACACAGGTTACCTGATCATAAGATGTATTTATTGCCCGTTACCATAAAAGGCGGGTAATCATGTAACTACCTGTGAGTGTGCAGGTGTTTCTTTGTCTGTTTGTTGGAAAACATCTTAACCACTGCACAGATTTTAATGAAACTCTCAGAAAGTAATCTACAGTTGACTAACTTTTAGAGTCAACCTGATTCAAGATGGCTTTGGGATGCAATGCTGTGGGTGATATGCATCCCTCAAGGGGTGCTACTTTTTAAGTTCTCTAAACTACAGGCTGAAAATACAGATTATGTTACGCCTTTCCCAGAATTTCCTTTTGATACCAATAAAATAACATCAACTAAAATCCGCCTGCAGGAAATGGAACAACGCGGGACAGATACATAAACGACACTGAACTGAGATGAGTATGTGAATGTAGTCATTTTATTTTTAGCTGGTTGAATTCTCATTTGCCATTCGTCTCTTTTCCAAACAGGAACTTTACTGCCAGTGGTCTGCCCTCCAGTGGCTGTTTTCCCCAACACAGCATCGGTCAGGGGCTCTCTCTCTCTCTGAGCCAGTCAACGAGACGCACAGATTACTATCTCAACAGTCAACGTATCACATACATGGCATATATAAGATATATGGCAACAAACTCTGCACCGCCAAACATTTCCCCCAATTCTCTGTGGAGACCCTCCCTTTCCTTCCAGTGGAGAGCTGTGCGAAAGCCGGGGAACGCAGTGAGGTCGAGTTTTCCTGAACAAATGAAGCACTTTTCCTTCCTAAGCAGCACACACTCCTCCCAGCCTATTGTTTAGTCTCAGCTAATCAGATTGAACTCTTGACTAAAAAAGATTTGGTTTCTACACAGCTAAGAACCCACAAACTTCTTTTTTTTTTTGTCATTATTATTATTCTGGACGTAATAATCCAGCTGCAATTTAGCTCTCAGTCCTCACCAAACATTCTCAGACAACTTCCAGGATTTACCAGGATTAAATTTGTGTAACTACGTCGACTATATTGTTTTACAAAACTTTAATAACTCTATTTATAAGTCATAAAAACATTGAATCTGCTACTTTATTTAAAACAAAACAAAGACAAATAAAAACTAGCTTTCCCTGAAGGAATGCATATCTGTTATTGCTTCTTTTAGCTACTATCACACCAAATATTTGTAAAGACATTTCAGTTATAGTCATTCGTGGGTTTGCTAAGGGTGACTAGCTGTGACGGCCATCTTGAATTAAGCTGACTCCAAAAATGAACCAGTTGTAGATGAACATCCAATGACTGCTGTCTGAGAAGTTCAATAAAATCTATTTGGTTGTTTAGTCGTATTACCATACGTTTGAATGCTTTAATCTAAAAAAAAAATAAGCACACGCATTTTCTGTACACAACTTGTGTAGCTGAGTGAGTTCTGATCATTTCAGTATGGCATCATGGTTAATATACAATTGTTCACTGTGCTCACATGGTCACACTGTTAGACTTTTTTTAACACTTCTTCCTGCAGCAGTTTGAACTAACCCAAAGCGTTACGCCTCTTTTGCTTCAATCTGTTGGATTCTGGTGAGTTATTAGCTATAAGACAAACATTCCACGTCTTATCAGTGTTTGCTTCAGTGGGACAAATGAAGCTGTGCTGTCCATTCACTCAGACAGAAATACAACAATATCTAACAACTGCTATAGAGGTATTAACAGATTTTTACTTTAATGCAACAGATTTTTATTTTTTAAACCACAGCACACACACACACTTTGTATCTTTGAAACTTTAGGTCAGTATCTGTAACACTGACTGAGTTATAGCCATTCTAGTGTTCTAGTGTTTTTTAAGGTCAGCTGGCTGCGGCGGCCATCTCGAATTGGATTGACTCCAAAAGTTAATCAGCTATAGATGTGCATCCAATAATTACTTTGTGCAATTTTTGTTTGGATTTGTCCACTGATTCATGAGATATTATGCTAACAGACGACCAAACACACACACACAAAGATGCACACAT
The DNA here is from genome assembly GCF_001649575.2 of Kryptolebias marmoratus. Lineage (NCBI taxonomy): Eukaryota > Metazoa > Chordata > Actinopteri > Cyprinodontiformes > Rivulidae > Kryptolebias > Kryptolebias marmoratus. The sequence continues at coordinate 15,368,918 of NC_051432.1, forward strand.
GGACGATAATAATCTCTGACACACTGCAGGTCTATCTCTTGTCTTCAGGCAGTATGAGGCAGGCTGCAGTGGTTGAAACAGAACCTTGAATCGTCCCAACCTGTCTTATCACATAAACGTGTTATGGCTTTGATAGAGGAGGAGGAAGAGGAGGAGGAGGAGGAGGAGGAGTGCATGATTGTTGAACTGGAGTGGATCTGGTCCTGAACGCCTTCATATGAATGAGTAAGCTAACATGTTATGAAGCATGTGGGGTCACAAGGTGAGATGATGCCTGAACTCCCGTTTCACCTCGACCAGCTGTGACTAGTTTCAACGCTTGACTCATGAACTCGTAATGTTTCCCAACAGAAAGACCTTCTAAATTCACAGTTACAGTCTAACTCCCAGCTACTGAACGGAGGGTCATTTTTAGATGAAAGTCAGTCATCAGTTTGGCAAAAACAAGAACGATCCAAAGGGCTACAACGGCTGAGAAATTAAGCTAGGGAGTTGTTGTCAAAAGTGAGTTTAATAATGTTTTTTTTACTGGTGCTGATAGGGTCTGTGGTGTAATGTCAGTCAAACGGCAACTAGGAAATTAAATACAAGCGCTGCTTCTGATGGATTATAATATAAGCAAAAATAAGCACTGAACGGTTAGTTAGATCTTTTGAAGTGGAGTTCTGTGGAGAAGTTATGCACAACTTACCTGTACTTACCTGTTGAAGATTGCTCTTTCAACAAAAAAGAAATAGTTTGATTCTGACAAGCTAAGGACTCGTCTGAGCGGGGCCAAGACCAAAGTGGATGGCTGCCATCTAAAAACAACTCCAATTTTTTAAACAAATCGCATGGTTCATTACACTGTTTTATAAACCTTTACTTCATCATCCGTGTCGAACTACACGGTTATTCCAGCAGAAATATTACATTCCTGCAAAAAGCGCCCCCCAGGCTACTGCTATTCTGTGCTCGCAAATAACCATAAAATTCAATGCAAACCTAACGGTGATGAATTTGTAAGAGTTTTTCTTTAACGTTGGAGTTGTTTTAGGGAGAGCAGCAATCCACTTTAGGTGGTATCTCACTTAAAGTGGGCTGCAACTGTCAGAGACTAGTTGGCAACCCAGAATTGCATGAAAAATAGGTAAATTTTCAGTTGGGGTCGTAAAGAAATTGTGACCAACTGACCAGCAAGCTGTGGTCATATTTTAGGCAGACATTTCTGTTTTTAAATATTAGTTTATTGTTGCGTGCATGGTTTGCAAAATTGTATGATGCACAAATTATTTAGTCTAGCTTTTAGACGTGAACATTAGCCATAAATGGTTTCTGTTAGCGGGGGTCAAATAAATACAGCTTTAGTGCTCTAGAAATGTTTTGGAGACACTTTTAACAAAACTGAGATGAGTTTGAAACCGATTCGAGACTCCCACGATGACTCCGTGACTGCTTCGAGAGACAACTTGTTGCACAAAGGTTGAAAGTTTAAGTGAGAAGCCTCTGCAACTCACACGAGGAAGCTGAGAAACACATTTTGAGACATTTTGGAGAGTCCTTCTGAAATGCTTTTCTCCAGCCAGTCGCAGCCCAGCGAGACACCGGCTCAGACTATCTTCAACAGGTAATATGTTAATTATTCGTAATCTTTCCACAGAACCCCACTAACAAAGAGTTATCCTTTTAATCACATGGACTCCCAATGGCCTGGCAGGTTTCTGTCTCAAATTTGAAAGTAAATCCTGTGAGTATCAGCTCTGACAAAATCTAAAACCATACCTGAAGCGGAGCTACATATGCATAAATAACTATCATTTTGTATTTTCTTAAATTGTTGATTATAGTCCTACACATTTTAGCAAACAACACAAGTCCTTTAGGTTTGATATAATTACCTATAACTCAGTCATTTTAGTCAGTTTTGCCTTTCTTAGTGAACTTGACTCAATCTTTCTCACCTGAACACTGAAAGCTGCCGACATGACAGTTAAAACTCTGTACCTAAACATGAATAATACATAAAAAAAGAAGAGTTGTGTGAAACACTTCACCCACCTATGGATTTGATGTCAAAGCCCTGTGGTGCGTTCAGGGTCCTTCTTGTCCAGGCGTTCCTGAGCACCTGGAGGTGCGCCTCTCCGCCCTGGACCAGCAGCACCTGCTCATCGATCCAGCCGAGGAAGAGGACCTCCGGGAGGGCGTCTGTCAGCGCCTTGTTCCAGAAGTGCTGCATGTTGACGGCTTTGAAGCTGGCGAACACCTCGTAGCCGGCGAGATGCTGCTGTAACTTCTCCGACACCTCCGTCTTCTTCTCCTCCTGCTCCTGCTGCTTCTTGCAACCCTTCTCCTTTCGCTGGGAAACCCGCGACAGCACCAGAGCCAGGGAGTGCGGAGCTATGCGGTGAGACGTCTCCATCCTCGCTTTGCTCAAACTCTGAAAGGAGTAGTACAGCCGAGAGTCCGCAACTCTCTCCTCCCGAGGTTCTGCCAGAGAAGCTGTCGGCCCGTCCGCACTTTTGAAGGCATTTTTTAAAGGATACGGTGCGTAAAGAAAGTTGTTCAAAAGCAGGTGAAAGCGAGTCGTGGAGCAGCAACTCGATGCGGTGACCGCCTGCAGCCTCCCTCCGCTGTTAACTGTCAGAGAGCCGCGTGCTTTACAAACGGCAGTGTGGCGTTCAAGAGCGACTCGTAAACTACGCCTCCGTCATTTTAATCTGCTAAAAATCTGTCAAAGGAAAGAAAGAAAAAAAAGATGGGGGGTGGGGGGTGTACCAGTTGAATGACGTCGGTAATGCCACAGGTTTGAATGGTTAATAAAAACACAACAAGTAGATTTAAAGTGATTCGTTTTATAATGATGAGGAAAACAGAGAGACAAAAATGCAACAGCCTTAGAGCCATCTTCCATCTAACTTTCTTCTGCGTCCTCTGTCCTCACTCCAACTGCCTCCATCCATGTCTCTCCTAGCAGCTACATCTCCAATATACCCTCTGTCCCTCCTCTGCACATGTCCAAACCATCTCAGTCTGGCTTGTTAGTTAAGCTTCTTATACACACTAGCTAATACACTTTGCTTCAAGAAGGTACCAGGAAAATCCACCTGTAGCTGTGAGGACTAATTCAATACAAATATTAAAACCATTAAAACAAGAACAATAACTTGTGTTTTACTTATCTCTGGAACTAAACGTTAAGGTTTGTTTGATGTAGAGGTTCTGGGTTTAAAAGCATGTTGTGTCTCAATTAGGTGAATTTGAATCTTTGCTGACAGTAAAGGAATCAAAGACCTAGTGTTGTTTGACTCTGGACTGCCCCGTTCTCTGCAGTCATGCTAAATCTGCAGTAATCCTTTGCACTCGAGACAAAGTACAAACTTAGATCCTTCACTGTTGGAAAACATTAGACTTGCTCGAACAGTGGTTCCAAAAGTTGGGCTTGGGACCCCACAGTGGGTAGAGATAATTTCCAGAAATAAAATTAACTTTTAAAATGACTACTAACAATTTGTTTTTGTTTTTTTGCCATAGCTGTTACAATGTATGAAAAGTGTTATAAATGGTTAGAAATTCTGATTGTTGTGATTAGGATGTTGTTTGGCCTGCGAGTCAGTCAAAAGTCTTTCCCTCCGTTTGGAGATCTGGGGCTGAAAGGTTTGAAAACCACTGATCTTCTCAGCTTGACATGGTTCTATCAAAAGTCTTCAACGGTCCTCTGAGGTCAAAAACATTATAAGCAACAAAGTCTCAAACACAGTCAGAAGTGATTTTTATTTTTCACCGGGGGGTGGGGAGTGGGGGGGTCCACAAAGCTCACGATTTAGCTGCTTATAAAACGGTGGGGTTACAAAAAAACAATCTCACAAACGGTGTTCACAGCAAACAGCAGCACGTTAGAGACTTAAACCCTGAAGTGTTCAGCTTCAGTAATAAATGACTACTGATTGGAACAGATATTTAGCTGTAAAAAAATGGGACTCCTTTCATATAAATAAGAATGATTACAGACAAAAACTGCTCCATCAGATAGAAATGTATAAAAATCGCCTCATCAAAAATGGTACAACTACAGCACCTACATATTAATGCTAGCTGGGGTCTTCGGTTTCCCATTTTGTGATCATTTTATTTTTTTATGTAAATTACACAAAACTTTTAAAGGCAAGATGCAATATTTCAAAAAGTAATGTAAGGCTGCAGGTGAAGTCTTCTCTACAGATTTGCCCAATTAAAAAATTAATTAGATATCTAATATAAGTGTTTTAAAAAAGGTATATCAATGGTTTTTGAATGAACCCTAATCCAAACTTTTCGTTTTGCAGAATCCACAGCAAAGACAACAAAAAGAAAATCACATATTTAGAGTCGACTCTATTAAACAAAAAGAAAAACAAAGCAAAAATGTGACAAACTGTCGACATCTTTTAAGTAACGTTATCTGAAATAACAGTATCAGCTCAGTCACCTCAATTTGTAGAGCACGTTTTGCTTCTCACGGGGAAAATAAACAAAAGAGACTGTAAACCAGCTATTATTCTTTGCACTGTGAGGTCAACCTGGCCATTTAATCACTCCGCATGAATAAAAACATAAATGTGAAGTTTACTTTAGGTACGAAGAACTCTCAAGATAACGGTCAGAGAACACGCATGCAGTCATAAAGTTTGTGTCCCTATTCATCTGAGGATACTCAGAAAACAGCTAGTTGAGACAAAAACACTCAGAATGTAAAAAGAAAGTACAAAACAAACCAGTTTGAGTTTTATAACCCCACAGCTCATAGGAGGCTCCTGACTTTACCACATGTCATTTACCAGCTGAGTTTGTGTGCCCTTTATCCGGGCTCTGCTCTACAATCTGTAAAATATATTTTGGTTGCACAACGTTCAAGTCAAGTTTCGATACACTGAAATAGAAATGTAGAAATAAAACATAAAAAAATTCAGATAAAAACAACAAAAAAAAAACATGCATGATTCCTTCAAACTCAACTACAATCTTGCTCGCTCAACGTAGAATGCAACAATCATTGAAAGAATGTTAACCCTATAGTCTCATGATAACAGAATAATTAAAAAAAATAATGATTTCCTACTAAGTGGCTCCAAGAATATTTCCCTGAAATGTGTATAGTGTAAACAGCAAACATACATCTACTATTCTGGTCTCACAAAGCTCATCACAGATACAAATAACCTGCAAATTCACATGATTTTGTGCTTTAAAAATTACCTCTTTGAGGTTATGCGAGTAGAAAATGATGCTGCTGTGATATAAAAGATGAATACAGCTCCTTGTAGAAAAGTCTATAAAGTGAGAACCTTATAGTGCTAAGCCAGTGAAATTAAACCACAAACATTGCATTACTTCCAAGAAATGATATTTTTAACAGAGCTTCAGGTAGAAAGACTAAGTATAACGCAACACCCCCCGGAAGCCTTTTCTCAGTTGAGCTCAGATGACGTCAAGGGAAGAAATACATCTCCTTGGTCAACATGGACACAATGCAAGGAATCTGCTTCTTTGCATGGAAGCCAGGTGAATAGGAGACAGACTCAAACTCCACCGCCACCTTGTGGTTCACTCGTGTCATGATGTGCTGCAGCTCCAGCTGTTTCCCATATTTGCTGATCATGTCACACAGTGACTGGATAAACCAGGAGCCGCTCGTCGTATTCCTCCAGGAGTAGTAACCTGCACAAGTATGAGTGACAGAATTAGGACTGAATTAAGACATTGAAATGATTAGCTTAAAAAAAAAAACAAAAAAAACATCCATGTTAAGGCATAAACCTGGGGCTGTGGAGTAGGCATACAAGAAGTCTGCCTCCACGGGGATCTTCGTGGTCCCTTCTGGGCTATCTGTTTCCACACCTCCGTCCAGTTCAGTGCCTCTGCAAGCCTACACATTGTGCACACAAATAGACCGGCACATTTTAAGGGCTTGAATATGTCGGTGGAGATTCTCAGTCATCCAGGACATGGTAAATCCAAAAAAGGTTAAAAACAAAAACAACTGGACTTCTATTCTGCAGCTGAAGACGTTTCGCTTCTCATCTGAGGAGCTTTCTCAATTCAAACAGCAGAGAGTGTGGAGTTGACGCTTTTAAAGCTGAGATGTTCTGTAAGTTAGATTCCCATGCAGATGGCCCTCCCTCTCCTCACAGTGGAGGCTCGTTAGGGTTTTTGTTTGCCTGGCTCATAAATAAGCCACTTTGCTCACACGAATGAAGGTGCTGATTGGAGTGAAACTGACCAGGTCTCAGGCTTAATGCTCTGTTGTAGGTTTTTAAAGGCTGAAATCTGAGAACTCCCCCCTTCTGTTTGAAGTTGTTTTTTTCTCGTTTGATGTAAAACGGCTTCCTTCACCCCCCTCTCACACTATCTTTCTTCTTGGTCCAAAATAGGAACATATTGGTCCTCAAAGGAGTGTCCCTTATCCTTGAGGTGTAGGTGAACAGCTGAGTCTTGTCCTGAAGAGGTGGCTCTCCTGTGTTGAGCCATGCGTCTGAGGAGAGGTTGTTTGGTTTCTTCAATATAGAGTTCTGGACATTCCTCGCTGCACTGAACTGCATACGCCACGCCGCTCAGTTTGTGTTTAGGTGTTTTATCCTCAGGATGGACCAGCCTCTGCCTGAGAGTCCTGTTGGGTTTGAAATGTCCTGGGATGTTGTGTTTGGAGAAAATCCTTCTGAGTTTCTCAGATACTCTATCAACATAAGGGATGACCATGTTTTTTGTCTGTTCTTCCCCTTGTTCTGTAGATTTCCTTGCTGTCTTGACAGAAGCCCAGTTAGGATGACCACATGTTTGGAGAGCTTTTTTGATGCGTTTCTGTTCCTTTTCCTCCCCTTCGGTCTTCGTGGGGACGTGTTCAGCCCGATGCTGTAGAGTTCTGATGACAGAGAGTTTGTGGTGAGAGTCAAACAGAAGGTGCTGATCTGTGTTGGTTTCCTGTGGACCTCACTGTTGAGACTGTCCTCTTTTTCTATGTGAACCAGACAGTCTAAAAAAGGCAGCTTGTTGTCGTTCGCATCCTCTCTGGTGAACTTGATGTTGTCTGGTGAACGTTTCTACCCCCTTAGCTTGGATTTTGACCCAGGTGTCGTCCATAAATCTGAACCAATGGCTTGGTGTTGTTCCCTCGAAGGAGTTCAGGGCTCTCTGTTCCACGTTCTCCATGTAGAGATTGGCTACAATGAGTGACATCGGAGATCTTAAACTCCTCACTCTTTGCTTTTGAATTCATAAAGCTTCTCGGATGAGAAGCAAAACATCTTCAACTACAGAACAGAAGTCCAGTTGAATACTTTAAGAAAGTGAGGTAGTGCTGGTGAACAATTAAAAGAACCTCCTTCCATACCTGGATAAAGAAAATTTTGGGCTTTCCCACCAGCGATTTACAGTAATCGCCTCGGAAAAGAGACGTCAGCTGCCTGAGCTGGATCGAGTTGTCGGTGCCGAAAAACACGCCTTCGTCTCCGTGACTCAGGAGAACGCAGACAAACGAGGCAGAGTTGCTGTGATCTTCCTCCGACACTAAAACACAGAAAAACAGAGGAATTTGGCGCTGCATTTAAATGCTGCATCTCCAAAAGCAGTCCCTCGCCTCAGAGAATGCAAATATGTTCTGGAGTAACGCGAGTTTTGCATCGTACTCACCTGCTTTTAAAACGTGCATCATCTGATCGACCGTCTGATCGTTGTAAAGTTTCACTTTGTAACCCAGCTTTGAAAACACTTTGAACACATTGCCTGCATCGACGTCTGTGCCATTTCGCTGATTCATACCTAACAAAACAAGGACACATGCAGAAAATCAGAATGTTTGTTCTGGTGACAAAAATGAATAACAACAAATTCATGCTAGAATATGTTTTTTTACAAAGATACAACCCTCTCCTGCTTCTTTATGAGCATATTTTACAGTTAAAACACATTTTAAACAGATCCACCTGTAAGACTTAATGACTAAAATTAGAATTAAAGATTCAGCACCAGTAATTTAGCTGTATAGTTAAAATAACACAAAAAACCAACAAGCCTAAAACGAACAAACAAGTTTTGTGGTACCTCATGATAACTCATGATGCTGCTTTCTTATGATGACATGCAGGTTTTATGTTGGACCTATAAAAAAATTCTCCTAGTTTGTTATTAGAGTAGCTATATTCATCCACTTTCTAGCCTTTGCGCTCTTCCCAGTTATGTTTGCAAAAATCCACATTGTTTTTATGGATTAAACACGTTAAACTTTTCACGAAAACTAAAAATAAGCCCAGGAAAAAACAAGATGTCAAAAAAACAGTAGTCACAAGAATGTTTAATCTCAATTCGTTCAACAATGTAATAAAGTTTTAAATCAATAAGAGAAATAGTCAATGTTTCACATGCAGTGGCTCTCATTAAACACTGCTTATTGAACCACATAGGCTCTATGGTTTTTAAAACCTGTCTGGCAGGTTTTAAATACACTGACGGCACAATATGAGCATCATAAGTAAGTCTATGAGAAAAAACTGAAGCTGCACTCGAGGTCCTCTCAGACAAATATAGGAGGTTGTTTCTTCAGTAGCAGAAACTGCTCATCAGTAGTACAGTAAAGAAGAGGACAAGACAGATTTATAAAGAATCTCAAACTATTGCAAACACCAAGCCTCTATATTCAAAAACAACCACCTGTCAAGCTCAGCCTCACAGAATGATTATGAACACGTGACAACATTTACATAAATGCTTTCTTTATCGTCTTATGTTAAAGAAAAGACTAAGTTCGTGTTAGCCGTTAAACTATGTACAGAATGTCATTTGTTGTACAGAGCAGCTGAAAGTTTGAACACACCCACTGTAACTCTAAGCAGCCTGCATCAAACATTTAAAAGGGGAAAAAACAAAAACACGGGGTAGCTATGCGGTATGCGTCGGATCATATTGTCAGGTCACGCGAGTGCGAGAACTTCCTCATAAAGCCGCAGACGGTGCAGTGCTGCGGCAGGTTTTGACATGCATCCTCAAAATAAAAGATAGACACTTGTTCTTATTCTCCCGACCGCCAGGGAAAGGGACCAACATAGAGCTAACACCTGAGAGTTTAATTGACTATCTGGGGATTTACTTCCATAGTTTCCACAGCAGTAAAACCAACCTGGGTCCTCCAGCGTGCCCTGACCTCATAAATGCTGCTGTCATTTTGTAGACCGAGACTCAGAAGTAAAACTACCATACACTGACTATTATAGTGAAATAATAAATTGAGAAGACACAAACACAGACTGGAAGAAAAGCAGTAAAATGCCTTAAGATGCCTTAAAACTCGAAGATTAACTCTAAATTGGTTTGCTCTCAAGCAAATTGTGGCACCTGACAATTTCATGTGATAGATTGTTTATTTTGGTGTATATTTTGTTTCTTTGTGAAACAAACAAAGTCTAAAAAAGGCTGGTTTCGACACAATAAGAATAACAAGTAGACAAACATCCCAGAAGAAGTGTATAAGATATAAATAATCCATTCCTGACAGAACTCTAAATACATTTAGAGCAAAAGAAATGATGATGATGTGAGTGTGATGCTGAAATGAAAGTTTCTGTTGTTATCAAATTAATTCATCTAAACTAGAGGAAAGATTTAAAACTGTGGCAAAATCAGCAATACCAAATTACAGACAGATTTACAACCAAGATATATAATCTCTAGCTGTAGAGCAGGGTCACTTTTAAATCAAATTTGCCTGAAAGGCTCAATAAAATATTTCATACAAACAAGTACTGGAACACAACAGGTACTTCAATTCTGAGCGAACCCCTTGATGGAAGCATTACTGTTACATTTTGAGATAATTTTGTTATTAATTTGATGGTATTCTGGTTAGATTTAATTTGATTTCAGCTTTCACCCTGTAAAAAGACAACTTTGTGCATCTTTCTTAATCACGAAATCATCAGTTTCCTCCTGGAAAAACTGACAAATATTTGTACAAAACTCTTCTAAAAATCACACCACATTTTCAAATATCATCAGCCCACCTCATCTGTTCTTTGTGCGAATGTAAACACGCCTCTGTACCATTATTCCAATATCAAAATACGCAAAAAGAATCAAACACAACATGACTCCTGTGAAACATCAACTCTTTCACTGTGTGATGAAATAAATCCCCCTAAAAAAAAATCAAACTGCTTGTTGTTCTTTTTCCTCACAGTTGTATGTTCTGTGCAGCCTGTTTATTTTGACAGCAAGACAGAAAACCGTACCTAAAACATAAAGACAAGCAACCATAAAGCCCACCTGTGCTCTTGTCAAAGTTCTTGTTGTTGATGATGATGCACTGGCCCATGCTGGGGAAGCTGAGGCTGTATCTGAAGCTGTGGGAGGGGGGCTTGGCATCGACGTCCATGGGGGCAGAATCAGGCAAAGACCCCGCTGAGCTGAGGAGGAACAAAACAAAACATGGCTCATAATCCTGATTATCAAAACAGCAGTAACACATGCAGCTTTGGGTAATGAAATGAGAGAAGAGGGCAGCACTCAGTAAGGCCCAAAGGTAAAACTATGCAGCGTTAAGCTCTTTTTACTAGTATTAATTCCGACTGTAACTTCACGTTAATAAAGACTAACAGGTCATTCAGATTACTTGAACTTGAAAATAAATAACCTGCTGATTCATCAGGGGATAAAGGTCAACAAAGGCTCAGTTTACAGTCACTCACTTTTGTGGTCCATCTTCCTGCTTCGCGTCTGTAGAGTCCTGTCCGGATCCGTTTGCCGACATAGTTTTTATTTACACAAATAAACACGAACTGAACAGGGTAAAAAAAAATATCACACAACCTATGAGATAACCAGCAGAAAACTGACTCAACAGACTGGATGACTCCTAACAATACCTGAAACCAGCTGGTGAACAAAGAGTATGAGGTGGAGGCGGACTTCTTCCGTGGGATTTAATAGCAGCAGATATCCATTATAGTTAAGTATTACCGCCCCCTCTGGTTGAACCAAGTTACTGCAATCGCTGAATAAAAGTCATAGACTTTAGTGAGCACTGCGCATAGGCGGCGGAACCACTGGGGCCAGGGGGCCATTGCCCCCCCCCCCCC
>NC_051432.1:15382006-15442654 GCF_001649575.2 Kryptolebias marmoratus
ATAAAGCTGTTGGTTGGTTAAACTAATTATCATTATTCATAATAATATACTGGAACAAAAAGTCATAGCTGAAAAAGCGTTTCATTATTCAGTTTTTATTGATGTTAGACGATGATCCGATGCATGTAAAATTAATAAGGTGACAAAACACTCCGGTGGCCCCCCCACCTAGAAAATGAATCCGGCGCCACTGGCACTGCGACTTAAACAAAGTTAATAATAATAATAATAATAATAATAATAATAATAATAAATTTTCCCTTCCTGTCACTGTGTTTGCCTGGTCTAAAAGATCCTCCTCAGTTCCAGGAATAATATTCTTTCATTTTCATATTCTAGGCATGTCATAAATAGTACATGTTCTGCTTTTCCTTTTACTTTACAGACATTACAGCTTCCATTGGTGTATTTATAATAAACATGTTCCATTTAAATCGCAGTGACTCATCAACTAACTTCTAATAATTGTGTATTTCTTTTTCCATAAGACCCTCTCCCCCATAAGATTTCTTCTGTACGTTGAATACTGTATAAATGTCTTTTATCGTTTTGTTTCATGAGATCATGAAAATGTAAACAATTTCCTTTCTTATTTCGATAATTTTAACTCCACATACACAATTTATTTGCTTGTCCGCCCTTTTATTTCCACATTGCTGTGTGCGCTGGTGTCACTGCGTTTTCCTCTGACTGTATGTGCATCAACAGGTTAGTAACTATTCTTATACTAGATCTGTATGATTCTTAGTTACATCTGCTTTAACACCTAAAAGTGCTGACACTGAGCCACTACAAATGAGTATTTTCAAAGTACTTTTATTTTCTGACCACTCTTAAGCCGATTAAAAGGCAAATAATTGTGGCTTGGAATCACCATTGCTGCACTTGTAGCTTCAGATTTTGAGTCTTTTGCTCCACCTGGAGATAAAAATCGACTACAATAAGTACTGTGTGATACAAAATCTTACAACTGAAAACAATGGGTGTACTTATTTCACACCATGACTGCATCTACAGAATCGTAAACCACTTTTGTTTGAAATAACCAAACAAGATTTGGAAAAAACAAACTCTGCTGAAGTTCAAATCAGAAACTGCTCATTTATTGGTCATGTTACATTTGAAAACACACTGTGCTAAAGTGCAAGAACATCTTGAGTTTCTCAGAGAAACGCAAGAAATTGCTGCAAAGAAACGGTGAGCGGTGACTATTTCCACAGAGAACAGGGTGAAAGTCAGAGCTGGAAGTAAACAGATGGAAAAGGTTTACAACTAAAACACACACAGGATCATGGAGTAACACAAAAAAAGCCTCAAAGAAATAAAAAATAAAAACATATATTCAAAAAGACAGAAAAGGACAGTCGGAAACCTGTAAACTGTTTGTATATCCTAAGTTGCAGTTGGACATATAAATGCTGTATGGGAAAATTCAAAAGGAATACTGTAGAGGAATTTAATGTCATTTAAAATTTTAAAACTACTTTAGCTGGTAAAGACAAATCTCAAACCACGAAACAAAGAGAAAAATCTTTAAAGTGCTTTCCGCCTTTTAGACTCTCTGTAACTGCGACCAGCCGTTTGCACGCTTGCTTATGTTACGGTTCAAATATTTACAGAAATATTTTGTCTTCATTTGGAGTGTTCTCATTTTAAGTACACTTGAATGTGACATTTATTGGTTGTTTTCTTCTTCTTCTTAAAAAACAGAAACGCCACAGAGTCTCCTGACTCAACAGAAGTCACGAACAGGAAAACAGAACTGAGATTTTGCAGCTTTAGTCTTTCTAAAGTCCTTGCGTTTAATTTTGTGCTGGATGCATGAGCAGAGGCACTCTTATTGCTGTCTGGTAGAAAAAAACAAACAAACATTTACAGCACACAACAAAACTCTAGAATTTCTTCACACAATTAAAGCTATGATTGTTAAGTTTGAAGAAAACCCATAAAGGCAAGAAAAATCTGCATCGTATTTCTTTCACTTCAAAAAATTAGCAGGACATCAAAACGACCCTCAGGTTTAAATTTAACAGAAGTTTGTGTGATTAAAGTGGTGTTAAATATCAAGGAAAAGGGTAATTAGATAGTGTTAAACAATATAATTTATTCTGACTAAAGCCTGTAGCAGACAAACTCCCAAAACTCAACATCTGAGATGATTTAAAGTGAATTATTTAAAGTAAAAACAAATAAGGTGTGAAGATATTTGACCTTCTATTGTTGGGTACTGAGTGCTACAGACATTACCACCGGCTTCAACCCAAAACTTTGATTTAACTTGTATAAGATTCAATATATCCTCATATGGAAAAGGGAAATGTAGTTAAATTATTGAGTGTGGGAAACCTACTCAAATACAGAACAAGTATGTAGACATTTAAACGCTCCTGACATTTATTACCATGTGATAGTATTTTTTTAAACGAGGAGAAAAAGAGAGTTAATAAAAAGAAAGATGTCACAAAGAGAATAAATATAAAAAAGGTTCATTAGTAGACAGAGTAATGGTGCTTTACCTTAAAGATGAAGCAAAACTGAAAGGGAAACTCTGCTGTCTTCTTGTGACAAACAAACCAACAAACGTGAGAATTTTTGTTAAATAACATAAAGGGATGGTTCAGATCTTTTGAACAGACGTTCTGTGGAAAGCTTCTGTACAGTTAATATCTTGCCTGCAGCAGATAGATCTTTGAAAGACCTCAGTTTGAAGAGTTTCATTCTGACGAGTGTTGTAAAAAAAAAAAAAAAAAAGACTCACCGATAAGATCTCTCTCTGAGATGTCCTCATTAGGTGTAACAGAAGCTTCCTGTATATCTGCTGCTCCCAGTTTAACATCAGCTCACGCTGCTCTCTAAGTGACACGACCTTCAAGTTATGACAAGACGTTACGTCTTACTGATGAGCTTCGTTCAAAGGAACACCGAGAATCTGAGGTCAGACAGATTCTGCTGCCTGGATCTGTCTAATTCCTGGGATGCTCTGCTTGGCATTACTTTTGTAAGAAATTGGTAAAAAAACAAACAAGCTGGGTCTTTTTGCCACAACAATGAGCTCATGGTTAGTCAGAGCGAGGTCAAGACCAAAGGAGGATAGTTTCTGAATTAAAATAACTTTAAAAATTCAAAGCGGTTTGTGCAAATATTGTTTTATAAACCTCCACATCACATCCACACCACAGTGTGAATTAAACTCCTCCTCCAAAGTGAGGTCATTCAAACAGCTATCTACAGCAGGTAAAATAATTATTATTCATAACCTTTCCACAGAAGCACATCTCAAAAGGATCTGAACTCCGCTGTGCTTCTGATTCACTGCAGAATGATCTGAATCACACCTGGCTGACGAAAAAAACAAACACATAAAATCACACGTGAGGTCCTTGACGGAATTAAAAAGTAGTAGGTGGACTACAAAAATCCTCCTGTGGTAGCAGGGAGAGGACACGTCAGTGTTTGAGAGGGAGTGAGGAGGAGCTAATGTGACCACAAAGACAGGTGAACATACTCTACAGGTGAAGCCCCTGATCCAGCAGGAAGGAGAGCTCAGATGAACTGAAAAAGTTAATCTGAAGCTTAATTCATTACTTCGTTTGATGCAGGGAGGAAACCCTGCGCACAGCTCTGTCTGGAACCAACTCGGCTGTGATCAGAAGATGTCTGGGCACATTTCCCAGCTGCCTTGCTCCTTCGCCTCCCAGTAACCCCCCTTGTAGACGTGCAACGTCTCTCCAGAGATGGGGTCGTGCGTCTTCTCGAACCACAGGGCCTGGTAGTTGTCCGGATGGGCGCCTGAAAGAGAGAGATGGCAGAAAATGTTTTAGCAAGCGGAAGCTTTACGGAGAGCCACGTCTGTAGATCATGCTTGAATTAGGTTGATATGCTCTCAGGAAGGCCAGAAACAAATGTACATATTAGATGTTATTGGTCATTTTGGCCTTCAGATGGACCTGATTCAAACAAAAGGTAGATTATTAATTAGATCTCTATAAAAGAGGACACACACACACACACAACAAATGCCACCAAAGCATGCTAATCAGCTACTCTGGACGTTCAGCTCTAGATATACTGATTCAAACTCTACAGTAATTTGAAGCCGCTCTATAAATACATCTAATGAACAGGTTTCATTGAAGAGCAGGGCAGATGTTACTTGCTTTTGTTTGGGGCTCCATAAGGACCTTCCTTGCCTTCCACTAAGAGAAATCAAGTCATAAAAAGGTGCAAAAGGAGGAAATTAACTGAAACGATTAAAATCGAGCAGGAGTTTTCTAATCTAGGTTTCACTAAAATACTAAAAGATGTGATATAATTTTAATCTAGGTGTTATAATCTCAAAATACTTGCTTAGGTGTGTTGGGACTGATGGTCCATAAGGAGCTAAGGAAAAAGAAATGAAGGATGACTCCCTGGGTGGTGACAGCGTCAAGGAACGATCTGAACGTTAGTAACTCCGAGTGGAAAAAGTGAGAGGATACTTGCATGCAACAGGTGTATGAGGAGAAGAGTCCTCTGTATCAGCTGAGCAAACCCCAGCAAAAAAAAAAAACAAAAGAAAAATAAAACGTAAACCCACAACTCAATTCACATGACTTTGCTGTTTAGGTTTTAAAAGTGCCATGTGTTGCATCTAATATACACTCATTGTGTGCTGCAGATTACACGTCTGACTTTACTTTAACTGCCTTAAACAGTATGGGATCAGGAATTTAGCATTTAGTTTGAAACCACATTTATCAGGCGTGAACTCTTTACAGGTGATTCAAAAACTTACCCACACCCATGAATACACAATTCAGAGTAATTTCTGATCAACTTCTTCGTAAAACTGCCACACAAAGCACTTTTAGGAGTACTTTTCTACTTTGATTTGATACTTGCTTTCATCAGAAACCTCGCTTGCTGCGGTGCCAGCCTCCTGTGCAGCAGCTACATGGAACAAATGAGGATGAAGGGTCGTGAAAATGGATTACACATACAAGGTGGTTATACTGTGAGTTTGGGATTCTAAAACTCAGAGTATAGATGAATGGATTAAAAAGGCTGACTTCTTTTTCAAACATTGGTTGCAGCTCACTGACATATAAAACCCTGCAGACTCAGAAGCACACCAAGGACACAGAGATACCACATGACAAACGGCACCAGACTACACATAACATGTCTGACTTTAAAATAAAATATAATAAAATAATCCTTTATCTGTCTCTCGAGAGGGAAAACTACATTACTAAAACAGCAAAATGACAAACAGCATAATAAAGAATAAAAAAATGTATAGTAGAATACAAAAAAAGTCCATAAGAACAATAAAAGTGAACTCTTAAAATACCCTTTACTAAAAACGTGATATAGGCGAACATACTACCAAAACTGTATGTCGTAACTAAGTTGAAAAAAAATATTTTGATCACAAAAAGCATTTTGAAAAAAAATACAAAGTTTACATCACTTATTTAGCAATAAATTACTAAATAAGCCTAAAGGTAATGTTTTAAGTAGACTGCTCGTACCAATTTATGTCAGCAGGTGGCAGTGGTGTACAATTTTTGGGGGATTGCAAGCTGACCTTAAAATATGAGATTGAAATTTAATTTTAAAAACCACACTAATTGTAGCCCATTATAGAGATGTATAATATATAAACTCTACCATAGAAACGTTTAGACGTTCAAAATTATTTTTTAAATAAGTGGCAACACTTGAAATAGAACAATGTTGAGAAAAGTCTTTTATGATTAAAAAAACAGGAGTTGTATGAATTGACAGTAATTATTTGCTGCCGGGGTGTTTCCCACCTCCCAGTCTGAGGCAGCTCAGTGCTGCATCTGTGTGTGCAGTGGTGTCAAACCCTGGTCCTGGACGGCAACTATCCTGCATGTTTTAGGTGTTTCTCTGCTTTGACACACCTGATTTGAATGACAGGGTGAATAACAGGCTTCTGCAGAACTTAATGACCTGCTGAACAGCAGGGAAACAACTAAAACATGCAGGATAGTGGCCCTCCAGGACCAGGGTTGGACACCACTGTAGTATCTCACTGGGTTGTGACTGCCGGAGTTTAGTTAGCGAGTCACAACTGCGAGAAAACTGAAAAATTTTCATTTGCAATCTCACTGAATTCTGAGTGTTTGCAACCGAGCAACTGGAGATCCATGCTAGGAAGAGTAAACCTTTGAAAACCACACACAGCTTCTAGGTCCGACATATTGTTTCATTGCCCACCTGCACCTAATCATACCCGCCCCGGCCCGCTTTGTAACAACCTCCGCAGCCCCCACATTTAGGATTTCATCTATCAGACACAGTTTTGTAGTGAAGTTATTCAGATTTGGACCAGTTTTCAAAATGGCTGTTTAACATCATCACCGTGGCTTTTAGACCTGGACACCCACAGTTGTAGTGTCGGATGTGAAACATTGCACAGAAGCATGTGGTTAATAGACTCCAGGGAAAAAAAGTTGTTTTTTTTACCTTCTTCAGGTGAGCTGACAGCTTTCACAGCTTCCCTTTCTCTTTCTCGGCGGGCGGAGCGCTGCTTTTCTTCCAGCCTTTGTTTCTCTGCATTCGCTTCGTCCCAGCGGCCTTCCTCCATGAACCGCTGATCAGGGCGTCGCCGGCTGTCCGTTGGCGCCACCCCGTCTTCAGGTTCGTTTAGCGTCAAGGCGAGCGAGGAGAAGTAGTACATATTCTCTGCTCCCTCTCTGCAATTTTATCACCAGAAACTAGTACATAGGCACTGCAGTTTCAACAGTCTCCATATTAGCAGTCTTATTTTAAAAGCAAAACTTACGGTAAATTGTTCTTTCTCCAGATTTCTTTGGGTTTGAGGGTCTGATAAACAGTCTTTTGTCTGCCTTCAGTGCCGTTCTCGCCTTTAGTGCTTTGCATTATTCTGGAAAACTCCATCTTCTCATCCCATGTTCCTGACAGCACGTAATGAGCCTTTCCATCCTTATCTGTTACAACTCCGGTTACCTGAGGGAAACACACAACTTTCTGTTATGGATGCAATCGAATTAGGTTAGTATCTGTTAGAAAACAAACAAACTAATTTCCATTTATTAGATGAGTGACTTAGTTATAGTCTGGACAGAAATCTACCCATCTCTGGCACAGAAAAACATCTATATTAGAGGAAGAGACAATAAAAAACTAAAGACTAAATGTATGTCTTATAAACACAATTCATTGTTCTAAAACTTTAATTTTGAAAGTATTTACAGATGAAAAAAGTGTGCAACAAGCATATTCAGTAAAATAATCAAAACTCACAGTTTGAACAACCTGAACATGTCACAGTTTTTTTACTCATCTTGATAATTTTACAGATTAACAAACTATTTGTGGTGAATCTACTGGAGTAGAAACAAATGACACAAACATGCCACAGACTGATCAAAGCTGTGCTGGCTACCTTCCGTGGTACATCTCTGGAGAAGTAACTGTAGGGAGCAAACTTCAGGTGGCAACGATCTCCAGTTTTGTGATTCACCACATCTATTTCACCCGACTGGGACAGAAAATAAAGAGACATTAGGGTCATTAAACTTAAACTAAAAATCATTTACAGGATTGATACTAATACAAAATAAAAATATTATTTTTTTAATTTATATAAATGTTAAGCTGAAAAACAGTATATTTGTTTAATTAAAATGCATCAGCCTTTTGGTTACCTGATCAATCCACAATTTCCCAACAATAATGTTGTGCACGGTTGTGGTGACTTTTTTCCAGGAGTAGTGATTGTTGCTCTTATCAAACAAACACTGGATAGAACCTGGAGACAGACAGAACAATGACATTAAAACTGACTCATCTGAAACTTCTTTCACACATATTATTCTGCCCAGGAACCATTTTAAAAACACACACACACTCACACTGCCTACAAGCAGACTTGAAAGCAACGATCACTACTTAATTTGCAGGAGAACTTTCTCTGCGTGCTGAGATTAGTCCTTCTACGCGCGCATGCATACTCACCCAGTGGCATAATGGAAAGATATTTCCCTCTAAACTTGCTGGCCAGCATGATCTCCTGTCTAAGGGTCCAGCCCTTGTCAGAAAAGGCGTGGTGTGCCGCAGCAGGTGGATGGTGACTCACCTGAGAGGGAGCGAGTGCAGTGAGACAAAGAGGTGGCAAATTCGAAATATCGATTTTTATTGTGTGTTTGTAAGAGTAGGTTAACATTTGAAATAGAGTGAAATCATCTACTTTCTGAGAAGTTCACTAAGATCTGTCCAGTGGCTCATGAGGTAATTTGCTAACAGACAAATAAACACATGCACGCAGACAACCAAAAACATTATTGGTGCCTTTGATGGCGGCGATAACTGTGATGTCATTCGGTGTAGTCTGCAAAAACAGTTGTGTAAAATGTGCCACACACAGACACAACCTTTATGTTTTTTGAATACCTGTTCACATAGTGAGCGGTAACTGCACTCTCTCAGTCGGTCGAGCTCAAAGGTTTCTCCGAGCAAAGGATTGAACGGCTTCCCTGTGCGGTGGACGGTGGTGGAGTAGGAGGACACTGTGAAAGCTGCCACGTAACACATCTGCTCTAAGGAGCTATGACACTTAGCCGCCTTATCCAGGAGCTCGTAGTACTCCAGATCTTCAGAGAGTCGCTGCAGCATCGACAGGGGCTCGTTGAAATTCACCTAAAAATAACGTGACAGAAAGACGTGTGATCGTTTTGCTTTAAAAGCAGAACAACAACTGGGGTATCAAGAAGGGGACTCTTACAGGCATCGGTATCTTTGAGAGTTCTTTCCCGATGCAGTTCTTCATGATGCTCCACAAGTTGAGGTAATAGTTGGGTTTGTCTGGGATACGAGTTCGTCTCTGTCTGATTGGCTCCAGCTCGAGAGGCTGAGAAGACTCTGGATTGGATGCCAGAGACAGTTCATCGAGCTAATGGGGAGAAAAATGGATAAAATCCACAAAGTTAACATGACCTTAATAAATCAATTTTTAAAAAATTCCTGAAATAAACAAAATGGACACAAATTACCGACTGATCGTCCATTCCAGCCTCAGTGCTGATCCCGCTGACATTGCTGCCGGATCTCCTGAAAAACAGAAAAATAAGAAACCATCACACAGGAAACAAAACACAGAAAGATGATATGAAAAAAAGCCTGATCTTAACCTGTGAAATTTGGGATCAGCAGGGACGGTAATGAATTCTGCTGGGTCTTCCATCGCATCAAAGAACTCATTGTCATCCTCCTCGTCACTGGCATCACCTTTTCCTGAAGCACCACCTTAAAATGATGACGGAGAGAAGAAAAGTAAATCACCACAAGGCTTCGCTGCTCTCATCTGATTGGTGGAGACACGGCAGAAGAAGCAGAACTTCCTTACCTTTGCTTGCTAAAGTGGGATTACTGAATGAAGGGGGGAGAACTGTGGCTCCTCTGAAAGCTCTTTCCAAATGGTTGTGCTGTTTGGCGAGCTGCTCCAGAGTGTCCTCCAGACGAATCCTCTGCTCTCTTTCGGTCTGTAAGGCCTTCTGCCAGCGCTTGCTGTGACTCTGGGCCATGGAGAGGAAGTCTCTACAAGCCTTGAGGAACACAGGAGCAACATCTTAACAAACAAAACACTCATCTGTTGTGTTCTTAGCTCCTCTCCAATGCTTACATTGATCATGGCGTTAGAGGTGATTCGAAAAAGCGTGGCCCTCTCTGTGACTTGTCTGATCTTCTCCCCCATGTCCCCACCGCCGACACGCAGCCCTTCCAGTTCTGATAAAGACCTGGGTTTGCAAAACAAAAAAACTCAATTAAAACCTGAAAAAAAAATGAAGCAAGTAAATACTTCCAAACAGTTTTCTTTCTCTTGGATAGGAAAGGGTACCTTTGGAGGGCAGACCCATGCTTGACAATAAGATCGTTGCAGGTGGAGAGGTCCTCCACCTTGCTGCTCAGCGTACGCAACGTGGACTGGATTTCTGAGTTACGACAGCCTCCGCCCTGCCCTGAGGCAGGGGGGGCTACAGGGAAATCATCACCAGAATCATCTGTTAAAGAGGACAGTGATTAAGTAACAAGAAACATTGATATCTGACGGTTTTAGTAACACTGTATTCTCCATGAATGCCACTAATACACCCTCATATTTCCAAACACTCCCCTGGCTTCCACCTCACCAGATTCGGCCTGCATGTGGACCGCTTTTGCCTTGGCGAGTTCCAGCGCAGTGATCCATCGCTGGCGCTCGACCTCTGAGCTGGCCTTCAGGTGATAGGTCTGCGCCCCTCCATTGGAAATGACAAAGTTGCACGAGTCCTCCACAGCAATGTTGGCAGTGGCCAGGTTTATTGTGCCTCTGCATGTGTGACCCATCTCCGCCTGAGTTCTGGAGACAAGTCACTCGGATGAATGTGGAGTTTTAAACACTGCTGTTTTCATGGAGGTAAAATATACTCTACAAGATGCAGTTCACGTTTTATTATAAAAATCAACAAAGGAAGTTTTATTTAAACCTAGATAAAAAAAGTAGGAGGAATAAAATTGTATTAACTTTTTTGTTAGTATCTGCTGGTTATTTTGGGTGGACTGATTGTCCGTTTTCAATATCACCAACATATAATAAAGGCTTCTTTGACCTTTGAGAATCCACAAAAATTGTTAGTGTGGTAACAGATGAACTATACAGCATTATAACTTCAGTGTGATAGTTATACTGTAATTTACCTGTAGTAAGACAGCAATCCATTGCTGAGAACAAACCATCGCCTCTGATAACCTTTAATGTAGTTAGTCCATTTAAAGAGCCAACCCTTGTAAGTGTCTCCAGGGGTAGGAGTAGGAGACTTGGGCTCCGACATCACAACAGCCTGCGCTTTCACCGGTTGATGTTAGATCCTGGGGGTCGATGGGATATTATCAAGATTTAGTGATTTGGCATACCAAAGTCATCACCAACATAAAATTATTCAAGTTGTTTAAGTCAACACCATTTCAGAGGGCAGATATTTTAGAAGAGCACACATCGGTTCATCCATTCATTTTTAGTGACTCAACCAAACTGTGTACCTTAGCAGAAAAGCCTGAACCCTCCAGTAAATTCAGGTTTAGAAAAGTAGCCATCTAAATGAAACACAAATGTAACCCTTTAAAGAAATACTTTTAAAAAAATGATTTGGCAAGCACTTGAAACTGCTGATATGTTATCTACGAACTGTGTAGTAAAGCCTTAAAGATCCCAACAGGTTTGCATCAAGGATTGATACTAATTTACATCTATCTAAAAAAAATATTTCACGGGCACTTCGCAGTTTGGCTGGGAGTTTAACGCAACAACCCTCAACATTAAACGAGGACAGAAGCTGTGACAGGATTCAAGATTCAAGCCAAGTGTCGCTTTTTAAAAATACTACTTTACAGATAAAACGCTGCCGATAGAAGCAAACATACCAATTGTTATTTGCTAAGACGACACGCAAGTGTCAAATGAACACCGCCTGGACACCATGGGATAAGTTACACCGAGGAAACAGATGCCAGCTCCAAACATCAAAGCTACTTAAACTCTGTTCAACACTAAGCTCAGCGAGCTTCATGGCAGGAAGCTGGAAAACAAGCTTTGCGAGTCGATTTAAGCGATGCTAACATTTCTGAGCCGTGCGGGTTTCTGTCCTCACCTCGAACATGTAATATTTGAGGCTGACAAGCCCACACAGCTCTGCCGTTCAACACTTACCTGTCACCGAGCATGACCTGCTGGTCGAGGCGACGTTTGCTCTTTACTGCTAGCTTCGCTAACTGAAATGCTACAGGTTGTGCGTTGGAATGAGGGTCCGGGCAACTTTTGGAACGTCGAACACAGTTCCGCTGATGACTGACGGCACAAATAAGTAATGTAGCTGTTAAGTTGAAATTATTGCGCTAAATTAAAATGCAACTAAAAACTAATTACACTGTTTTAAAAAGCAACAATCAATTAAGGCGAGGCTGCCCTCCCCAAAGAGTTATGGCTGCTCTTAATCAGGACAAAATACTTACAAAATGTCCTCCACATGACTATGAAAAAAACTATTTTTATTCATACATAAATACTTAATCTGTATATTAATACTGTTACTAACCAAAAAATTACTACATGTGCACCACAGACAAATATGATCGCATATATTTATTTTTTAATACCCATTCCACTGTTTTAAACTTGCTTTTTTATTACATGAACTATTCCATCAGATAAACTGCAAACCCAGTTTTGTAGCCCTTTAATGTAAACCACAAGGATTGTATTCCCTACCGTTTTAAAAGCCAAACATGTAACTACATTTAAAATCTTTTAGGATGACATTAAAATCAAACAACACAAATATTCCTAATTCTTGAACATATTAATTCATTAGATGAGTAAATAATAAAAGTTGATGACAGGCAAAATGCATTTATTCAGAGCTGAAGGTCAGATAAAACAAACCTTTAGACAATTAAAAATGACACGTGTGATTTGAACAAATTTTTGCCTTTTATTAAAACTCTTGGAACTCAAGGTTGACTTAAATCTTGCTTCATTTTCCTTTTTCAGTCCAAATAAGGAGAGATACAACCTTATCATACTGATATTGAGTTAAACATGTAAATATTCACCATCCAAATCAGCAACATGTAACACACATTACCTTGATAGAAAACAGAACCCATTCAGCATTTAAAGTAGTTCTATTATCTTCATACCAATCGTATAATTTGTAAAACAATAGTGTTAAGGTTCAGTGATGTGCTCAAATTTATTTAGATCCTAAAGTTGTAATTATATAAGCCTTGAACATTTATATCAGCAAAGGTTTTACTTCTGATATGAAAGTGTTTTAACATTTAAAGGTAAAATTTACACCACTGAATGCAACATATGTGAAGCGCTTATTCATGTTTGATAAAATAATAATAAAAAGTTTCAAAAACAACTGCATTTGTAATTATTGTTTACTTATTAAACCGACAGGACAACTGGTTTCACACTTGCACTAATTTTATTGACCAATTCTTAAATCATCAATGCGAAGTAAATCAACTATGACGAGAACAAACGGTAGCAATTACACTAAAATATATATCTGCGTGTGACTATATGCACGTTTAGGTCTCTATACTACACAGAACGTTTTCCCTCAGTATTTATTTAGTGATGGTGTTTGCGTTCATACTCTTCCCACTCCCACTGAGCACGATGTATGGCGTTTTCTGAGATTTCTGTTTCTCTTGGAGCAAAGCCACCGTCCCAAGAGGAGTGTCACTGCTGCTCATCTTCTTCAGCAGCGCCTCCTCCTCCAGCTTTTTCATCCTCTTCTCGGTCTTCATCTTTCCAGACCCTTTGCCGTGGAATCGATGAGACAGCTGCCTGAAAGCCTCTTTTGGGGTGAGTCTCCGCCCAGACTCGTCTACGTACTCGATCTTGACGTCGGGCTTGTAGCTGTCCTTTTCCTTGAACTCCTGCGTGAAGCCTCTGTATTCCTCCCGGCGACTGTACTTGTCGTCAAAGCCCATCTTGTCCTCGATGCAGTAGTTGTCATTAGGCAGAGACCCCTTCGGCGCTCTAACGCGAGCTACTTTCTGCATCTGAGTGTCCAACAGGCCTTTATTTTTGCAAAGCAGCAGCGCAGCAGCGAGGCCGGAGTTGACAATGGGCTCCTCATCCAAAATGGTGGCAGAGGCTGTGGAGAAATCAGCCTGCTGTTGCTCCTCGTCCAGATTAACTGTGCTCCATCCAACATTTTCATCTGTTTCGGAGTCTGAATCTCCAGCATCGTCTTTCTCTTCTTCCTGTTCAAAGTCCATGATATCTTCCTGGTCCTCCCTGTTGCCGGAGAGTCCATAAGTCGGAATATCGCCCAGAGTTCTGCAAAACTCTGAGGTGGCGTTGAAGACGATGTTGTTTCTTTTTTCAGGGTCGTTGTCATCGTCATCTTTGACAAACTCTTTGATCTGCTCTGCCACCTTCTCCCCAGAGTCTTTGAGAAGCTGCTTTTGTCTCAGCTTCCTCTGCTTCTCCAGCTGTTTCTGCAGCTCCTGCTCTGCCTCATCCTCCTCGATCACAGCCGACTCAGGAGGTACAAAATCTTCTTCATCACTTATGTCCATCTCTGCCATCCTTATGTCATCAGACATCTGGGGGACTTCATGTGGCCACGCGGTCTCCTCTTGGCCACCTTTCTCTGCTTCATTGTCGTTATCGCCTGCCTGTTTGCGGCCACGACCACGTGACCTGGAGCCAAAATCGGAGCTTCGGGTGTCATCAAGGAGCTCGTCCGCAACCGCTGTCGGCTTCTCCTTCTTCCTGATCTTTTTCACGCGCCGTTTTGTCTTTTTGAAGCCGACCATTTCCTGAGGCGTGTAATACTCTGAAGCAATAGTCAGAGCAGGCATTTCCAAGGACTGGGCCTGGTTTCGCAGCGTTTCCTTCATGGCCTGGAGCTCTCGCTCCCGCTCTCCATCAGCGAAGCCCCACGTGCTCAGCCTAAAGCTCTTTTTCTTCTCGCCCTCAATTTCTTCGTCATACTTTGACAGCACGGAGCGGGATTTAAATGTGACCATGTCGTCCACGCTCTCCTCTTCTTCATAGGGCTTGTAGTCTGGCTTTTTCTTTTTTAACTCCACATTCTTGTCAGCTTTTTCCTTGTCCACCATTTCCACGTTCACAAGCACATCTTCCTCCTCTTCGAGCACACCTTTGTCTTGCAGGGTCAGGATGGTTGTATGGCCCTCCTTGAAGGACTCTACTTTGTGCTGCACTTTAAGGCCTTTGAGATCTCGTGAAGAATACGAATCCAGTTTACTCTGTGCAAACTCCTCCTCCACAAGACTGCTGACGCCAAACTCTTCATCCATCTCTTCCAGGAGTTTGGCTCTCTTCTCAGCCATCTCTTTTTCTTTTTCCAGCTTTCTGCTCTTCTCAATCCAAGCAGTCGGGCTGTCTAACCAGTCTTCGTCGCCGAGGGCTTTGACCTTGCCCAGTTTCTGGTTGAGAAGGCGTTTTTCTTTCATGGCTGCGAGCTTCTCTCTCATCTCTTTTTGCTGCTGAATGACAACGGGGTTGATGGTCTCTGCCACCATAGGCTCCTCTTTGGTCCCAAGCTCTTTCTTGTTCTCGTTTAGGTCCAGAGGCTTCAGACCCAGCTTGGCCCGGAGTTTGTTTGTTTCCTCAATGCTGAGAGACGCATCTCCGCTCGCACTCTGGGGCTGCACATCTGCGCCGCTTTCCTCATAACCGGCATCTACTCTCTCCCTCTTGATGCGAGGCTCCCCGCTGCTTCTCTCGACTTTGCCGCGACTATCTCGCCTGCTTTTTTCCCTGGATCTGGAGCGTTTTCGTTTGTCCCGAGCGCCATCCCGATCTGAGGTGTCTCTGTCCCTCTCTCGCTCCTTGTGCCGATGTTTCTTATGTTCGCGGCGGCGATCCTCCACTTCCTTGTCGCGACTCTTTTCCTTGTGTTTCTTGGAAGAACCCATTATTTGCTCTGCTCACTGGTGTAAGTCCCAATTGCGTACACGGTCTCTTTTCGTTGTATTTATCGGGAAAGTGCAGTGAACGCTCGGCTTCTAACTTAGCTCCGAATTAGCTTCGAAGGCTAACGCTCACGAGGACGCAACTCACTCCGTTCAGAGACGAACCCCGATCTTGTTTTCAAAATCCGACACCAGTGACGAACACGCTGAATTGGCAGAGGTTTGGCCAAATGTATTTCTTTCACGCCAGCTTCTACATTCAGACCCCCGTTTATATGAGCTTCATACTTCAACAAACGAACAGAGAACGACAACGATGTCGTTTCCTGAATATGAACTTCCTGCGGTCAATTTTCTTTGCGCGTAACTGTGTACATCGCCCCCTGCTGTTTGGAGGTGTTAATATCAGGCTAATGACGCTTACAGTAGTAGTAGGACGTAAATGAAACGCATTTTAACCCATAAGAAAAAAAATGCAGTAAATGTACTAGAATTAATAAAGTCAAACATGGCGGCAGTTGCTTCCGTTACAGGTTAAAAACGGTACCAGCATCGTTTTTTTAAAATCGAATCGTAAGCTAGCTAGCTAGTTAAGTTAGCCTGGTTAACTGGCCTAGTATGGTAGGCCGTTGTAACATATAATAAAATCCCTCAAGTGAAAATGACTTGTTTTGATTTGTTTGGAAACTAAAGGAATCTAAATTATCCATACTAGAAACTATATTTCACAACTGAGACTGCATTTGGAATAATCTGCCTTCTAATATTAGACAGTCATCTTCACTTCCTGTTTTTAAATCTCTCCTAAAAACACATTTGTTGTCACTGATATTTAACCCAATGTGAATTGAGTTTAGTGTTTAAATTGTTCAATGTTTATTTCCTTTTGTGATATTTTCTAAATATTTTTTGCCTTGTTTTTATTGTTGTCTTACCTTTGTATTTTATATTGTTATTATTAACAATTCTTCTTAGTCAAGTGAAAAAATAAAAATGAGACACTGAAAAGGGTTTTCTTTCTGTCTTTAAGCAACATATCAGATACTTCAAACATTATTCTTTCTTTCTTGAACAACTCAGTTATGTGTAATGACCTTTGAGCTCCAGATATCCTTGAATAGATTATTCCTATCTAGAATGAACACTGGGAAGATCTGAAATAATGCTTACTTGAAAATACCAACACTGTAATTGTTACTAGATAGAATTAAAATTTTAACAGTTTTATGTTGCAGTGGCATCCCATCAAAAATGTTTTACAGACATCCAAAACGTTTTTTAGATGTTAGTTATAACATTGCTGTTTGTAATTATTTTGTTACTAGTCATTATTTTAATTACTGATGTCTGAAACTGCTCTTTAACTAGTCATACGTATACTGGATGTCTCTAATGCGAGTTTTTCAGGTCAATATAATAGATATTTTGATTCTTATGTAAAATTTAGGACTGGTAACAATATGATTATAAGTATATATCCAAAATGCAAGTTTTTCTTTATAAAAATACTATTTCAGTTGGCCACATTGTTCTGGGTAGGAAAACACATAAATGATCAAACGTTTGAGATATAGGAAATGTTGATTGTGGGTAGAACAAATGGCATTCTGTATAGTGATTATTTTATTTTTTTCTTTTGACAAAGAAGAACAAAATTTTGGTTATCTGCTTTGACTTTTCTATCTAAGAAATAAATGATAACTCGGCCTGCCATACAGGCTACGTTGCGTTAACTTATGTTAGCTCTTGTAAACGGTAACTTCGGGAGGTAAACAATCCTATTTCACGTCGAAGCTCAGCTTTGCAAATGCTTTAAGAGATGCTAGTTCGCATCACTTTTACCTTAACACTATACGCTGGCTCGGTTGTAGGCAAATCATATTTCGCCAGTAGGCTATTAGCATCCGTAAGAGTCGGGCTTGACCACTTCGGAGACGCGTTAGCATTTTTAGCGTGACCGTTTACGGTCCGTGATTGGACCTTGGTGTGTTGCTATGGCGATTGGTGGTCGGAAATAGGTCACAAGTGATTTGCTAGTGAAGTTCACCGAGAAAGAAAGCGTTTGGACGCCGGCGTTAAGATTAGTTCGAGCTAACCCCGACAGCGGCCACCGCTGATTTTTGCTTTCCCGAGCAGCCGCAGCTTCTTGCGGACTTCCTAACGTTGAGCTCGCGCTAGTCCCCCCTCTCCGCGCGGTTGGTCAGCGGAGGTTTTTACATCTCTACCCCGGGAACCCGAGCGTGCCACGGAACAAAAGGCAGCTAAGGCTAACACGGACGGGTCACAGACTCGGCGCTCAATGCGTCGTTAGGGGATATTACGTTTGGAGCTGTTTGTAGGTGGAAAGTTGTAGGTAAGATCCGACGCATTAGCTAGCATTG
Source organism: Kryptolebias marmoratus (assembly GCF_001649575.2). Taxonomy (NCBI): domain Eukaryota; kingdom Metazoa; phylum Chordata; class Actinopteri; order Cyprinodontiformes; family Rivulidae; genus Kryptolebias; species Kryptolebias marmoratus. Next base: position 15,399,862 of record NC_051432.1, read on the forward strand.
TTGTTAACCTTCACTGTTAGCTACTGTGGAGACATCCGTCGGTTTCAACGTTAAATTTAGCATTATGCTTTAACTTTAGGGTAAGTTACCCCAAATTACGCATTTCCCTGTTATGTGTTTAATTTAGTTTATTTTTTTGTGTGTTCTGTGGTGAACTAATTACCTTTCCGTTTTGGTTTTGCTCGTTTTAATACGTACGTGTGTGACTGAACCTTGGTCCTGTGTTTTTCAGTTTGGTCACCTGCATGCATTTTGTTGTGAATTTCAGCAAGCTGTAAGCGGGTGACATGGCAACCGGAGGCACTCCTTTAGATGACACTGCAGAGGAGCTGCACAACTGGACTGTAACCAATGGCAGTCTGGAAGACAGGCTGAACAACATGGTGAGGACTTGACAGGAGCTCGAACTCACACACATGTGGCTTGCTTCGTATAGTAATGTCACGCTGAAGAGGCCGCAGTATGGGGAATGTGTATTCTAGTTAAACCTCTACAGTAGATAACATCACCCGTTTGCGTTTTTGATCAGGACTGGGGTGGGCAGCAGAAAAAAGCCAACCGATCATCTGAGAAGAACAAGAAAAAGCTGTCTGCTGCGGTGGTGGAGAGTCGCCTGACTAATGATATTTCGCCGGAATCCACCCCAGGGACCGGCCGCAGGAAAGCCCGCACTCCTCATTCCTTCCCCCACATCAAATACACTACTCAGATGTCTGTCCCAGACCAGGCTGAACTGGACAAGCTCCGGCAGAGGATAAATTTGACAGATCTGGATGAGGTAAACATGACTGTAGTTGCTGTTAATTTGTCTCCTAGTAGGTGTCAAACAGAGAAGCTAGCTTAGGTGATTTACTTGTAATGATAGCTAAACTCTGCTCTGTCTCATGGCTTTGGATGGTTATCTGCCTGTAGAAAGCAACTACTTTGATTGCACATGCAACTAAAAATCTGTGCAGTACAACTTACTAACTAACCAACCCTTTCCTTGGTCACACTTGGTGCCTCTGATATTTCAAAGTCAGTCAGTCAAAATAAGGTTACAGGCAGGTCTTCACCTCTGACTAGCTGGGCATCACAGATTCTGCTAGACTAAAAAGTGTGTAATTTTCAAATTGACCCTTAAGTTATTCTGCAGAAACAAAGCATTGCAACAAAGCGAACTGGTAAAACCCAAAACAAATGATGGTTGTTGGTAATACAAATGCACACAGCAGCCACTGTTCACTTTCAAGGTGAAAAGACACGTGTACAGTTTTGTTTGGTATGAAAAATGTGGTGGCGCCTGGTGCACATTCCTGTCCTGGATTTGAAAGTTTCAGGCATCTATCATTAAGGTACTAGCGCTAACTTTGTCCCATCACAGGTAAGATGACAAACATTTAACACAGTTGAGCAGCGGACTAGAAGCCAGGGCTTAGTAAAAAAAAAAAAAAAAAGACAAATATGGGTTTTGAAAACATTGTTTAGGACAGATTTTGTGGCTTTGGTCTGATAAATGTTGCAAATAATTCAGCTTACTCTTTGCACTTTGGTTCAGTTGGCTTTAAATTTTCTCAGGGTGCTTTTCTGACCTGAGCTGACCTGAGCTGTGGTCAGTGGAGCATCAATTTTGCCCTCCATCACTGACGAAGCTTTTCTTCTCTGACTATATCAGCATGCTGTTAGAGGAAGAGGCTTTTAAAACATAACACAATTTGTTATGATGTCAAGATCAGCCCATATATAGGATTTCTGATTTTATGATACTTATTTATATTCAGACATAGGTGAAAAAAAGTATAAAAAGTTGAGTTGGACACAAAAAAACAAGTTATATTTTAACTTTTAACTCATAAATATAGAATGAAAAGTACTCTTCTGAGCCACGACTTACCTTTAACCGTTATCCACATAAAATGTTTTGACTGTATTTATTAGGGCATGGATGTAAGAGTGTTATTAAGAATGTGCTTCTGATCCATGACATTTTTTTTTGTTCAAATCATTAAACTGCAAAAGTATGGTACCTGAAACATGAGCTCTATGATAAACCAGAACATTCACACTCCTTATAGCTTGTAAAAGAAAATTACCAAAACATGAATTACTGGTTTAAAAAAAATATCTATATAATATATATATATTTATTTCTGCTTGAATCTTATTTTCTTACTCAGAGGAGCATTGGCAGTGACTCCCAGGGGCGCGTCACAGCGGCCAACAACCAGCGGCAGTTAGCTGGAGAGAACAAGAAGCCCCACAACTACCTGCCTCTGCATGTAAACACGAACAAAAGCAAAGAGCTGCTCCATCCCTCAGCCTCTGCTCCAACCACCCCAGCTACCACCAAGGAAATCAAGAAGCAGAGCCCGGGACTCAGGGTGACACTGACCCCCTTGGTTCCTGCTAAAGAATCTCCCAGGCTCAGCCGCGGCGCCGCAGAGAGAGGTCCCGTAATGCAGAGAGAGCACGGGAGACGAGAGCCAAAATTAGACAGCAGCCAGGTAACCAAGGTCATACCCAGCGCTTGTTTAAGTACCGCTCTGTATCTTATTCTTTCAAAGAATAATTTCAACAACACACATTGTTATGGGCACTGATTTGCACAGAATGGTGCAGGGGGGTTTTCTTTAAAAAGTGAAAAATGTAACTAGATCAAGTGATGCTATAGTTAACATCAGGATTGTCAGTACATTATGAGAGCAGTTGGGAATTTTTACATCATCATCACATACAAATTACAAAGAGGTTTTTAAAGATGATGATTGGGAAAAATTAGATTGTAGAGTAACTGCATTGCATATAAATGCTGTCTCATAAAGTAATTTGATGGTAGTTTCAGAGATGAAGGATCTGTAGTGCCGGTCTTTGCAGGATGACACATTTTATATCACTAAACTACCAACTACTTGAATTAAAAGGCATATTTTATTCTTGTTAAAGTGTTGGTACAGAAGGTGAGGAGGGACAGTGACTTAAAGAGTGATATGAGCTAACTGATTAGGCTCCACAGATACACTTTGTTGCTATAGTTACAAATTTAAGATCCAGTGAAAGGTCTGTTTTCGTTGTATCAAGAGGTACGTACTTGTTGCATATTGCATTTAATTTCTACAAGTTCATCTTCTATAGTCTGTTTGTGCGATAATGGCACATGGAAAGTTTCCAGACTGCTTGGAAAAACCAAAACTAGGATGAAAGTGAGGGAGAGCTGGTGCAGCTGGAACTAGGCTGTATATAGGCCAGTTTATAAATACGCCACCATTGGTGCCCAGTGAGTTTTGTGTCCAACCCCCTTCCTGCCCTTGTGTAGCCTAGTCTGAACCATCACTACAGATGCTCACTCACCTTTCTGTCTGTGTTTTCTCGTCTCCTCTTTGTTTCCCTTAACAAACCCGTACCCCACCCACAATTCTCTCTCAGGTGGTGAGCAAGTTGTTACAGATTCGGGACTACATCAGTAAGGCCAGATCCATGAGGGATGATCTGGTGGAAAAGAATGACGTGCCAGCCAACGTGGAGCGCCTTTCTCATCTCATCGAGCACCTCAAAGAGCAGGAGAAGTCCTATTTACATTTCCTGCAGAAAATGCTCGTAAGTCTGTTTATTCTTTTTTAGTTTCACCATCATTTTTGTCCTTTTATTTTCTCTGCTTTTCAGATGTTATTAAACAAATGATGTCAGTGTAATGCATCTTGTGTAAAGGATTCCTCTTGGTTAATTTATTGACGAAACAGAACCTGTGTTAATGACTGGCTGCCTGCCACACATACATTTTTAATTGTCGTTTTTATCTGTGGCCTGAAGCGCTTCAGGTGCTGGATCATGTTCGTGTTAAAACTGGGACATGTCACCTTTATGTGCCGTCTTCTGTTTGCTGCTCTTTGAGATTTTAGCATTTCTCTTTAAATTTCTAATAACTGCGACAGACATTTCTATGTCTAAACTTTTTTCCTGCTATTTCTTGATACATATAGCCATAATCTATATCAGTGCATTACTGTACTAGTACACACCAGTATTTTTCTATTTGTGTGACTGTTTCTGTAGGCGCAGGAGAGTGATGGTGGTGTTGGACTGGACTCTGCAGTTGGCTCTGGTTCACTGGCAGATAGCGCTTCTCTCAATGTAGAGGTTCGGTCTTTAGACGCTTCAAACACAACAGTGAGCACATTTGCATAATTATCTTTTTTCTGTATGCTTTAATACTTTTCATTACATTTTTCTTCCTTTGCCCAGACATCAAACACTCTGTCCAAAACTAACTGAGATAAAAAGTCCTTTTACCTTTTATCCATTTAGAGTTTTACTGCTGATGCAGATTTTGGTTGTCTCTGTGTTTGTACTGATATGTGGGAATGCATTTCTAGGCTGACGTTCCAGAAGCTGTGCGTGCTGACCAGAGGGAAGAATTAGAGAATCTGCGTAAGCAGCACGAGCTGCTGAAGAAGATGCTGGAACAGCAAGAACAGCTCAGGGCCCTGCAAGGCCAACAAGAAGCACTCATGGCTATGCAGCGCAGTGCAGAACAGGCACTCGCTGTGATTGAGGACACTGGTGAGATACACGCACACACATTGATGTACATTTTCACACTGAATGCAGACTAGTTGTGTGTGAAGTTAAGGAATCCCATGTCCTAAATGTGTAGAGTTGGAGAAAATATGAATATGCATTTTTTTTAAACATAGTTGGAATCTGTTTAGTAAAAATTATATAAGGCAGAGCTAACAGTTTTACAAAGTTTGTTATTATTTCCCACCATAATGTCTTACTGTAAAAACTTTCCATTTGTCTTAGTTTTTATAAAGTTTGTTTTTGACTTTAGTTGTCACGGAAACCACTGGGAGTGTTTCTGGCCTGAGCATCACATCAGAACTGAACGATGAGTTAAATGACTTAATCCAGCGTTTTCACAACCAGCTACACGACTCTCAGGTACAGTAAAAAAAACAATCATTAGATTGCTACGATATTCATTATGCCACCTTTCCTTGACACTCATTTGACACGCCATTTCTCCTGCAGACTAAAGCAGTGCCAGATAACCGTCGTCAGGCACAGAGTCTTTCGCTCTCCAGAGAAGTGGGCTGGTCTAGGACTCCCCAGGCTGTTGGTCCACCTCAACATAGGCCGGTCCTTCACTCTGCTTCTGGCCCACACACGGACTTAGACTCTGAAGCAACAGCTGCCGGTGCCAAACTCACCAAGCTGCAAGAACTCCAAGACAAAAAGCAAACAATGGACAAGATTCTACAAGAGCTGCATTCGCTCAGAGACCAGACACTAAACAACAGCTCATGTATGTATTTTAAAACCTCCTTTTTCGCAATAATTATGTGGCTTCCATTCCTACAGAATGTAGATAAATTGCTTGTGGATTTTCAGGTCGCGGCTTGTCAGCACAGTGCACTTCCAGTATAGAAGGATCCTCGGATTGTCCATCTGCTCTCTGCTCTAACGGGGCCATGGCTTCCACTTCTTTTCAACCTTTACTGACACAACGACAGCAACAACAACAGGAGGGCCCCAGCTCCTCTGACAAGCTTAGGTACCTATAAACACACACATACACACAGCTCAGAACTGTAGCATAGGCAGGTCAGATATCATTGGCAGGATATTGTATAGAATGAGGGTGGTATAGTGTTACCTAACCATAGAACCTCCTGGATCTTTTGTCAGTAAGTTTCAGTGTTTGTCATCTTCTGTACTCATTTCTTTTTTTAGAGAAGGAAAGTGGTGAGACCTTGTTCTGCTGTGTCACACAACCCTTTCAATAATTAAACACGGTATATATTCACATTTCTTTCACCTATTCCCACAGGAAGCTAAAGGAGGTGCATAAGCGCCTGAATGAGCTGAGGGAACTGGTTCAGTACTATGAACAGACTTCTGATATGATGGTGGATGCAGTCAATGAGAACGTGAAAGAGGAGGTTGATGAGGATGAGGAAGACGAGACGGAGGACGGATCTATGTTTGAAACCATGTTTGACTCGGAGCAGGAGAATCGTCAGCCTGTAACTAACATCAGGTGGGTGTTTAAATAAGGAAGGTATTAGTTAAATGCAGAAACTTTTTCTTTTCCTGACTAATTTCTGTCAACTGAATAAACATTTCATGAAGAGATTCACTGTATAAAAGTAAATGAATTACACTAATATAGTCGTACAAAAATTGTGTATTCGGTGTTATAGTTTTCCTTCTCGATTATGTTGGACCTGACAATGACAAACTGCGCCTCATGTCTTCAGAAACCCACCGCGCAGCAGGAACTGGGCAGACTTGAACAGCCTGACCAATGGGCGCAGTGTCAGGAGTGGTACGACTAACAACTGTGATGGCAGACTCAACACAGAGTGCGAGATCAACAACCGGACGGCGGCCAACCTCCGCAGCCTCAACATCACCACGCCCATAGGTTCGCTCACGCACCCTACTGAGACAGATCAGCTTCAGACCTCGCATTACCCTTTCCTTTGTCTTCAGTGCTTCTAGTAGGAGCTATCGACTTAAATAAATGTAGATAAAGTTTCAAATAAAAATTACAAGTCTTAACTCAAGTAGTAGAAGAAATAATGAAACAAAATGAAAAATAAAGGGTTTATCATCTCAAATTGTAGATTGGGAGATTGTTTTGTGACTTGAGAATATTTAAACCCAAGTTTATCATCAACACAAGCATACATTTCAATGCATTTTGACAGGAAAAATGTATTTCAAAGTGAAAAACTGTTTATTATTTAATGCAGCAGAGTGATGCTTTTTAACAGGATAGTCATGTAAAGTTTAAGCAAGAAATTTTCAAAGAAATGATTTAACAGCATGTGATGTTTGAGATTTGCTCTCATCTCATCTAGATTGTCAGTACAACAGGGACATCCCTTACGATCAGGTAAAGGATGAAGACGAGGATGAGGATTGTATGGATAATAACGAAGGGGCACAGGCTCTGGTTCCAGACAGTGCGTCGGAGTCCAGTCAGCGGAGCAGCCTTGGGAATGATGCGGATTTCACTCCAAAGGTTCACCGGCAGACAGCCAAGCAGAAACTCCGGCAGCTACAGGAGCTGGTGGCAATGGTTCAGGTGGGGTGGGCTCCAGAGCTCTGCAGTACTACTGCAGGAGTTTAATGTTTTCAGTACAGCAAAGAAATCAGATAAATCATATAAAGTCACGTCATACACGTCTGTCATTATCTAAACATTTTGCAGTTGATCACTGAATAAATGTGTAAATCTAATGCAGTGTTACAGTCTGATGATGGTTTATCGTCTGTAAGGACAACCAAACATTTCTCCTCTTACCTGTATTTATTTAAGAGGGAAAAAAAATCTCAGTTTATACTGATGAGACTGAAATTACTTATTAAAGGCAGCACCGACTTTTTAAATGCTTCAAATGACCTCAGTTTTTTCTGTCTTTTGTCAAAACCAAGGACACGACTAACATAGGATAGCTAAGTGCCTTCACAAACTTTAGTTGTTTTTTTTACTGGACAAAACAAAGAACTTATATTTAGGATTATTGACCAGTTTAATTTTTCTTGTGAACAGTGAATATACATGTAGTCTGTGAGCTTTAGAGGCTAAACTTACCAGCATGTTGTACACAGCACTCAGGAAGCACCGTCAGGATGAGTCAATAACTGATTAAAGTGCAAATGTTTCTGTTCACTATAGCATCCATATCAAACACAAAATCAAAAACCTAACAAGTCACTTTATTGTTTTAGAAACTTGTAACAAAAAAGCAGAAATTACATTTATTTTGTATGTTTTTTTAAAATTATGTAAACAAGATATTTTTAACTTGGTAAAGAAAAACTGAACCAGGTTCTCTGTTTACAGAGTGACGACACAGATGGAACAACAGCAAATGAAGACGAAGTTTTACACCAACAGCCAAATAACACCAGAGCTCCAACATCTGGCAGGTCGGGGGCTGGACCTAAACAGAGTCCCAGAGATCTCGCCCTCTCCAGCAAGGCCAGGTGGGCTATCAAAAAACCAAAAAGAACAAGCCAGAAGGATCATTTGTACTGCTATTCCTCAAATTGTTTGTTTTTAAATTTGTTGTTGCATTTTCATGTATTGTTTAATTATTGCATCAGAGCGGTTGTGTTTCCCTGACAGAGAGAAGCTGTACGAGGAGAAACTGCGTCAGCAGAAGCAGGAGCTCAAGCAGCTCCACGAAGAACGTCAGAGACTCATTGAAATCCAAGGCAAGATCCAGGACTTGCAGTGGGCTTGTCCCGATCTTCAGGTACTTGACCACTTTGTTTACACATAATTAAGCTTTGTAACCATGAGGGATCATCACAGCTGCTATTCTAGCTGTTTACAGATTTCTAATAAACTGTATATACAGTTCTATGAAAAATTTGGGCTTGAAGTTCAGAAACCTTCTAATTTAATAGTGTTTATATTTATATTTAAATTGGGTTTTAGAGATGTTTTTTCTCTCATCAAGAGGGAAATACCGAATCATTAGAGTTTTTTTTCTACAAAGTAAAATAATAACCACACACTCTAATCACACTAACATTATTACATTTAGAGCTAACATGTTGGCTACAGTTACCCAACAACCCTAATAAAAGTCAGTTTAGAAAACGCTCTTACTGGGACCTTGATGTGATATTTGAGATCGGATTCGGGCACTTCTATTCAAAACTAAACTTTTATTTCTTTCGGTGTTCTTTGCAGTCATCAGTGTCCAGCACTGTTAGTCAGCAGGGTCTGCTGAGAAAGGTTCCGATTGCAGTTTCCACTCCAGTTACTGGCCAGCCTTCTTCATCCTCCGGACCCAAAACCAACTTAGCTGTCCTCAAACCCACGGCTCCTGAGGCAGCCTCTTCTTCTGTCACTGATAATGAGGTGAAACATTCTGACTTCCACCCAACACGCCGTCGACTTTCACCTTTTTTCACTTCTATCCAAACAAGCTGAACACTTTAAAAAAAAAAAAGCTGCACATGTTTACCGATCCTCTCTCTTGTTTTTACTTGCCAGCAGCTTTGGTCAGAAATGCGTCGACGACAGATTTTGCGAGAAGATCTGCGACAGCGCCGAAAGCATCTGGAGTCGTTGATGGCTGAACACCAGAGGCGGAGTGGTCTCTGCGACTCGCCCTGCCAGGTTGAAGACCAAGAGGACAACGCTACAAATTCACAGCCTGTCAACAGAGATGAAAGGTAGGGGACACAGGCCTCTTAACACGTTCAAATTTTGAACTGTTTTAGTTTCCAAGTTATTTCAACATATATTTTTAAGAATGAACAGTGACAACGTCATTAGTTCTGTATACTGTGTGGGATGAACAATCACTCCTCAGTTCTTGATGCTTTATTACGGTATTCATTCATCATTTTCTACCTACTTCCAGTAGCAATATTTCTCATTTCTTCGTAGAACAATGGCCACCTGGGGTTCCAGTTCAGGCCATCTTGATGATGACGACGATGAAAATGAGGAAGAGGACGAGTATCGCTCAGAAATATGTGCCGAGGAGGAAGAGGATCAGGAAGAATGTACAGAAAGCAGCTCTGATGACGACATCCACGTCTTCTCGCCGAGCATGAACCAGTGCTCCTACAGCAACAGGAAGAATCAAGGAAGGTCTGAGCAGAAGACGGACAGCTGGAACATTGTGGTTCTGACATCTGTCACAGTTTTTCCTGAATACATTTGTGTTTTTGTGTGTGTGTGTGTGTGTGTGCCTTCAGCAATCTGAAGCCTCCAGCAGCCTTTTCAGGTGAGGGTGGTGGGCATCTTCACAACAAGACCAAGGTGAAGCAGCAGTCCCGAACTTCAAACCAGCCTGCAGGCCAGCACGCAGGCATACGTCGACAGGAGAACCTGCGCTGGCCCTCTGAGCTCTCTTTTGTCGACGGTACACATCAGTGGCAGGAGCAGATCAGCCAGCTACAGAGGCAGTTGGACTTCAGTACCAGCATGTGTCAGACACTCCTGCAGGATCAGCAGGTTTGTGCGCTAAACATACACACACCAGTTGAAGTTCTGGTTGGAAGTTTTAACTTTATCCTGGCAGATCAGATTATAAACGAACAGCACTAAATACAGTCAAAAATACATTCAGGATAAATTGACTAAAACCTGGACATTCAGCTGCTCAGTGCAGATTTAAAAACGTTGAACATAAATGTGACCTAGGCCGACCTGGAGGGCAAACTACTAATTTGATCTGACTCTAGACACACCACTAAGTGTCTTTTAGGAGGTTTTATCTTACCTTTCTGTGTCTGTCAGTTAAATATTCTATAAAAAGTGGCATCCAAACATTAACTAATACCTTCTGCTGGTTTTAGGATGTTAATTTCTTTGCAGAGATGTAAACAAAGCAGCTGTAAAAGCAGAACCAAGAGCTGGATCAGTCCTGTTGGTCTATGGATTTATCTTTTAAGCTACCTTGCTTTAAATGATTTGAAACAGGCCATACAAATCTGTGTTTCTTAAACTGATTTTTTGATATAACAGCAGATCTCATCACTGGATGATACATCAAGGCTGTTATATATTATTGCACATTAATATACTGCAGACAGAAGTTATTGTTTATTATAAGCATTTTTTAATGATTGGTTCAGAATAAAAATAAAAGAAAAAAGCTTCAGTTTTCATTCAGCAGAATGATGTTGACTTCATAAACCAAAATGTTTTTGCTTTTTTAGATTTGATATTTGATATTTCACTTGTTTCATAAACGAGCCTATTGAAATAATCGTAAAAGGATTTCCCAACAAATTTGACTCGGACAAATCAAAAACTTGTGAAGAAGTAGATCTGGGAAGGTATTTTTGATTTTACAGGAACATCAGCTGACTTTGTGTTATACACTGTTTGTTTAGTTAGTATATAGAAGAGGAAACTGAGATGATAAGAAGTAGACTATCAGATTCTGTCATTTGATGCCAGATACACAAACTTCCTGCTGTCCATCTGCATTCTGATCATCCGAACGGGGTCTGAATAATACTTATATATTATACCTTAGGAAGAAGTTGGTCAGTCAGTGGAAATTGTTTTTTTTTCCTTCCACAGACTCTATCATACATGCTGCAAACTCTGCTGACCGGCCAGTACAGCGTGTTACCCAACAACCTGTCGTCACCACAAGTGCAACTGGTCATGCATCAGCTGAACCAGTGCTACACCCAGCTGACCTGGCAGCAGAACAACGTACAAAGGTACAAGCAGTAGCATGAACAATTATGCTCAGTTGAGTTCTTCAAGATGGGAAATTATCTACAATCCGTAATGTTTCTTTCAGACTAAAGCAGGTCCTGAACGACCTGATTCGCCAGCAGCAGCAGCAGCAGCAGCAGCAGTCCTCAGCAGCAGGCTGGCAGACACAGAAGCGGGGCTCAGGACAGGATTCCAGCCCCGGCCCCTCGGCGTCCCCTGGCATCTTCCTCCCCTACCCCTCTGCTTTACATCCTTCAGCTCTAAACACAACAAACTCTGTGTCGCCTCCATTCCTTCCCAGTATGACATCCATATTAATTAGTTTTTTTCATTTATCTTGCAGAAACGGAATAAACTTTCATTTTTGAAAGGCATAAAAAAATTGTTTATAATTAAGAAAAAAGTAAATAGTTTAAATAATTTATTGATTTGATTTGCAGTGCCTTTGAAAGTTAAAAAGTGTGTACTTTTAATGAGTTTTAAAAATGAAACTGAAATGTCTGACATTCTTCTATTTTTAATGCTTTTTATGGAGCATTAACACATTATCTGAAGCTAATTAATGATATTTTCCTCTTTCATTCTAAAGGCTTTAACTTGTATCCATCATTTCCTGGTGCCATGGGTGAATTTCCTCAAGGTGCAGTCGGCCCAGCTACTCCTGAGCATCAGAAGCTTCAGCTGGATCCCAGCACCCCTATTAAACCAGAGTACATGACTTTCCCTCCTCCGCTGCAGCGCTCTCCTCTTAACACTTCCGCTGAAAGAAGGTACGAAAGAGAATAAGGTTTTGTCATGTTTGCTTTGGAATACATTTGATTTATAATCCGAATATTGTTCTCCATTTTCTCCTTTACTACATTAGACCGGCTGCCCGACTTAACACATCCTACACAAAGAATATAACACGGCATCACACATCTAAAACCGACCTTCAAGAGTCTCCCTCTTCCTCCCCCACCTTTGCCAAACTTCACTCAAGACAGCTGGAGTTCGACAAGGAGTCACAGGAAAGCTTCAGCAGCATCCCCGATCCTGTTGATCCGACTACAATCACAAAGTCCTTTAAGGCTGGAAGGAAGGCCTCTGCACAAGCCAACCTGGCCTCACGAAGCAAAACGTCCAAGAACAGACGCAGGAGGAACAAAGGGCACAGCAAGAACAGTGAAGGTATAAGAATGGAATCAACGTACTTACTCTGCTGGCAGCTCATATTTTTGTTATATGTAACAAGCTCCTCAAATATAGTTACTCCATGCGCTTTTATATTGAGGTTTAAATGTTTGTTTTTATGTCCCTTTATGTATCTAAAGCTAAATGATCATTGAATGATGTAATACTAATTTATATTCATCATTCATTATTTTTCTTTTAAGGCCATGAAAGTGACAGTGTCAGCAGCACTGCAGACTTTGCCCACCAGAGGGCAGCCTCGTCTCATCAGAGGGACCAGAATCAGAGACTGTTGGACAAACTGACTCAAGAAAAACTAGACAGCAAGGCTAAGCTGGGGAATAAAAGAAATGACCTCTCCTCTGGTACGGCTCAAATTGCTGCACAGTCTATGTTCAGTCTTTTCACTTCTTCAGTCTGTAGCTTGTTTTCCCCGAGTAAACCTTTATTATTCATACTATTTTATTCATTATCATAATTTTCCACCTTTTTTTCCACCTGAACCTACAACATTCTATTCTTTAGTTCATTAATTTTATTTTATACATCTGCCATTGCAGGGTTCATTTTAATTTTAAGGTAATTTGTTACTTTTAATTTATTTTACTCACAGCTTATGCTTGGAGGACACCCTTCCTCTCTAACAGAATTGCATGCACAGAAGCACCAGGTAAAGTCACCATGCAGATCTTTCATCATTTGATTTTCTAACCATCTACTAACCATTGTACGTGACCTTTTTACTCATCTTAGCCCTAACCAAGATGGCCGAACGAAGTCTTTCCCTCCGGAACAAGCAGCTTTTAGTTACAATATCATCTGATGTGTTGTTTCTTTCACTCGTGGGTCTTAGATCTCACGTTGTTAAAATCCTGACATTGTAGATGCGAGCAGTGACTTCTCGCTCTTCGAAGCTCTGAGGGAGACCATCTACTCTGAGGTGGCCACTTTGATTTCCCAGAACGAGTCGAGACCCCACTTTCTCATCGAGCTCTTCCATGAGCTGCAGCTCCTCAACACGGACTATTTACGCCAGCGAGCTCTGTTTTGCCTGCAGGTGAGTCTAAAGGCTGCTGCCGTTGAAATTTCCTAATAATTTCACTCCTTCATAGGTTTTAAAAGTCCTATTAAATTGATTAAATCTTAAGAAAATAATCGGTTGAGTGTGATTTTTAGATTTAGAATAATTATTCGATTTTTGAGTAGACAGCTCTAATGCACGTGCGTTTGTGGAGTAAATTAGTGTGATAAAATCTAATGCTTTGAATCCAAACTATAATAATCTAATAATGAGCTGAGATGAAGATAGAATACTCGATCGAAAAGATCAGCTGATAGTTATGGTGCGTTAATTGTGCATTGTGAGAGCCGTCCCACCCTGCTGGTTAATCTCCTGCCATCTGGAAGACGATATCGCTCCATTAAATCAGGCATGACCAGAATGTGCAACGGCTTCTTTAAGGCTGCTCAATTTCCCATCGCACGCACAGCATTATTTTAGTTTTCCTTTCTCTTTGCCCTCATCTGAAAGTGACAGCTTCTTCCTAATATTTCTTAAATGTGGAATGTGTTCCTCGCAGGACTTGGTGACGAAGCACCTGGCAGTGAGGAGCGCAGCAGAGCACCAGTTGCCCCCTCTTGGCCCTGCTGTGTGGACAGCAGGCTCTCAGTCTGAGCTGACACCCAGCCAGAGTCTGATCACCAGCGATGAAGTAAGTTTTCCCTCCAGTCTGGGATTTTGACACTGCCCCCTCCCTTTTTTTTGTCTTGTTTTGTACGCCCCCTTCGTTTCAGTAATGAAGTCTGTTCTGAGGTCTCTTTCAGTCCCTGTAGTCATCCTCCCCTCTTGTTTTTATGTCCTTTCTTTTCTACGTACGTTTTTCGTTGGCTTTTCGCTTAGCCTTGCCTTCTTTCATCTCGCTCCCTTTCCTTGTCTCTTGCCGTCCTCCCATGTTTCTTTATTTTCAGATTTTTAATTTTCCAACCCCTCCTCCTTCATTGTCTTTGAATTTAACTTGACAGCAAAGCCTCAGAAGCCTGTCTATAAAAACAAATGACCCTCGTCTCTTCATGTCTCTGTTGCAAGATTAGACATTTGTTCTTTGTTCTGCTCCAAGGTCCCCAGAGTTGGACTAATTGGGAGCCAGGTCTTTTGTCTGTGAAAATACTGTCTTTGTTCAAGAATGAAGAGTTGATGTCTAATTGAAGAGAGAGATGTCTAATTTTTCACGTTTGAACATTTGAAATCCATTATTACCGCGCGTTAAATCATGTATACCATATCAGGTGGATCGGGGGCAAATATCAAACCTCCGCTGAGTGGTGTGAACCTCAAAACAAGCGTTCTTCTCTTTTTCAGGAGGTGGTGGAGAAGAACTTGAGGCACGTGCAGGACTTAAAGAGGAAGGACGAAGCAGAGTCGGTGGATAACGACAGCAACATGTCGACCTCCTCCAACCTGGAACCTTTTGCTAATGATGACCTGGGTAGAGTTGATGCATGTGTTTCCTGTTTGCTGACTGAAACCAGTATACAGCGTTCTCTGTTTTTCATATCTTCTGTGTACAGCTAAAGTGCTTTGCTTGCTGCATTCAGCTTGAACAGATCATTTGATACTTCTTACTTTTTTCAGCGGGGCTTTTCAAGGCTTATCTTGATAAATCTGCCAGCTTTTGGATTGATACTGCAAGGCCAAAATACTGTCATCGTTCTTTTTGGGACCTCACTACAGTTTAGGAGTGAGACTGGTGCACTTTGTTAGATCCTGTAACGTAAACCTGGGTGTGTTAATATCCATTATGTTGCTCGGTTGTTTTTATCGATTGAACTTTTCATATCCTTTCCTTGCTCTTCTTTCTGTGGTGATCTGACAGGCAACACGGTGATTCATTTAGACAAAGCTCTGGCAAGGATTAGGGAGTATGAGCGCATGAAGCTTAAAGCTGAGTTTAACCACTGCAACGCCAGTGCTGCAGATGTGAACAGTTCTGAAGTCTCAAATGCCGAACGTGCTTCTGCTAACCCCGCAGAACCAGACGAAGGTACATGATCACATGATGCAGCCGGTGTACATGTGCAAAGACCTTTCGCAGCCCAGTCGTTGTCTTTCTTTTGTCTGTTTAAGTATAATATAATAATTTTTGTACAAAATTACATTATTTGTGTGTTAGAAGGAGCTGCAGCTGCAGATGTGCACTGCCCTCAGATTGACACCCAACAGCTGGATCGTCAGATCAAAGCCATCATGACGGAAGTCATTCCCTTTCTGAAGGTAGAAAAAAACTGCTGTAGAGAACTAAACTTGTTAAACTCAGGATTTAGTCCACCATGTTCAAAAATGAACCTGCTTCTTTGGTGGTCAGTGCAAGATCGATTTCTGTAAATGTGTTTAAAGAAAAAAAGAAAGAAGTTAAATCAGCCTGTTTTGAACATATTTGATGTTTTTATTTTCTCAGGAGAACATGAACGAGGTGTGTTCACACCAGCTGCTGACATCTGTGCGGCGCATGGTGCTCACGCTCACCCAGCAAAACGACGAGAGCAAAGAGTTTGTCCGCTTTTTCCACAAGCAGCTGGGAGGTATCCTGCAGGTAGGAGCAGGGTCAGCTTTTTAAATGCTACCAGTTTAAGTTTGAAACAGGTGGTTGAAAAGATGCCTTTCTCCTATTTCACCCTTTTTGTTGTCGTCTAGGAATCTCTCAGTAAATTTGTGGGCCGTACTTTGAAGGACTGTGGGGAGGACCTGTTGGTGGAGATTTCAGAGATCCTCTTCAATGAACTGGCCTTCTTTAAGCTCATGCAGGATTTGGACAGCAGCAGCAACACCTTGGCTGCCAAACACCAAAATAAGAAAACAGCCGAAAAATCCAGCAAACCAAAAGAAGTTCTTGATGTTAGTCTTTTTCTCTGAATTCCCTTTAATTCGTATTCATTCATACACGGTGTGAGATGTGAAGTTGTCTGATGTGAGTTTTATGTTAATTAATTCTTTCATTTAGGAGAATACAGAAGTTGGTGCTGATAAGTCTGTTTCTTCAGCATACGCTGATGAAGATAAGGTGAGTCATTTTCATCCTGATAAATCATTTATAGCTCTTAAAACAAAAGTTACATCTGCTTTAATAATATTTTCCATCGTCTCTCATCTCTTCACCCAGGACCAAGACGAAGCAGAGAAGGAAGGAAACTCTGCCCTCCAGGAGCACTACCTGCAGGCAGATCTGAAGAGCAGCAGGAGCAGTGAAGCTGAGGAGGAGGAGGAGGAGGACGAAGGGCATAGACAGGCGGTGCATTTGTCTATCAGTAAGTGAATCTTTTTTTCAAAGAAAAACAAAGAAGGGGCTGGCTGTATATATATTGCTTATAAAAAGCTCATTTTCTGCTCAGAGCCATAACTTGAGTCAGGCTTTCTTTTAGTTCTGATGCCTGTTTTGCTTTTGTCACAATGCTGCTGAGAAAATAATCTGCTGAAAACTTGAGACACAGCCATATTTATCGTGGGAACGACTGCTGCCAATTGATTTGTTTGAATTCCAAGTCTCTAATGAGATCCGATCCATCTGAATGTCATCTATAGGCTGCTTTAGAGGAAAACGTTTTCGTACGAAGGATTTAATAGATTTACACACCACAACTTCTTGGTTATTTACATGAAATCACGACAAACTTTGACTCTTCCCTAAACGATCTATTTTGTTGCTCATCAGATCTGTCCAAGGCAGAGACTCAGGCTCTGACTAACTATGGCAGTGGGGAGGATGAGGACGAGGACGAGGAAATCGAAGAGTTTGAAGCCGGACCCGTGGACGTCCAGACATCCTTGCAGGCGTCTGCTGTTGGACAAGTCGAGCAGGAGCTCAGCGCCACGGTCAGCCATGATGAGATGTTTTCATTTATTGTCTTGTAAACTGTCCCGTCTCGTCTTATTCAGCACCTTTCTTTCTTGTTTGACCTGTTTACTTGTGCCCCGACTGTTCCAGGCCACAACCAGCAGTGAAATCCAGGAGATAAAACCCGAACCGACCTCTTCAGAGATTAATGATGGTGAGTCAGTGGGAACCAACCAACAAGATCAGTTTTTAGGAGCATTTTAAGAGCAATTATTCATCTTTACATGATGTAACGGTACAGTTCTTGCAGAAGTCAACACGTCAACTGAGAAAGTGGAGGAACATACAGATGTGGAGAACCAGAATCCAGAGGAGGAGAGTAAAGCTGGGGCTGCTGCTCCCTCTGAGGGGGGCTCTCCAGATGTCCCAAAGGACTCAACAGCCACCAGTAGTCCCAACACAGATTCACCTGTCCTTGTCAGTGTGGATGTAAGTGCAGATAGTAGTTTCTCCGTGTCATACTGTTTGTGTTTATAATCTCCATGATGTGCAATACATATCAAATTCTAATATCTCAGTTGTGATTTTATTTGTTAAGGAGATGGGATCAGGGAACACGAGCCAAAAGTCTGACGAGGACGACTTCGTCAAGGTGGACGACCTGCCGCTGCAGCTTACAGTCATGTGCGAGGTGTGTAGAAAATAAAATAAATGAATAAATCCTCCTCATCCGCTGCAAATATTGATTTTGATCGAGAAGTTTGAGCTGCGTGAAGGAAAAGAAAAGGAAAAAGATCTGTATCTAACAATAGACTGTGGTGTTTTTTAACATTAGGAGGAGCTCCAGAAGAGGATAGTGGAGGAGCAGCAGAATAATAACCTCTCTGTGGAGATCCTTAATGGGAACACTGAATTGGTGACTGGGCTGGTGGGAAACGCTCAGGCGCTGAAGGAACCAGGTACGAACGACAATCTGTTCTGTTAAGATTACAGCTGTGTGGCTGTCAAACGGTTAACATGATTGGTCTTTTCTTTTTCAGAAACCGACGGCGCTGAGAACATATAAAGGAGGATGCGGAGGTGTCTCACACTACTGGTTTAGTAATATTTACTCGCTCAGTTTGTTTTAGGTTTATAATCGCTGATTCCTGTTCAGTTGACTTATCGGATCAAAGTTACACGATGGTCACAGATTAGCTGTGGCAGCCAGACAAGCTGCAGATAAAACTCCTACATGCTGTCAACATTTAAAGTTCCTTTTTATTCATTAATGTTAATGTGATTCCCTGATTCCGGGCTGTTATCTCCTGCTGCTGATCAACAGATAAGCCTTTGTTTAAAATATTCAGAGAACTAAATCCATTGTTTTAATCCGCCTTTGTCTTCTTAGTTGTAGGATTAGTTTGTGATTTACTTTTTTTTTTTGTTTGTTTTCTTTAAATGTTTTGTTTGTCTTTGCCTGGCCTTACTGTTGTTTATCCTTTCTGCATTTGATTTAAAATTATAAAGAGATTACAGAAAGATGAACGTTCACCCAGGAGGACAGAAGAGCTGCTTTTCTGGGAAATCTGTAAATATGTGGAGAGAAAAAAAAGGCCTAATAGGAATGTTCTTAGCTGCTTCTGAAAGTTGGAAGTTTTTCCTCTGAAAAAAAAAAATTCTCCTTAGTCTCACTTTTGAATTGTATTTTTTCTGCTTTTCTTGTCTTATTCTAATAAAATCAAATGATTTAAGATATTGGACTGACAAAAACAGTTATTTATTCATAAGAAATCAATCGGAGCCTTAAGAAAAGCTGACCTGGTTAAAAAAAAAAAAGGCAACAAAATTGGAAATCATTTTAGTAATCATTTCAAAAGTGAAAAAGTGGTCAGCACAGAGGCATATTTGTCAGTATCAGAACTTTGTACATAACCTAGTGCTAAATAAACATTTTGCATTTCCTGAATTATCATCAAGGATCACTACGAAACTGTTCACATTATTCAAATAAAACGACAAGTAAAGAACAGGAAAATACTCACAGGTTTTGGTTAAAGTTTCCCTCATAACTCAAAATTGTCAGTGAGCACAGTGAAAATAGTTCATATCTTTTAAAGGAGAGATCTGTGGAAATGTTATAAACAAAAATATCTTACCTGTTGTGAATAACTTCACTTTAGAGAAACCGTTTGACTGACGAGCTAACGGCTAGTCTGAGCAGGACCAAAGTGGATCGCTGCTGTCATAAAACAACTTCTATTGCACATCAGGCAAACGCTATTTTATAAACTTCTACTCTGCCATTTATTTCACATTACAATGATCTTCTTTCAGAAATATGATATTTCAGGAAGAAGAACCTCAGTGCTACAGCTAGCTGCTTCTGCTTGCAAACAGCCTATATCCTAAGTAAGTAACCACGTAACTGGAAATTGATGATGTTGTAAAGGCTCATAAAATAACATTTACATAAACTGGAGTTGTTTTAAACGAGCGGAAACCCACTTTATTTCTTAGCTCCACTTGGACTAACCGTTAGCTCGTTAGTCTGCAAACCAAAGTTGTTTAAAGAGCTATCTACAACAGGTAAGATATTAATTGTTTATAAGTTTTCCAACAGAACCTCACTTCCAGAGATTTGAACTGTACCTTTAAATATAAAAGTGTTACAAACAATGGTTCAGGACAGTAGTTGACTTGGAAGCACTTTAAAGCTTTACATTTTGTTAACAATATGAAACAACATTTAGGCGTTATGGAAAAAAAAAAAAGACAACTGATCAGGAGTGGGTGGTCAGAGGATCACCAAGGCATGCACGGGTCGGGGCAGTCCCGGATGTACGACTCCAGTTTGCCCCCTGATACTTCCATCAGAGTTGTGTATGTGGTCAGCTGAAAAGACAGTAAAAAAATTAAAGATCTCAGCATATCAGTCAAACCAGATTCTTGTTATAAAAGCGCTCACCTTGTTTAACACTGGTTTGGTTGAGAGCACGTCATACAGCGTTTTCACAGAGATGTTCTGCAGGAAGAAGGTGACACATCAGAAGGTGTCGCGTTTCACCAAAACAGGAATTTCAGCCGACTTGTAAGTTCAGACTAAAACAGTTTTTTTCAGGGAGAAATCGAGCCCAGCTCTGGGCTCAGAACTCACAGCCTGTGTGGTCTGGTTCATACACTTCATGGCAGGAGTCCTCCGATCATCCAGGAAGAAAGGGTCCTCCCAGTGGTCGTAGTTCGTCTCCAGGACGTACCAGCGGCCCAGTTTCACATCAATCCTGAGCACAGGAAGTCAGTTAAAACCCTAAAAATGTGACCTGCAGTC
Source organism: Kryptolebias marmoratus (assembly GCF_001649575.2). Lineage (NCBI taxonomy): Eukaryota > Metazoa > Chordata > Actinopteri > Cyprinodontiformes > Rivulidae > Kryptolebias > Kryptolebias marmoratus. The sequence continues at coordinate 15,420,359 of NC_051432.1, forward strand.
TCAGAGAGGAACACGGTTATGAAACTTCAATCAGGTGATCTGAAAGCAACGATGTTGACAGTTCCTGGTTGGGCAAGAGCTCCACAAGATCAACACATCGTAACGACTTGTGACCCGACTTCTTTCGACATCACATTTCCATACTGATTGTGCAGGGAGACTTTTACAAGCACACACGATCTCAAAAAAAAAAAACCTAGACAAGCATCGCCCAAAAGCGCCAACAAATTCTGTATTAAGCTGAGCTCGTGCGAAACGCTTCAAAGCTGGCGTTCAGTACTCACTCCAAGACATCAATACTGAGCAGCCTGGACCTGGTGATGATGCAGCCCTGCCCTGTTTGGTTTCCCCCGAGGATGAAGTACGCTGGAGCGAGCATCTTCGTCTGAGCCAGTGTCTTCTTGGCTTCCTCGTAGCTGATGGGAAACGATATAAAAGTCATTTTTAAAATTCAGTTTCATAGTAGAAAAATTCAGCTCTAACGTCTAGGTCATGCATTAGACTCTGGTTTTTATTTTTAATTGTAGTTTTTTTTATAATCAATCTCAGTAAATTATGCTTTCATTGCTGTCATAATTTACCACCTTGCATTAGCTTTTTTTTTTTAAGAAGTTCTGATTGAACTATTTTCTCCTTCAGGGTGTTAAAAATATCAAGTGAAGCAAAGGAAAGTAGTAACTTCTCAAATGCCAGTTAAATGTCAAAATAAGAATAATAACTGTACCTATTTGCATTTTCTAGAACGGATCGGGTGAGAAAGCTCATCCACATCCCATCTCTTTGTCCCAGGATCCATTCCAGGATTCCTGATCGACATCACAACAAGCAGTCAAAAATACGTCGGGCATTCAGGTGCCGTAGTTGAAAAGCAGTGCTGAGAACTCACCGATGTATCCTCCGTCGAGGCTGAAGCGCTCATTCATCGTCAGCGTGAAGACATGCTGGCAGAGGGGAAAAAAAAAAAAAATGTTCTTTTGTCTTTCTTTTTTTTTTTAGACATCAAAAAGTGCACAGCTCTTCAGTTAGGATGTTCAAATCACTCACAGGCTTGATGCCGGTGAGCATGCCAACATAGCCGGCAAAGTTCGTCGACTTAAAAACCGTCTTGTTGTTTCTTCTGAAGTCCAGGTTGACCACGAGGGGCTTCAGCTTCTCGCTGATGGTCCAAGACTTGTTTTTCACGTCCCAGCTGCAAAGAGGAGCACGTTCTCACACCAACATGAGCCAAGGCTGCACTTAAATATGTCAAACAGAAAAACCCTTGATGCTCTTACCCCAAAAACAGTCCAAAGTCTAAGTTCCGTCCGTGAAAGAGGTTACCTGTTAACAGCACCAAAGCCCCAAAACATGTCACTACATGCACAGATTTTATTTTTTATTAGAAGTTATTAACAAATCTCCATCCTGGACTCACCTTTCTTGTCCTCTGCAACAACTGATGTGCACACGGTGAACACCTCATAGAAGATGTTAAACAGGACAACTTCACCTGAATCATTAGGAAAAGAAAACAGGACAAAGGTTAGTTAGGTGGGTTGTTTTTATATGCACTAAATAATTTATTATTTTGGTGCGTTTCTTACCAAGAGGAACCCCTGAAACTTCAGCGATTCCTTTGATCTCGTCACGAAATGGATTAGGGAGCGTGCCCACCATTAGAGGCTGCGGAGCACAATGAACTCCTGCAATCATCCAAGCTTTCATCTCAGCAGAAACGGGGGAGAAAATGAGACACTCACCAGCGTGATGTCGACCAGCTCTATCAGCCGTCCGCTGGGCACAAACGCATCTGCCAAGTCTCTGATGGCTTGGATCATGGTGGCCAGCTAAAAGCGAGGAGCCACATTAACGCCGGGCTTAAAAACGTGTTATTGTGAGGCACTTTGCAGTCGGCTTACGTCTTTCTTTTTGTCTGAGATCACAGCCGTCCACCTCTTGTTGGGCGGCGAGTCGAGGTCCACGGTGTACCAGGCCACGTCTCCTTTGAACCTGGTTGGAGAGATCAATCCGTTAAAGCTGCTGGGAATGACAGCATCCCGTCCACAGCGCTACTGTACGCTGAAATCACCTCATTTCTGAGCTCTTAAGCATCAACTCGGCTCATTTACGACGAGCAGCAAATTGTGTTTTGATGAAGAAATAATCAATTTGTCTTTCAGGTTAGTGGAAAGTAATTAGGAGTTCAGAATGTTTTTATTACATCACCTTAATGCAGCTGCTGACAGGCTAATTGGACTGATTTATAACTAAATCCAACAACAACAGCAAAAAAAAAAAAGATAAAAATAATGCAGAATTAAAACAGCCACCCTTTACGAACCTATTTTGAATGAACTTTAAAATCATTAGCACATTTGTTCTAAACAATTTATTGTAGCAGTTTTAATGAAACAAAAAGTCAAAATGGTTGCTGTTGACAAATAAAATCAAACGTTTTGATGAGGGGTTTATATCTTATTATAACTGGTTTAAAAGTTTTCCCTTTCAAAATATGGCGAACTCGCAACACGCATCGTAATACTCGGGATATACTGGCAGACTGTAGAGTAACGATTCTCGTAACGAGTTTTCATGATATCAGAATAAGTTTCACCATAAAAGAAGAACCCAAACAATAGATCTAAAGTAGTAGTTTTACTTTTTAAAAATGTTTTGCAGTCATCATAGTTGCTTTGGTGTGAAGACTTACAGGAGGGGAGACAATGGGCGAATTTAGTCGGTTGCAGTCTGCAGCATCACCACTAGATGGCACGAAATTGTGATTTATTCATATTAGATTTAAAGGTTTATTGGCATTAATGAGCAATCTGTCAATTATTTTTTATTCCTACTTTAATATTAGTGGCAAGAAAGTGCACAAGGAAGGTCTGAGCTAAATTCTTGATTAATAAATGTTCTTAATTTACATATGGAACTGAAGCGTGCTACACTTTTAAATCATTATTATCACAAATGTAATAAAATATTTATGATGCATTCAAAGACGTTAACTTCTAAGTAAACAGATGTAGAAATCGGTGAGACGTTTGTGTTCACCTCAGACAAACTGAAAACAGAATATTTATTGATTTTTCTGCGTCAGAGGGCTCAGGACAAGTTACAAAATGTCTCAGCAGCTTAGCATCGAAAATGCAAATGACTACTCAAAAGGAAGAAGTCACACTTTCTACGTTTTTGGCGGCGCAGGTGTCCCTCCGGGTAAATACCACTCTGTAACCCGAAGGCTGAATGTTGACTTTTACAGGAGAAAGTGAAGGCAGCAGGGCTCAGCTGTGAAGCCTGACTCACAACATCGGCGGACTTATCGTTCAACAATATTCCTGACACTTACGTGGGACCATTCGGTGGGTACATGTCCGCCCGACAGTCTTCTGTGTACTGTAAAGAAACAACACTAACAGCTGTGAACAACCAAACTAAAGAGGACAGGATCTTACTTAACTTTGAAAACACAGTCAACAGTGTCTCAAAGTGAACAACGACCGAGCCGAAACGAAGCTTACCGGCGGTACAAACTGTGTGGAGGTGACGGAGAGAGAAGCGGCCAAAACAAGAAAAGTAAAGTGTCCCATTTTGAAAAGCAGCTGTTTGACAGCTGAGCTTCTGTTCTTTATCACAACACTTCCGGAAGTTACTTTTGTTGTACCTCGTGACTCCGGACTGATCTGTCACGCAAATGGGGAACACTTTACCTCAGAAATGGATATTAAACGTACAAATGAAAACAACAATTTAAAAATATAAGTCTTAAGCTATCACTTCATTTATTCGCTATCGCCAAACGTTGGGCAAAACATTCACACAAACGATATATCCCGCCCCGGCCACCCCTCCAGTGTCAGGTTAATGGTATGTTCCTGTGGATATGGGAGTAAACCACAAACAGCCCACATGTGGTTGATATCACTCATTTCCTCACGTGACTCCTGATTTTTCTGTTTAAACAGTGTCCAAACATGTTTGCGAACCAGTTTGGCCTCATAGTAGCTTTACATTTGGTTTCATATCAACTAAATCTACACTTTAAGACCACAACATGGACGGACTGTGAAACAAGTGGCACAAATGCATAATTACATTATAGACACCTTACAAACTTTTACACCACACTAAAGGTCAGTAAAACCACACTGGACAAAAACCCTAATTAACACTTATTTCAGTGTGTGTGGACGGGTACAATCTGAATTCAGTCACTTGATCGTCTCACATAGCTCGTTTATCAGTTACGCTGAGACAGTAAACAACACCTGAATAACATTTTTTTTTTTACAGATGTGAGAATAAACACAATAATCAACTGTTATGCGTCTTTGTGGCAACACAAATACAAACACGGGATATGTTTCATTAAATGTGATGACAGTTTTTTTTCCCCCCACATTTGCTTTTAACAGCTGTACTTCAATGTGTGAGTGTCTGCTGGAGCTGTGCTTTTAACCAGAGTGAAATAAAAGAGAGGAAGACAACAAAAGAGACTGTTGACATGACTAAAAGTACCTAGAATTGTAATAAATAATAGAAGACTGCAAAGATAGGTGGTCAATGGTGTATACTTAGAGGGCAATTGTTTAACTGTTTAATTATTGTACCCTGGATCTGGCGAATGTTTAGTGAAACCAAATAAATAGGATTAACAAAGCTCACAGCAGTGGTTATTAGTGAAAGCAGGAGCATTTCCACACACACAAGGTGAACTGAAACCAAACTGGAACCTAACAGCCTTTTTGTAGTCTTATTAAAACTCATCTGTGAGCACAGTCAATAAAAAAAGGCTTCAGTTTGCTACGTAGTACAAAGATTGGACTCTGGAGCAATCAGACTCCAGATTTACCCCGGAACAGAGGGACGGGTGAACCAGGAGGGTGGCGAACGAAGCGACATGCCCATCATGTCCTGTGCATCCTGTACAAATGTGAACGGCAGTGTTTGATAAGCTGAAGGTTCTGGAACATTATGTGGCTAAAAAAACTAAGTTACTGTACCAAATGTGTTGCCAAAATACAGTTAAACTGAAGCTCTTTCTGGGATATTTTTGAAGCCTCGTGATCCCCCGGAGCCGGACACTCTGGTGAATAATCGGCCATTAGTCCAAAGACAGATACAGTACATCTCTATTAGTGGCTAAAACTTGCTTTATTAATCTTCCCACATTCTGAATCATGTAGGTGGATTTAACATGATGGTTTCACACAACATAATTCTTTACAAAATCTCTGGAGCACAGCCTGAAGTCAAACAGTCCCAGTATCAATAAATCATACACTGATTTGTTTACGTTGGTCTCGAGGCAAATTAAACATACATGACTTCTATAACCCCGGTGTTTTTCTAGTTACTCCAGAGCCTTGTAACGTCAAGGTTAATTATTAATACAAGAAAAAGCCACTGGGTCACCTGAAACTCATAAAGCTCAACACAAAACATGGCTATAAAGTGGTTGTAGAGCATAAAAACAAGAGGAGAAACACAGATTTAACCATGAAAGGTTTATTCGATGTATTAAAAAGTAAAAACAATCTTTTCAAATAACCAGAGCTACAAAATCTAAATTTTTAAAAGACTGAGCAATAGTCCACCGAGGCTTCATTTGCAGTACCTGTCTGCTTTCATTTTGCTTCTCCTGTAAAAAAAAAAGACAACGTAAACTCATAAATTTTCAGATCAGTACCACTTTTATTAAAGCTGAAGACCACTGACCTCGGATGGGACACATCCTCAGAGTACTCCTGTTTTCTTACCTGTCGAGCAAGGCTTCGTGAAATTTTCCATCCATCCTGGCTTTCTTTAGTTTCGAGGAGTCCTCTTCATTAACCCTCAGCCGCCTGTCTTGAAAGCTCTGAAACTTCTTCCTGTGACACACACATCAGCGAAGATTAACTGTGATAACCACGGATGCAGAAGAAACGGACTGACATTTAAAAAAAACACTACCACTCAAAAATGACAGGAATTTTTACACCTTGTTCATTTTTGTGAGCCAAGGCTGTAAAAGACCTACATTTTAAAAATTAATCCAGATAATGCACACAGTATGAACTTCAGTAGGCTACTTTTATTTTGACAACGACAGCCAGCTAACAAAGAGCTAAATGGCTTCCAACATGCTTTTTTAAGGAGTTCAAACACGTAAGGAAGGTACAACAGAGGCAGCGTGAGCTCCTTTATTCATTATTACTCTAAATTAACCCCCTTTTTTTGTGCTTTGACTAAATATTTCTTATTAAAAAACTGTTAAAGGTACCAGCACTTCTGGATATTTAAAGTAAAACATCCTATTTTAATGAAGGATACCTGAGGAATATATAAAACTTTGCCATACAACAGTCCCTGCTTATCAGAAACTTCTCCCGAGTTTAGTTTTTCTTTGGCCCAGCCCGTGTTTTATGATTCCCAGACTGCACTCCATCTTGTAAAGCATTTCAGAAGCTAAACACTACATCAAGACGCCGGCTCAAGGGCAGCCATTATCAACATGTCAGCATGATGAGTCCATTTCCCTAGCATTCATCTAAAACAAATAACTGAGTGGAAACACAATCTGAGGCCCGTCAAAGGAAAAAAGGAAAGAAAAAAACAAATGTTCAAGACATACTGCGTGGAACTTAATAGGCCACCGACAGGCTTGTATAGAAAACACTTAGAGCAAAAGCTGATATGTGGTGTTGCTTGCTCTCTCATCACACGCTAACAGCCGACTGCCAATTGCACCTCTGAGGCGTGGGATTGATGAGGCAGATGCTTAAAGGCGTGATCTCGTTCAAGCATGCAATTTGGTTGTCAAAATCTCGCCAGTTCAAATTGACACAATGTGAGAAGAAAGGGAAGGGAAAAAAAAATCACTTCTTTTGCTCTATCTGCATGAAGAGCTTTAGCACTAGTTTTAAAGGAAGGTGCAAAGTGTCTTTGTGCAGTGAAAGACAAGGCACTATTATTAATTCAACAACACTACACTACCAATGTAATGATTCACAGAGAACAGCATAAACAAAAACGGCCAAAACAGAAATAAGTGCTGTTTAATAAACACGGTGTCAGAAAAGAAACGTGTGTGGGTGATTTCACAGGTAAAAAACTGGAGTGTTTTTACCTGTGAAATGTCTCACATTTATTTTAAGATTGTAGGATTATCGTAAAGCAAACTTGTTAAAAAAAAGTACCAATTTTTTTGTGCTTTTAGAGATTATTCTAACAGAACGACTTTCTCCTCTTGTTTCATTCAAATTAGGTTTACCAATGTATTCTTAATATTTGGCTAAAAATATATATTTTATATTTATCAGTACTGTAATGATGTTGCAAACGTTTTTGACATTTCAGCTCAACATTATATGTTATTTAATCGGCACACAAAAGTCAGCTAATACAAGATTGCTTCCATTTCAAAATAAAAGTGTATCCAGAGGACTGTTAATTACCATTATGGCAATATATGCAAAAAGAGAATCCAACATAGATTTGGTTTCCTGTGTTATTTTTACTTCATTGAGCAGTCTTTGAATTAATCGAGCAGAATGTTTATGAAGGGTGGCAGACACTTACACATAACTGACCTCGCAGGATTTCACGTTGCCCCTGTCCTCATCTGCAATATCATCTTTATGCTTGGCCTCTCGTTCTGTGTTTGTTCGGATCTGCTCATCATTCAGGGCAAGAAGAAGAGAAAACAAACAAAACAAGAGAGACGATCTGGATTAAACAGCACTTTGAACTTTCCTAAGTGGGGTCGCAAATATATTCCAGAAAGCCTTTAACCAGACAAGTCCCCGCAGAGACGCCATGCCTAAAAATCAAAGGACTGACATGCAACCTTGGGGAAAAAACACAATCTACACCAAAACCTTTAGCATCTCGGCGTCCCCTGCTGTCTTGCTTTCAGCCACGATGTCTCCATTGTCACTGTAGGAGATGAAACAGCCATTTGCTGCCAGGAGAGCCATTTTGCCCTGAAGAAAAACAGAAGAGATGCAGCGCAGATTGAACACAATTGCAGAGGGGTTGGCTGTTGTGACAGACATAAAAGGTTTTTGATATTTAAAGTGAAGAAATATCTGAAGGTTGCAGGTTTATGATTTTGAAGACAATCTCTGCTCTGCACGTGTCCACATAGGCTCAATCTTTTAAGTTAATGTTTATGTCTACAGCTAAAGGCGAGCTGCTGTGCTGAATAGAGTCATTGAGAAAATGAAGGAAATTGCTGCAGAATTAAATTAATTTATAACTTAGTTATTAATTACAATATGACACTTTGTTTGTCCTTCGTATAGTTTGGAATCATTTTAAACTTTAAACTAAAACAAACAATTCTTGAAATTTGTGCCTGTTGTGCAAAATACGTTCTGATAAGTTTCTGAGGAATGTAGGAAGAGGTCATGTCATTTTAACCCACAGATAAGTGTCCACTTTCAGACAGTTTCTGTGTTTTTTGAACTGTAGGTGACGCCAAATGCTTTGAATTTGTTTCAGAGAACTTCTGTCAGAGAGTTTCCAGCTCCACTCCTTCCTTGTGGCTTCGACCTTTTTACTAAAAAAAAACCTGAGGCTTGCAGTCTCACTTTGTTTTCTTCCCAGAGGAACTTTTTTTTATTTTGATAAAAGGTTTTACCTTTTTTTTTCTCCCACATATCAGCTCTATGCTCTCATCTTTGTTTGCACTTGTATATTTCTGTATTTTTAGCACTATACTTAAATGTACCCACTGATAAAAAAACAAAAAACAGGGTCAATTCTGTTAACAAGTCAACTAACGTCAATATTAAACTATTTTAGATACAGTGTTAAACTCTAAAGACTAAATAGTTAATAGTGTCAATAAAAAAAATGTGATTGAGTTGATGTTGCTGCTTTAAATATTATTTTAGAAAATAAAGAAGTAAATAAAATTGGTTGACAAAATCTATTGTGCTCTAGTTTGTTTCCATTTTTCAAAACAAATTAAACCAAACTATCTTTCTGGACAATAAAGACACAGAGAAGTTGTTAAATGTCTTTGCACAATTGAAAAACCTAATGAGTCCCTTAAGTATTTGCTGGAAGTCGTTCTGATAATGAAGGCAATTAGAACCAACGCTATTGTCATTTTAATCAAGATGCTTTCAGCGGTAAGTCTGCTCAGCCCTAACATCCAGTCTCCAGTGGGGTTCAAAGAGACTTCCCTTAATATTTTTATCACATTGACTTTCTGAACAGAACAAAGAAATCGTTTTAAAGAAATTAGGATTGTAAAAAAAAAAATGCAGCAAAGTCAAGATATGAAGGATGAAATAAACGAAGAAACAAAATATCTCATCTCTATTTCAATCATAGCTGTTTTTTAATCTAACATTTGAAGAAGAAATAAAAGCCTACACATTATTATTACACTGTCGGTCCATATAGTTTATTAGAGGAAACATTTAAAGGTTTACCGACCTCCTGGAAGACGGGTTCCCATTGTTCTCTTGAGCCAATGGCATCGGAGCGCCCCACCACCAAACCCTCAGAGTTGATGCCCAGATACTTTCCATATCCAGATTTTAAAGCTAGACTGCAAAAACAAAAACCCTGCAAATTAACTCCCTGGTTTTCTAAGGAGAATGTTTTTCTTCATAGAAAAAAAAAGATGTTCAACAGTCTGAACTACAAGAACTACGTTTCTGATTGTACATCAAGACAACATAAATGCATCTGTAGTAACAGAAACGGTAGGATTGAGGTAGTAATTCAAATGGAGCAGGATGTAAATACAAACTGCACTTTGTCTGTGTGCTCACCGTGTGTCTGAGAGCTTGATGGCAGAAAACTGCTCTGGGGGGTCTGGTCCTTCATCATCTGAAACACATCAGATATTTTTTTGCCCCTTAAAAGACGTCACACTCATTAGTTTCACTTAAACTGAGTTCTTTCCTTTTTCTTTTTGGTGAAAAAAAGTAATATTTATTTATTTATTGTAATAATACTTTTTGTGAAAAACCATTTTGCATTTAGAACGTGCATTATTTCTCCTCCAGTCAAATTCATGCTTGAGACTTGCTTCACGTTTCAGTCATAAATTCTTGTAATTACTGATCTAAACCCTCTGGCTGTATGCTGTGCTGATCTGGGTTCAATTCAGCACACAAACATCACAATAACAGATAAGGAACTATTGCGTGTTGTTTTATTTTATTTGAAACTGAGGTCAATGACGTTTTATAAAACCCTGAAATGTAAGATCTAACCCGATGAAGGCATCAGGTTAGCTCTGAGATATTATTAACAACATAATTGATGCAACACATTCTCTCCTTTCAAAAGACTCGTGTCCAGAATGTGCCAGACCGTAACTGTGACTGGCTGTGTTAGTATCCTCAGGTCCTCAGGGCTCCACTGACCTGCAGGTGAGCGTGAACAGTTTTGCAACTACACTTTTTGTGTCTCTGCAAGAAGGAGGGATCTGAGGGGAAAAGGTTGGGAACCACTGATCTAAAAGACTAACATCCTCAGTGTGGTGTCAGGGTAAAAAGAAGTGCAGTTAAAAGGGGAAAATCTCTAATCTCCCTTTCCTACACTGCTAGCTTGTGGTCTCTTTCATCTCTTAGAAATGGGCTTATGTGCATGCTGAGTATGAAGGCACACTAAGGGAATTGGATGTTTCAATCTCCCAGCCATATTCTACGGTTCTTGCAAACATGGGCTGAATTAATTGTCTGTAGCGTCTCTTTCAAAATGAACACCACTCCCTCAGAGCTGCCTAAAAGCAGAAAGAAGTGAAAACTCAGAGCTAGCTCTAGCCTCCTCCTCAACTCAACCCCTTAACAACCTTTTTCAATAGTGTCTGGATTCACCATCTTAGCACTTACTCACTTAATGGCCTAAATCTATCTTTATTCCCACAAACAAAGCCTACTCAGTTTAAGCATAATTTTAGGTCATGACTTCATCAAGCTTATTTATCAGAAAACAGTTGCAAACTGTATTTTTATGCACAAATTGCATTGCTCTAACTTTTGTTACCCCCCCCAACACACACACACACTTTTGTTGAGTTCTACCATGTTTGAATAAAAAACGTATTTTTCCTCAAACGTTTTTTTTCCCCACGCATTAATCAACATTGCTCCCTTTGCTTCATTACCACGACAAAAACTATGATCAGAGACAAACAAATCAGAGGATTAGCTTTAAATTGTGAAAACACACAGCTGTGACTGAATGAGGAGCCATATAAACCCCATCTTCCTTCCCGTCTTCATGACGCTGCTGAACAGTAAGACATTCAAGCTAGCAGCTCTGATAAGGTATATTAGCACTGACAATCCAAACAACTATTATCTCACCGGATTTTATGTGCCTCAGCATCTGCGGTCGGTTTACTCTTCTTCTTGAAATTATTTTTGCCATAAATATTTTAGGATCTGCTGCAAAATTATTTTACTGGCTCATAAAAGTTATCCTCGTCCTCATTTTCAAGCACCAGTTGTTTCGGAATAATCTACTACAAACACAATATTATAGCATCATGAACTGGAAGATAATATTAAATGCTTCAAGTACAAAGCAGGGCTCAGATTTTCATTTAGATTTTAAGACTTTAGATGGTCGCAACATAAGAGCAAACATATACTTGTGCTTTTCTTAAGGTTGAATGAATGACTGTAAACATACACGTACATTTGTGGGAACATTGGCACTTAGTATCCATGCATACAGCTCAAAATCCTTTTCCAAAATTCTAAGGTGATTTTAAAGTACACATGAAAAGTAACTGGATTATATGTCGTATATTTATATTAGTACTATGCTTAGAAAAACTCAAAAGCTGCATGAATGAGCTGAACCTGACCTTTACTGTAATGCCTTGACTCCGATCACAGCCCCTTGTCTTACCTTTGTGCGGTGCTCCAAGCGTGAAGAGCCCAGTATCCACGGCATGGATGTATGAGTTGTTCTGCATTTCTATGGCAACAGTTCCTGCAATTTCTCCAAAACTACTGACACACCACCAACCCCCTAGTGGGCAGAAAAAAAAACAAGTCAGAGGTAAATAAAAAACATGTCATCGTGGAGCACTAAAACAATTCAGTCGCATTATGACTAAAAATATTTTTAAGTAAAAAAACAAATCAGGAATAAGTTGCATGGAACACTGACTATTATTATTACAGACAGCTCAAACTTAGATGTTACTTTTATGTTAAAACAAATACATTTACATTAATTTATCATGATTAGGTAAACAAATGGCAACATTTTCAACCTAACTGTATGTTTAATGTAACATGCTTTTCATTAGCTGATTATTTCAATTGAGAAATATTTAGTTCATGTATTTACCAATAATATCAAGTTTGTGTCCTTCCTCTGCAGCGTTTCTCTTTTTATCTTTGTGTTTCTTCTTTTTTCTGTAAAGGAAAACATTAAAATTTAACTTTGTAATTAAATGCGTGCATATAATTTACACAGGCAAACTATGGGTTCAAATCAACAGGAGATGGTGACATCGCTGGATATTCTTTACATTATCTAGTTTGTTTACTTTTACTATTACTGCAATACTAGCTTTTCTACTTACAGTGGAGTTACATGAGAATCTACATCAGCATTGTTTTACTTTCGCTTCAGTCTCATTAAAAGCTTCTCGAACTATAAATAGATAGACACGTTCTTGTTTTTCCATAAAATGAATGCCTGGATATGACAACCATCACTAATGACATATAGTAAGATGCGTAGCCTAACGCCTTAGCTAGCCTAAAAAGCAGCCATATGGCAAAAAACATCCCAGTTTTCCTTAAAATTTACCTCATAACTAGTTGGAAGGCAAAAGCTGATAAACCAAAAAAGACGTTATAATTCTTCAATATTTCTGAGTCTTTTTGACGTTACGTCTCTTAGCCTGAGCTAGCACTTTAGCTAAAGCTAGCTTGATGAGGACCCATAAAAACCCTGCAAATATTTGCGCAACTAACTTGAATTGCTAATACCCACGAAGACGAAAACTTACCCTTTGTTCAAACCTTTCAAAACCAATTTAGTTGATTTTACATTTGAATATTCAGCCATTTCTTTACTTAGCGTTAGCGGCTAACTAAACTAGCAAACACTGGGGGTGATTGCGAAGGTACGGCAGCCGAGGAGGCACAATTATCACCTGACCTAACGCAGACGCTCCAAGCTTTTCTGAATCATTAAATTAACTACATACAAAACCCACTAACATGCCACAAATAGTCCCTTTTCTTTAGTTTTTAACGATTAAGTACTTTTTTTGTAGTTGTAGTTTTCTTAAATTAAATAAATAAAAAAATATATAAAATCTTTTTTCTAAACTTTTTTCTGCTTTATGTAGGTTGAATTTACATGTAAAATAAAGTTTCTATTAGTAGATTTTATGTACAGATTAGTTCTGTCTATTCTATCCTGTACAAAAAAAGAGACTGCAAGGACTCAGGAATGTGATATTAGATCTTTCTTAGAAGTTTACTTTCTATGCATGTAGTCTAGATATTGTATTTCTAGATATTTGTATTTCAATATATATATATATATATATATATGTAACAAATTATTAAATTTTGGTGGGTATCAGGATCAACATTTCCTTTAAATTTCATCAAAATCTGTTCATAACTTTGTGAGTGATCTTGTGTACCAACCAAATAACAAACACTACTAAAAACAAATATCTCCTTGGCGAAGGTCAAAAATGTAAAAAAAAAAAAATAAAGATAGCTGACCACCATAATAACTGGAACCATCATATTAATTACATCAGCTGCAAACGTGGAAAAACAGTTAGGAAAAAAACAACAACTTGTTGGTGTAGATTCTCAGTCATCCAGGACATAGTAAATCTAAAAAATAAAAAAAATAAAAAGACAATTCCATAATTGAAAAGATTACTTATATACCAAATACAAAAAAATACATAAACAGGAGATCAGACATTTCCTGTAAATTAAGGGTGTATTTGTAAAAACTGTCTTTAGGTTTTTATAGCTATAATATATATGGCATATAAGTGGTCTTTTCCACTGAACTTGTATAGACTTTATAGTCTTCGTATAGACTTGTATAATCTTTATTGAGAGTTTTTATGGGCGTGTTCATGGTTGTCAGAACTATTTGACCTGACAAAGATCCAGTCTGGATCAAAATGTTGTCAAATAAATCAGCGCTGTGGTGAGGAGTAAGCAGGCTTTACTTCATTCATCCAGTGAAGAAGACTCACACACACTGAAATTATGACATGTTCCATGAGTGAAAACCTCAGAGACCCTTCTGAGAAGTGCAAAAATAGCCTCACCAATCAAGGTAAGCAGGAAAGAAGCTGACCTTATGGATGCTGTCCTCATTTGAATGTTTATGCTAATGTAGCCTCATTAAACACAAATGGCCCAATCAGGAGCCCGTGACAGGAGGTAATAAATCATTTTTGGACGCCGTCAAGATATAAAATAATTTAGACCGTGACTTGTGTTATCTGCTCACTGCAGTTAAACTCAACTTGTAAGAGAACTCTATCATGTAATAGGTCTTCCACTCAAAAGAAAATTTAACTGAGAAGGATGCCCACAGCTGTAGGAAACACCTAAACCAACCACAGTGGCACAAAACATGTCTTAATTTAGTGAACGAACTGCAGTGCAGCAGTGAGGCTCCTGGCGATGCTGTGTTGCTGTGAGAAAACGCTGTATCAGAACGTGGAAGATTAATTTGCCCAGGAAAGTCCTGTAAGCTTGAAGGAAGTCGGCAAATGGGATTTTCAGGAATCATGAGTCAACATTTTAGCCTGAACTGAATCCCAGCAGTGCTCGTTCTGTCATTTGTCAAATTCCGTGAGACTTTGACAGCAATCCTCGTTGCTGGTGGGATTAAACAATCATAACTTGCACTGGGAGAGCTGAGTGGTTAAGCCAATAAGAACTTAAGGCAAGCTGAAGGAAGAGACTGTCAAAGAAAAATGTTAACATACCACACTTGGTACTTCAGAGCCTCCTTAGAGCAATAAGAGCAAAACTTATATTCCGTAACAGCACTCGGTTTACATTACATAAAGTACTTAAAGTATGTTTGGTTGTTATATTAAACTCTTTGAGTATGTTTGTTTGTGTAAGGATGAAATTATAAGAGTAATTTACTAAAACACCAGTAACTTAAATATTCACAAATTATCATGCACCCTAAAATGATGCATCAGTCAAGATCACATCTAAAGTGGTATTTAAAATATCAGAGAGAGAAAAAAATACAACCTATGGTTTTCAGCCAATATTCAAAAAAGGGACTTTACATAAAAAAAGTCTTTCAATGTAAAGAACCATATTGGCTATTTCTCATTTAAAACACCATATAAAAAGAACTGTACACATGTTTAAGCATATGCTCACATAGATCAACAATTACATTGTTCACATGCTTGTATTGCAGGGAGGTGTGCTGGAAAACAAAATCATTTTCAGGGTTTAAATGAGTAGTTTCCAAACCTTGGGTCAGGATGCCACCGCTGGGCCCATCTTGCAATGATTTTCAGAAATCCCATAACTGTTTTAAAAGGGTTTTTAATAATATGTTGTTGGCAAGAATATTACAAGAGCTAAACAAATAGTAACTTGACCCGGATACAAGTTATATAGTTGTTGAAGTCATCTGTGTTGTCATTATGTGCTTGTTTAAGTGGCTTATTAGCAATATTCATATACTTCAACCAACAATGTTCGGAGCTGGACATTTCTGAAAGTTTTTTTTTTTTTTTGGTAATTGAGGAAACTAAATTTCAGTAACCATTGATTTAGACCATAATCTTGGCAAAGGTAGGAGGTCAGATAGTGTATGTGTTAAGAATGCATGCAGTTGTTAAAAATATGAAAAAAAAAACCTTTATTAAAACCTTTATTAAAATCTACCTGCAATTTGGGTGTAGATCTTTGATTAATCCAGTAAATTGTTTCACTTGAGCACATCTAATTAAGCTAATTTACCAACCCCAGCAAAATTAGACATCATGCTGCCCCCCCCCCCCCCCCCCCCAAAAAAAAAAAAAAGCTGGGAACCACTGTAATTGATGCCATGAATAAGCCTTGAATAAAGACATCAGAACAACACCATGACACTCAAAGCAAGTGCGTTATTAAAAACTGTTTAACTGACCACAAACTCAAGTACCATTCAGGAGACACCTGGAGCCTTTTGGTTTCAGCTTTAATCTTCTCTCCCCGTTTGCATTCAGTTCGCAGGAGGTAACTGAAAAGCACAAACTCCTGTATATTTGAAACTTGTACACAGATGATAATGAAAATACTGTAAAAACATTCCTACAAACACACATTTAGTCAGACCTGTTGCTATCTGTACTGTTTATTAACTGCTTCACGGATACATAATTTTAGAAGAGTAAATTTCTGTCAAAAAGTCAAGACTGAAAAAGCCTCACGGCCTCTTCACCATACAGATAATAAACACTTTGACAAAATGTGACGGTCTAAATGTTTGATCTGTCATCTGGCGAAGCATTAGTTAATTCAGGAACACTTTATGTCCTTTGTGGCTTTCACGTCCTTGTTAAAGCGTCTTTTGTCTAACAAGTCTCCCTGCTCCATTAGCTGCCTTTCAACTGTGAAAAGGCACATTTATCATCCTTTATGTACACAGTTCAAAACCAACAAATCTGCCAACAGGGGATTAACTCACTTTACTTTTTATTCAAGGTCTGTCACTCTGTCTGGCTCTGCACCACTCAGATTTTAAGGGAAACAGAACAATATTGAATGGATTACCATGAAATCTTGTACAATTATGTTTCACAGAAATAAATCCAAGTTAATTTGGTGTCTTTTTATATTTAACCACGTTTGGGTTTTGTAGATCCTGGCAACTGTTGGATGGTTTGCTATAAAGTCTTGGTGCAGTTACACATGTCCTGTCCTTATTGTTGTTTTGGATTTAGGCAAATAACACTTCCTGTTCTGAACTTATAAAATGGGTTATGAAAGAAATAAAACAGTCTAAGTTACCTAAAACCTAAAACAAATGTGTAATAAGGAGCAGGGTCAGAGAAACACAAGATAATGTTATTAGTAGGTTTATTTTTAGTCATTGCTCAAATGAATAGCCATTTATGTTTTTGTACCTTTTGTTCACTGGAGATTTTATCCCCATCACTAAAAAAGAAAGATGATCCTGTAACTGTCTATGATTATGTATTTGTGTTAGCAAAATATCTCATGACCCACAGGACAGAGCTTAATGAAACTCTCAGAAGGTCATCACTGGATACATGTCTACATCTAATTAACTTTTGGAGTCAACTTGATCCAAGATGGCTACTACAGCTAATCCATTTTGGCAAACACAAATAGGGCTATAATTCAGTCAATTATAGAAATACTGAGCTAAAATTCGATACGATAGTAGCTGAGAATCATCACATATGACTCTTAGCTACATATCACATATTCTGAGCATTAGCAGATCTCACAAGGTCTTAGTTTAAAATGGTAATGTGTAAAATGGCAGGCGGTGTGCATTCCTTCAACCAAAGATAGTTTCATTTCATTTTATTTTATTTTTATTTCCTACGATAAACTGAAACGTTTAGGGATTCACAGACTTTCCTTTTCGTTTAACCCTGATTCTGGTATGTTCTTTGCTTTACAGTGCATGCCATTACAATTTTATTTAAAATCATTTTAACAATAACTGTTTTGAGGTCTGCAGATAATATCCTAAATACTTGCAGCATCTCAGGCTCTTCCTCTAACACTGGCACAGATATGTGTCTCGGTGTTGTAAGATAACTGACTTTGTGCCGACAAAAGGAGCTGGAGGGGAACAATAATTAAATAACAACCATGAAGTCATTAAAAGAAACGCGACAGCAAAAGACTCTGACATGTTGTGTCATCGTACAAACTAATGAGGTGTCTGATTCCAACACAGTCCTTTCACCTCCTCTAATTACCTCTCATGTAGTCTTGCTTGTCAACGCTTTCTCTCACCTCCATTTCCTCTCTCAGGTGTTCTCCTATTCTTATCTTTCAACGACAACAACAACAACAAAAAGTTTTCCTTTTGAAGTATAAAGTTCCCTCGTCAAACCTGCCCTTCACTTTGCCCCTCTGTCACCCCTGTCTCCTAACCCTGTCTTGTCTTACATCCGTCACTTTTAATCCTCCTCTGAGGGATTTAAGGGGATAAAAGGTTAAGTTGCTGACAGTGTGTAGCAGGTGTTTCCAGAAGTGGCAGCAGGCTGTTAACATTGCACCACTTCCACTTCGTCAATGTCACCGCTCCGTCCTGATGCGTTTCCCCGGCTCTCACTGCGCGTGTTTGCACATACAGCTCGAGTTTATGATGTAGGAAAACACCTGAGAAAAAGAAAACAGATGAGGATCTATTGAGCGGCTCAGTGCCCCCCCAGGCTGCTGTAGGTCACAAGTGTTGCAATAATAAAATATCCTGAAAGTGACACTGAGGGGAAACAGAAGGGAGAATTTACACATACGACCTGTTAAAGCCGTTTTACCATATTTATCCTGACCCTGTCTTTCATCTACATCGATCCCAACTTGCAGGTGAGATGTCAGTAAAGCTCCGTGTCAGAACGTAATCAATAACAGTTATTAAATCCTATTCATCAACCCTTTTGTTGCAGCCTTAAAACAGAATCCATGTAGTTAGGCTTCACTTGACTGAAATTGCCTGCCAGACAGTAATTAGGTGATGGAATATTGCTTTTCAAGTTGTGATTGAACACAGAAGAAAAGGAAACCCCTCGGTGAAAGGAGCACGAGTACTTATTCCTGTATCACCAAATAAAAGGATACAAGAACATTTATTAACAACAGACACACAATTATAAAGGAGAGCCATTTTTCTTGGGATGAACTAAGTGCCTGCCTTAACACTTTTCATGGTGGACTGGACTGTGGTATTACTCGACTTCATGGGGCTCTGAGTTCAGAAATTGACTACAGTCTACAGTCATTTAGAGGTCTTATGGCAATTTTGCTGCAGGTAATGGAAGAGAGGACTTCAACGAATGGATAAACACCTGTGACATTTCCTTTCAGCACAATGTTCAAGGTAACACTTTCCACACAGCCTGTTTTCTCTCATCTCTTGGTGGATTTTTAATACCTCCTGCCTGGGATTTTTTTTCCTCTTCTAACATGACAAACATGCTGCTTTTCTGCTTATGTTGCACAGATTCATTTAAAGAGTTCTTCAAGTGGGGTTCTGTGGAAAAGTTTTGAACAATATGTTACTTGTTGTAGGTAGGTCTTTGAATGACCTCAGTTTGGAGAAATAAGAGTTTAATTCTGATCAAATTGATGAGGTAACAGCTGGTCCGTGTGGGGTCAGGACCAAAGTGGATTGCTGCTGTTCTAAAGCAGCTCTAATCTCAAAGATTTCATAGCATTTCATGCAAACACTATTTTATAAACCTTTACATCGGCAATGTGACAACAGTCTGAAAACCACCGGGCAGTAGCACAAACAGGAAAACTGATACTCTCCAATACAAAAACCGAGAAAATGCTGGAAAAAAGGAAACAAAGAGAGATCCAAACAGGCAAAACAAACCACAGCAACAAACTGTCACAGAAACTCCAAACCTGTGATCTTTCCAGCAGGGTTGTTGTATATTTCTTCTTGAATAACTATATAATTCACTTTGGTCTTGGTCCCACTCGGACTAGGCATTACCTCATCAATCTGGTCAGAATTAAACTTATTTCTTCAAACTGAGGTCATTCAAAGAGCTAATTACAACAAGCAAGATATTAACTGCGCATAAGCTTTCAGCAGAATCTGAACTATCCCTTTAAGGCATCGACAGACAAAATGTTGCATAAATCCACTGAACATCTTAACATCTTCAATTTGTTCTAAATATAACATCTGAACAAACTAAAGCGCTCAAACTAAGATGAAAATTTCCAAACGCAACCTGCGGCGGGATACGAAATGAGCTTAAGAAAGTCCAAAACCATAAATCCCTGCGACATCTTTGACGTCTTACCAACATATGTTCCTCATCAAGGTTAGAGCGGAAATAAATGATGTTGAAACTTTTACAGCCTTTTGCCCTTGAAGACTGCGTGCAGTGCCAGTATTTTTTAAGCACTCTGGCAATTGTCTAATTATAAACCTCCTGAAACCCATTATTTTGTGAGCCACTGAATTTTTTATTTTTTTACTTCTTCCACAAACAAACTGAAGCACCGCTGCAGGAGCGTAAAACTCAAAAGGATGACTTAAAAACATCTTGTCCTTTTATTAGTTTTTTTGTTGTTTTTTTCCCCTTGCTGAGCCACTGATATTTGCTGCTGTTTTGCTCTGGTTACCACTTGCAGCCTGAGGTCCTGCTATTTTGTTCCTGCTTCACTCCGTCTGTAATCTCACCCGTTTTACATTCGGCGCTCTCCATCTTAAACTCCATCTTCACAGACCCTGACAAGGCCCTCCCGTCCATTGTGAATGTTAAAAGAGACTAATTTATGACACAGCCCCTATGCTCCTTTGCAGCAAGGCTGGAGGGGGCAGTGACTCATCCGCCTTGTAGTTGAGTGCGTCATCACTAGGTGGCAGTATACACACATGCCTCTGTGGGGGGAGAACGTGACACTGCCTCCTGATTGCTGTTTGCCAGCAGGATTTTAAGACAGCATCTTCTGATGATTTAGAATGAGATATTTTTGAGTCATGTATTTATGTGTGTTTCAGATGAACAAAAACAACTTCCTGTGAGATCTCAATTTGTCAAAAAATGTTTAAATTTTAAAAGAATTTTTAAGCATGGGAAAGAGTTAAAAAGAGAATAAAACCTAAACTATTAACCTGAAATTGTTCTAACTATTTTGTAGAGGGTATGAAAGAGAATATGACAGTTTTCTTTTTGTTAACACATTCATGCTCTAGTGGATTTTTAAAGCAGCAATGGAAAAAGTTTTGCTCATAAGAATGCAGCTGCACAGTTCAGCAAATAAATTACCTTATTTACACACTCCATGGGTGGTGCATTTTCGCCTTCAAGAAAATCTACTGCTCTTAATAAACTAATAGCTCTCTTTATTCATTTTGAATTAAAAGGGCTTTGTAGTACCAAAACAGAACATAAATGCTGTTTGAAATTAGGCTTTTTAACTCCCCCAGACCCTTCTCTTCCCCCCGGATGGTCTCTACATTTCGGTGTCTGCGCAGCATCAAGTCAAAAGCATCTGTGAGTGTGAGGATAGCAGCTGAATAATTGACTGCCTTGTATATTTTTAAACCCATCCTTATATTTATAATGCAGGGAAATTTACATCATGTGACACTGACACGCTGTTAATTTTTTAGTCTCTGCTCATCTCTGTTGGCTTTTAGTGGCGAATCACTGCCAGTTATCACATACATGAGATGCAGCAGCATGAACACACACACACACTGACACCCCCCCCCCACCCCCCCACACACAGACACATAAATTATGACTTTAGAGGACATTAAAAGGGCCCTAATACATTTTTGAGGAGAAATTGCCTAATGTCTCCTTCCTTCACCTAAACCTGACCTCATTGTGACACACTGAACTGTTACTTCACCAAAAATGAAGTAAATAAGAAGATTTAGAAATTTAAAAATGTGTATTTTGTCTCACTCCAACCCCCTGTTTGAGACCTACTTCCATCATTTAACTTATTTAACTCCTAATCTCTCACCTTTTACACCAAAGTTTACATGGTTGCTGCTAGGTTTTGTTCCCAAATGGGACACAAAGACACTCATTAAACACACATCTTTCCAGAGTTAGATGTGGAAGCATGTGTTCATTTGCTCCTAACTCTCCCGAAACACAGATGGCCTTGTTTCCCCCCCTCTCATCTCTCTAACAGAGACGAGTTACTCGATTTGACATCACCTGCTACAACCTGGCACGAGTCCATCTCCAGCTCTGAGCCTGCACCAAAAATGTCCAGTGCAGCAAAAACATACAGTTTATCATCGTTAATCCCATACTTCCTTACAAGCGTTGAAAGATTTCATGTCTCTTTAATTGTAAAAGAAAAAAAACCCCTTCCTGATTATTCTGAGCTGCGTGTTTGCAGGACACAGTGAGCGGGAGAAAATGGAGGGAGATGTGATCACCGGCTGGATCTGAACCAGGTTTGAACCCACGGTCTCGGAAACATATGGTAATCATGCAGTAATGAACTGTTCGTTGTTGCACTCTCTGCGAGGTATTCTTCCTTACATATTGTAAAGGTTCTGTTCACACCCTTGTGGCATTTGTGCTCCACACACACACACACACACACACACACACACACACACACACACACACACACACAC
>NC_051432.1:15442716-15464049 GCF_001649575.2 Kryptolebias marmoratus
CATGTAAATCAATCTATCTATCTATCTATCTATCTATCTATCTATCTATCTATCTATCTATCTATCTATCTATCTATCTATCTATCTATCTATCTATCTATCTATCTATCTATCTTTATATACACATATGTACACACACACACAAAGGGCAGAGTGTTGTACATCTCTTTTTGAAAATGTCACTAAATATGAATAAATGTGTATTTTTTTAGCTCTTGTTGCACATTCACTTCACACAATGCAGAAGCCTGTCTATACATTTGGAGTATGTATGGAGAAATTACAATACGGAACAGAACCGAGTTTGTATTTAGAGGTGCAATGATGCCAAACCTTTCTTCTTTCCAATCTTGCACCATACTAGGAACTTTTACAGTGTTAACTGACAGAGTGCTGATAAAAGAACTTACTGTATATCAGTCAGAAGGGAATCAAAGAACAATGTGAAGCCGGGTGTCAGCGTTATCCTTTAGTTCATATCTATTCACACATTTCCAGAGCAGATGTGAGAAAACTGGGTTACCACAATAAATATTTGTGGTTAATATTTATGATTCGTTTATCCTAAAAAAAAAAAAAAAACATCCTCCCCTCGCCCAGCATTTTTATCACAAGGGTGAGGGGAAGTGAAAACATCTGGTTGAAATAAATGTGATGCTGAGGATCTTTGAAAGTGTGGTTTTAAGGTTATGAACAATGAATATCTTTTTAGATGTTGATAAATGACCTTTAATTAGAGTTTGAATTTGATTGGATTGATGAGCTAATGACTAGTCTGAGCAGGGTCAAGGACAAAGTGGACCGCTGCTGTCTTGAAACGACGCCAGGCTATGAAGTTGTTGACTTCATAGCAGTTCAATTGAAAAACATTTACTTTTCTGTCAGTCTCACATTAAATGGTTATTTTTCTTAGAATTCTGTGGCTACTTGCAAGCTCAAATAACGACAACAGCAGTAGCAGCTAGCTGTAGCACTTCTGTGGCATCTTGAGGCACTTCAGGCTAAAATATAAGGCCATGTCTGCTGGAATAACTGTGTAAAATGAACCGGTTTATAAAACAGTGTCTGAATAATCCTCTATTGAATGTGGAGTTGTTTCAAGACAATAGTAATCCACTTTGATCTTGTCCCAGATTAAACTAACCATTAACTCATCAACCTGGTCAGCATTAAACTATTTCTCCAAACGTTCAAAGAGCTATTTACAACAGGTAAGATATTAATTGTTTTTGACATTTACAAAGAAGCCCTTTTAAAGAAAACAACAACAAAAAAATAACTGAACTTTCCCTTTATAATTTCAGCTTTTTGACATGATGTTCTGTAAGAGCGGCGCTCAGAAACAGTTGCTGTAGCCATTCATCATTTTTGCCAGATCATTACTTTTCCCTGAAGTGTGTGAATGTCCCATTACTCCCCGCACTGAGACTAAGCATTACAGGACAATGGGGTTTGAGGTTGCAGATTAGTTGCACATGTTGTTTTCAGGAGACACTGTCAGAAGAATAAAAGTTTTACATAGTAGGAGTTTGATGTTACAGAAAAAGAAATGTTAGAATTAGAACAACTGACTACATGGCACATTTAGGTGTTTTCAACTGATTTCATAAAAACTATTATTTAATATACTTTCTTTTCTTTTCATTTAGGAGTTTGTCCTGTTATTGTGAATTGTGCAGGTTAATAGTTAAACCAATTCTATGAAGAATTGGGAAAGATTTTTTGCAATCATTTATTCACGTTAGAAAACAATCAGGTACATTGACACAGTTGGAGTGAATATTCAGAGCTTATTATACATTTCAGTGCTTAGTTACAGGTTATCTAACCCTAATATGCAATATTTTTTGCATTGGCAGTAAAAAGAAGCACTTTAAACAATCATTACATGTGAGTTTCTTATCTGTTTTCTGATAAAGTGTTTTTGTGTTATAGGGAAAAACATAACAGACTTACTGACTATTAACTAAGTAAAGCGTCTGTTTTCCCTTTTTAAATTAATTTTCTTCAAAAGGAAAAATAAATAAATAAAGACCAAGTATTCTTTGAAGGAATGCACATTGTTCGCTGCCTTTAATAATTTGTTGAGAAAACTCAAAATGGTCGCCGTTTTGGTCAAACCTTGAAGATAGCCTTATGAGTGATCTCATGTGATATTGCAAGATGCAAAAGTATGTGTTGTGAATAATTCTCAGCTACGAGGACGTATACTTTTAGCTCAACATCTATGAAACTGACTGAGTTGTAGTCATTTTTGTGTTGGCTAATGTCGATCAGCTGTGGTGACTATGTTAAATTGGATTTACTCTAAAAGTTAACCAATTGTAGATGAACATCTAATGATGAGTTTCTGAAGGTTTCATTAAAATTTACTTAGCGGTTTATAAGATATTTTGCTAACAGACAAATATGGTTGCCTCTAACAGGTAATGCTGAAATTTTAAGCAATTAACTATCTGACATGAATGATTCTCAGCCACAGCCAGACCAGATTTGAGCACAATATCTGTAATATTGACCAAAATATAGCCATTGTTGTATTTTATAAGGTTAATTGGCTGTGGCGGCCATCTTAAATTTGGTAGTCTCCAAAAGTTAATCAGTTGTAGAGGTACATTCAATGATTTTATTATTTTTTTGGAAAGTTTTAAAAAGTTCCATCCAGTACTTTATGAGATAGTTTGGTAACAGAAAGAGATGACTCCAAATAGTTAATGGCACAGACAGACACAGGCAAAAACATTATCACCCACCATTTGCCTTTTTGTAATTGGGTGATAGTAAATAAAAAAACTCTTGTGGCCGAGGCCCACAGAAAAGCCTCCGTCTGACTCCTATTAAACCAAAGCATGGCCGCTCTACCCTTTAACTATCAGGCATTATTCTCCTGCCTGCCTGCTAGCTCCGATAATTTCTGCAGAGAAATTTGTTTTGTTGCTCATAAACAGAAGGAACGCAGGGAAGAGTCCCCCCCTCTTTAATTATCAACCTTAGTAACCAATCTTCCACAGTGTCTTCTGAACAGCAGCCACTAGATCAAATGCATTCATTTGCATTTAAGGCGTTGAGAAAATTGAGTGAGCGGAGCGCAGTATTCTGTAGTGACACCCGACTTGATTTCAGCACATCTGAAGCACAATTTACATGCATATAGGGGAGAAAATACAAATCACAATATAAACTTCTGTGTTAAACTCTGTGAACTCATACTTTACACTCTCAGCTGAGGGAAGTCAGCTGTCCTCCAGGATGGAGGACGTGCTGAAGTTAAATACATTTTGTTCATTCAGTGGAAGCTGAGAGCTTGTAAATGTCACAGATCTAAGTTGCACCAAAAAGAAAAAAAAAATTTGTTATTTACGCCTCTTCTTCCTCACTTGCATTTGGACCTGGAGTATAATGTGACATGCATTTAAATGCAACTCGTGCCTGAATCATAGAGTTAAGAAACAAATTGAATTTGCTGCAGATTTAACAAGCGGTTAATTATGTACGAGAATGTCAAACTTGTTTTTGTTTATTGCAAAACCAACTCAGCCTTTAATACAAACACATACCGACGCTTATAAATCTTTTTCACGCCTTTCTGGTGAATTATCAGTCGCTACTAAATTAATGCTCTGCCAACTGAGTTATTTTTCTTTTTTTTCACTTGAACTCAACTTACCTCCTGTTACATTCAGATGTCATGGAAAGAAAAGGAAAATTGACATCTGATGCAACAATAGGAAATATAAACTGGAGAGACTGAGCAGCCATTATGTTGGTGTGAAACAGCTGTAACAGGTCTGTATTAAGAGTCGCTTGTCATTGATGCACTGAGAGTTTTTATTACTGAAAAAAAAACAAGCTCAGCCAAATTAATGAAGAAGAATTCAGAGACAAAAGTGTGGGACTGCAAACTGAATGAGATGGGAAACAGAACCGACTTGACACAGACATTCACACAGCCCCTACAGCACTCAACCTTTGGAAAATTTAAATAGCTGATTATTATTCTGAAATTTAGAAGAAAATGTGGGGCTACTTGGGATTTAATATGAGAGAGACACACGTTAGATAAGATCTGGGTGGAAATCAATAAAAAAGATGATTGAGCAGATCAAAGGTGGCACTAAGATCTAACTGGCAGCAGAACGTCATTTATATATCAGATATCAGACACTGTCTAATTACTGAGAGGTGCGCTAAAGTCAGAAGGCAAATTCTTATTACTCTAAAAAAACAGCTATAATTCATTAAAGGAGTTAACTGAGATAAAACAAAGACAAAAGGACTGAAAAGATTAGTTAGAAATTGGACTTTAGATAATTACTGGCATTGTGAAATTAAAATGGAGTTTTGTGACGGGCAAACAAAGGCAGGTTTAAAACTGTCAAGAACTGAAGGTCAGGAGATTGTTAGAGTGTGTCAAACAAGGCTGAAAAGCAGAAAAACCGAGTGGAGCCATTGAAGGGATGACCTAATGAGGAGGTAGTTACAGAAAGTGTTGTCTGTAATATATAATATAGAGTCTATGGTTTAAAATTGATTAGATAAGCAGCGATCACGTTTAGATTTAAAAAGAACGCAGGTGTCAGGATTTAGGTCAGAATGTTTTACATCTAATTCCCTTCATAGGAAACAAATCTTTCTGATACATAGCTCAACATCATGATAAGAAAAATGATTTTTCTATTGTGATTTACCCACAATTTGTGCAATTAACAATCGTTAAACACTTTAAATTAAAGGCCTAGCATTCTTTGATGTTTTGGAATATTGCAAGATATCACGCTCAGAGGATGTGTTGTCAATGACTCTCAGCTACAACCACAATTTTGGCACAAGAGCTGTAAAAATGACAGCGTTATAGACATTTTTGTGTTTTTGAAGGTTCGTTGTCTGTGAAAGATGTGGAAGGCCTTTTGAATTGGATTGACTCCAAAAGTTAATCAGTTATAGATGATCATCAGATGATTGTTGTCTGAATGTTTCCTTAAAACCTGTCCAGACAGACACACAAACACAGGCAAAAACAATAATTACACACAAAAATATAGTACAGAACATACAAAATAAACGTTTTAAATCACAGATACTTTAGTGCTTCAAAAAGCTTTGTTTGGAGATTTTTTCCTCATACCTGGGAGCTATTTTTCCATTCTTGAACAGTTAGCATTGTGTTGGCAGGTAAATAAAATCCAAGTCTGCTCAGTTTGTCACCTTATTGATGGATGAATTATGAAATGCTACTACATATATGCAAACCTGCACCCCACCTGTCCCATTCATTAAATATTTTCCACCGTCCTGGCTGTTTTCCCTAACAGTAGCACCCTGGCTTGTTCTGTACAAATCAATGCGGGTCTCTCACCTTACAAAGATGCACCAGTCATGAATATTCCCGTCATGTCCGAACCAGTGAACTGTCAGGACCTTCCTCAGAGGACACCCAGGATGCCACTGAGGAGCCAATCAAATCTTCGCATGAGGGTCACTGGTTATTGTGATGCAGGTCGTATTTTTCATTACCATCCGCTAAGGCAAAACAAAACGACATGGTGCCACAGCTTCGCCGCTCATTCCTCACAATCTACAGCACCGTAATGTCAAGTCATCTCCTTTTTTAACAGAAATCATTCCACTGTGTAGAATGCAGCAAAGCAGGTGTCAAAATCAAAAAGGTCACACAGGAAAACAATATATTAAGCTTATTTTATTTCATTTTTTTGTTTTGCAGCACAATAGAGTTTGTTTTATTAGATCTGACGTAAAATGAGACACATTAAATTCTATCATTGCATATTTTATTACCAGTTTTCCTCATGTACAGGAGGATCAAATCTAAACATGATGTATATTTAAAAAAATAATCAGACATTCGATGAATAGGCTTGTTTATTTTGAACATTTATGATACAATACAATAAAACGATATGATACAATCCAATACAATATGACAGAAACTGATACAATATACTATTTTATTGCCCCCTTGGGGAAATTTGTCCTAAACATAGTGCTGTTCCAGTTAATCTTCACAGAAGATTTACAAATCAATAAACTATTAGGAACACAATTACCCTTTAAGATACACAGCTCGATTACTAAGTATTTAAAAAGATGTGCAAATATACAGCCCCCTTACTACAATACCAAGACAAGAGATAACTTATTGTACAACTCATTCAGCCTCCGAAGACATTGTTTACAATTTTGATTGAAACTGGAAAAACTTTCAAAATGATTCAGTCTGCATTTGTACTTTCTGTCAGAAGCCAAGAGCAAAACTTAGAGAAAATGTGAACTGATGTCTATAG
Source organism: Kryptolebias marmoratus (assembly GCF_001649575.2). Classification (NCBI taxonomy): domain Eukaryota; kingdom Metazoa; phylum Chordata; class Actinopteri; order Cyprinodontiformes; family Rivulidae; genus Kryptolebias; species Kryptolebias marmoratus. The sequence continues at coordinate 15,449,019 of NC_051432.1, forward strand.
ACCTTGAAAAGCCAGAACATGTAAATATTTCCCAAGTAAACTTGTTGTTTTTTCTTCTACTTGCAAAATTTCTTTGCTCAGTCACCATCAATCACTTAAACCTGATGCAGTCTTGTGCGCAGTAAGAAGACATTTGACCCCGGTCATCTCCTGTTGTGCGACACAACACTCCGGTCTGGAGAGGATCTGATTCTTATTATACTGTAAGGAGTAACACTTTGTGAATAACTCACACAACAGGTCACTGACCGTGCCAGTTTAATACCGGGAAGGGGTTCCAGGGCAGACGCACCTGGGAGGCAGGACATGATGCAAAGATAAAATAAAGACTTTATTGTCACTGTATTTAGAATATGATGGCACTCTTTTAGTGATGCAACAAGAACACCCATAGGGTAGATAAAAGCAGCCACACTGTACATCATGTCAACATCATTTCAAAAAGGCAGGTAGTAAAACGCAGAGAAGTGCAGTTTGAATTAATAACGCCACTAAAAAATACACAGGAGCCTCATTAATATGTGCTGCATATGAATGAAATCTTAGCTTTTCCTGAATACTTTTTGCATGCTTTCTTATACCTATGTTGGTTTTCTCTGAGTATTTTACAGTTAGGCGCATGTATGTGAGGCTACTTGGTAATTTTGAACTGATCGTGTGTGTGCCTGATTTTGGAGCTGACAAAACAGCCAAGGTGTGCTGTTGGAATAGGCTTCAGACAATTGTGACACTGAACAGATTAAAGCAGTTATGGTGAATGACTGAATAAACAAACAAACAAACAAACAAAATGAACAGATGATTGATTATGTGTTGAGAAAAGTCTCATTATTTGTTGATGGCTTTTAGATATAAGCTGTTTATGAGTTTTGTCATTCAAGACAGTTCTGACCTTTAAGGACCTTAAAGGGTGGAAGCTGATTGTTGGTGTGATAAGTAGTTCTAAGCACTGTTTTTGGCTCTGGAGAGGTTGCAAGTATTTGTAATATCCTGCAACGAGGAAAGAGGGCAGCCAGGGATGTTTCTGAAGTGTATTGATGACCCTCTGTTGTGCTTTCTCGTCAGCTGCTGAGGACCGGACGTACCACAGGCCTTCGCGCAAAACTGTTCTGTGATTTGGCTGCAAAGATGAGTTACTCTTTAAGCCGCCTCCAGTCGTTTATAAATGCACCAATCGAGCCAAATACGTCCCACTTTAAAGACAGCTTACACAATAAAGCCAGTATCTTAGAACTCCTGCTAGCGTGAAATGCTGCATGCACCATCACCTCCTAACACCTACTTGTCAACTCAGCTCTGTGACTACCAACCTTGCCAGCTCAGGGGCATAACGGTGGTGTCTTCAACCTCCCCCCAATGCTGCCTTAGTTGTTACATAAATCACACCAAGACAAAAAAATATTTTGTGAAATGGGGCTATTGTATGTCACTGTGTAGAATACCCTCTATTGCACAGAAGAAGAAGGCCAAACACTTAAAATTATGCAGCAGATTTCATTGGTACAAAAATAATGTTTTATGCCCTTAAAAGTGTTATTTGTGTTTTTTCATAGATGCAAACTAACAAACAAACAAAAAGGGTAAAAACTGCATACTGCAAACTGCAACAGCTTAATTAGCCTGTGTCCTCTGCCTGCCCATGTCTTTTGTGTCTCCCTGAATTTGTCTCGTCTCGTCTTCGACCTGTCTCTCCTGAGCCCTCTGAGTATGTTGATGATGCCGCTCTGACTTGGCAAAGCATTAGATGAACATGGATGAAAAATGAAAAAGGGTAGCAAGGGGAGGACAGAACGTTGACGGAGCGAAGTAGTAAAGAGGACAGAGTGAAAATATAAATGTCTTTGTAGTAAAGCACAACAAAGAAGGATGGTTGAGGACAGAGGTAACTGAGAGAGCCACAGGAAAGAAGAGAAGAAAATTTTACATAAGTAAATATGTAAGCATGTGCACTGGTGTGTGGGTGAAATATTCCCTCTCTTTGTTCCCGTGGCTTGGATTTATTTCTCAAAGAGCCAGTTAGTTTCCCAGTCTGTGTTTTATCTGCAAAAGGCAGTATGGCACCTTTGCTTTGAAGAAGTGACCAACATCAGAGCGTAAAGCCAAACAGGGCCAAACCAAAGCAAGAAAACCTTCACTTTGTCCACTCAGGGAAGTCTGAATGCAAACCAGTCCCTGTTCAGTTTCATAAATCCCATCTGAGCCAAAGGAGACCTAACTTATTAAAAATAATCCTTCCGAGTAAGCATACATTTTTATTTTAATTTCTTTGTTACTCACAGCCACATTTATTTACTGTATGTTGAGCCACTTGAGAGTAATTAGTCTGTTTGCTGCTGCTGCTGTTTGTGTTTTACAAGCAGGGGAGTAGTGTAGCTCACCCTTCAGGGTCCATCCTACCATGTTACACAGCCAGATAAGAAAATGCAATCCCTCCTATGCCTTTTTGAGTGAGCCCCAACCTCTCATCCCAAATGGACCAGCCTGGAAAACCTCAAAGGGAGGCGGAAGAAGGCGCAGAAGCCTGCATCACCTCCTCTGACTCCTCTCAAAACAAAGGAGTAACGGTTCTACTCAGAGCTTCTTTTCCACATCCGAAAATTGTACGGTGCCTTCTTAGACACGACTACTGAAGCCCACATTATTTTCTACATTTATATTTGCAGTCAGGTAGAGCAAAGTTACCTTTTTATTTTGAGTTTCATCCTGAGTCAACGCTCACTGGATGAAAAAAGCTTCTTGAACTGAAGAAGCCTTTTTCGATGAGAAGTGAAACACTTTCAAGAAATAAAAGAAGTCCATTTGCCTTCTATTTAACCACGGGACATTTAGTGATAAGAATGATTTTGCCATCACGTCCCCAAGTCCTTTCAGTCGTTTGCTTGTGGAAATCAAAGTAAAGAAGTATCGTACTGTGCAAAAGCCTTGAGTCAACCTTCATTTCTCTACTTTTTGGTTCCAAAGACCCAGACTTTCTTGTGACCTTTTAAAGTGGTCTTGATCAGTAGTTCTTCAGGCTTTCTGCAAATCTTTCAAAAAAGGTTTTTGCACTTTAACTTTCTTTCTCACTCAGTTTCAGAACCTGACCATTTTCCAAATAAAAATGCTTTTTGTTGTTGTTTGTTTGTTAAGCCTCTTAACTCTGATCTAAGAATCATTCAGCCATAAAAAAGTGAGGAACCAATGTTGTGTCGACACATAAGACACCCTAGTAGAGAAAACAAATTAAACTGGATCTTTGGGCATTTTGTTGCTAATGTCATAAAACCAGGGCAGAAGAGGAATCAAAGTTCCAAATGCAGAAAATGGACCAGAGCGAGGCAGATGAAGGTGATCCTCTCTATATAGGAATGTGTCTTTTGAGAACAAACCAGCTCTACGTGCCGGTTCATAAACTTATGCAGAGAGCTGGCTCCCGTCTATGAGCATTTTTTTTGAAAATGCAATTTTTTCCTCATTCTGTAGCTAATACAGTGTTGACATCAGAACTGTGTTGATGTCATGCTGCACATGGCCATACAAAGATTAAACCATTAGGTTATAAAAAGGAGAATGCAGACTTCCACCAGACTGCACCCTCCCCTTTTAAACTGCTGACATTTTCCAAATTATCATTCGAAGAATGTAAAAAAAAGTGGTTTACACTTACACCTCAGTGTATGGCAAAAACAGAGAATGAAAACTGGTGAACAATATAGATTTTTATTTTTGGACAATTGCTGTGCATCCTTACCTTGGGATTATGTTAAATTACCTCCTCAGTATAAATACGGGCTTGAGCATAGAAGTAAAACTGTGTGATGCAAGTACAACTAGGTAACAAACAAAACCAAACAAGTCTTTCCATTTGAATCTTCCCAAGAGGAAGAATAGATCTCTCATGTTGTTAAGAGATACATCAGCTGACGTTCTGTAATGTGATCGCACTTGTATCAAAATTTGATGGCACTCTGCTCCCTGTAGAGGAAGGCCTCTCAGTATTTCTCTCAAGAAAACAAAACTTTACTTTGTTATTTTCATCCCTGCTGGCTGAATTTAACAAGGGAAACATTCCTGTGTTTTCTTCTCTTCTAGTCCTACTCTAGACAGAAGAAAAAGCACCGGTGGGGGGGAATATTGAGCTGGCTAACAGACTATGACAGTGTTGCTTTAGTGAGATGTGAGTGACATTAGAAAGGGGGCGAGTGTGTAGGTGGAAATTCAATCACGCTGTGAATCTCGTATGCAGAACAATCCTCCAGAAGCAGAGTGAATAATTCTAACTTTGATAGGGACAAATCATCTTCGAACCTCTGCTTGGCTGGGTGTGAGGTGATGGATAAGAGGGCCAGACTCGAAGGAGAGAGATGAGGCATCGTTTCTGAGTGTGGGAGAGGAAAGAGCGAGAAAGCGATGAAGGCAAACATAGCCTTTTGTGAGTTATATGTGGGGATGTGGGAATAACTGTTGTTGTATTTTTCTCTAACATCATATGTTAATAAATGCTAACAGGTCTCTTGCACCCAAGAGATTAGCTGGCCTCTTTGCATGGAGTCAGAAAATGACTGGATGGGACCTAAAAACGTCCATCACAGCTCATTATTTGATCATTCAGTCCATCTGCTCACACTGTGTAGACAGACTGAATGTTAGAATAATAATTACCCACAATCCTTCACAGGAAATGAATGCTAAAGAATGCACAAAGTAATACTAATACTAGTAGTAATACTAAAACTGTCAATGACAGTTCAGGAGCCTGCAGTGTTATTTTTGACACTCAAAAAAAGTTTAGCATTTTTTGATATTAAAAATGAAGGTTTTAACTGAGACTGTAGCTTTTTAGTTTGCCATGATATGAATTAAGTGAAGTAACATTCACATTTTTGAACCTCACTAAACCTTTGGGGCAATGTGGCTCATTCAATGTTTGTATAAAATGTACGTTTTAAATTTGCATCAGCAAGGTCCAACACTGACTGAGGCCCCATCTACACTTTTCCAGATATTTATTTCTTTTTTTATGAAAAAAGTTCAGTCTACGTTATTCTGACAAAGATAGCTAAATACGCACGCCGCACCACTAGGTGGCGAGAACACACACGTTAACGACATATGAAAACACAGAGAAAGAACATTTATAATTTGACTAAATATTCTCCCCAAACTCCTCTCCTTTGCTGCCATTTAAAGTTTCCTCTCAGTTACTGACGTTTTCAACACACAGTTAAAGTTTGACAACAACAGAATCAGAATAAAAAAAGAACCAGGAAAAAAAAAACTGTGAAAATGGCTCCTCTGTTGCTTTTGTTTCTAAAACACAAAGTAATAATGAGCATGTGTGAAACAGGCTGATAAGTTATTGTTTCTGAAAAGCTCTGTACTTCAATCCCACACAGATACACCAAAAAACAGGTTTTAAACATATCATCTCTGAAAAGCATTTTCAAAATCTTTTTTTTTTCTTCACCAAAAAGTAATTTCACATTCGAACAAGAGGAAAAAAACATTAGAAAATCTGAGTTTATTTTAAAAATATTGAAAGTATTGTGAACAGGGTTTAAAATTAAATCCATATTACTGAAACAACATAAATCATTTGTGTTTTTAGTCAACACAGAAAACGCGGGGATAGTTTTATTTTACATAAAAAAAAAGAATCTTTTGGAATTCCACCGTGTAATATGTACTTGTAGAACAGAAAGAAAACAAGAAAAAAAGAATTTTACAAGAGCCAAAAATAAATGTTCCTGTTGTTCTTAACATTTCCTGAGAAAAACAACAGAACTTTCCTTCAAAAACAACAACCTGTCTTTTAAATTTAACCAGATATACATCCAAAACAAAATAAAAAAGGTAAAAGACCCAAATATCAAATAAGCCCTCAATTTTAAAAATTTGCCACTATTTAAATTTAGTCTGCACAACATTTAGTTGTGCAAGTGCACTATTTTGCTGTGTAATAATGCTTTAAAGTTTAGAGTATTATTTCCCAAAAAATATTACTCCCAATGCTTTCTTTATTTTTTTTAACGTTTTTTGTCTTTTACTTTAATTTGACATGGTCGACAGCTGGAAAGAAATTAACAAAGGAGGTGAAGCCTTCCTGCCTTTATTAAATCCACCTCACAGACAAATTGTCATTATTCATGAATAAAATATTGCACAAGTGGTGGTTTATTGATTTGGGCTGTAGTACATTAATCATGTGCACATAGAATAGGCGTTAGGTATTTCTCATTAAAAAGATTAGGGTAAAAAAAACATCTCTATGCTCTTAAATATTAAAGGGAATCATATCTAAATGTAAAGAGATTCGAGAAGTTACAAAATAAACATAAATTCAGTCACTTATAGAGACTGATGGATTAGGTTAGTGGAGTGAAAGTGGCTGATCTTCCGTTAGAAGAGCATTTCTCTCACTTAAACATGTGGGAAAATGTGTTTGGCCCAACGTTAAGTAAAGGAGTTGTATTTAAAGACGATCAAAAAACACAAGGAAACCCTCAAAGGGGAAACATCAGATGTGGATTTTCAACTTATTAACTTTTATAAGATGACCACTGGAGCTAATCAACCTTATAAAAAGGCAAAAATGGCTGCAACTCAGTTAATTTTATAAATATGGAGCTAAACTTTGGTGGGATCTTAGAGCGTAAACTTTGATATGTGATGGGTGGTATATATTCCTTTATTAAATGCTAGTTCTTTAATTGAACAATTGTACATTTTGACACATTTTCAGTATGTTCTTTATAATGAGGTGTTGGGTCTGACCGACAATAAGATTTACTAGAATCAACCTACAGGATATCTGCTGTGTATAAGTTTCTGTAAAGTCCTAAATGAGTTGCTTTGATCTTGTGAAATACAAATAAAACATACAAAACAAAATACAAATACTATTGTACTGGTTTTAGATAGCTTTTGACCAGCCTTAGTTTGGAAAATGGATGAGCTAATGGCTAGTCCAAGTAGGGCAAGGACCAATGTGGATTGCTGTCATCCTAAACAACTCCAGTCTCTCAAATTTCATAGCCTGTAATGCAAATACTGTTTTAAACTTTTACGTCACAGTGATTTTTACATTACATTGTTCCTTTGACAGAATTATTATGAAATTGTTGCTGGAAGTGTGCCATGACTGAGTGCTACAGCAAGCTGCTGCTGTTTCTGTTTCCATTTTTAAAAAAACACACCGAATTCAATGAAATGTGTAACTCCATTTACAATGAGGTCAGCCTGTCAGTCCAATCAAAATGAAACTCTTTTTTTATAAACTGAGGTGGCTCAAAGACCTATTGACAACAGGTAAGATATTCATTGTTGATAACCTGAATTATACCTTTAACTTCCTCAGTGTTGTTAAAACTCAGTCCTGTCCTCACTGCCGGCAGTCAAGCATCTCCAGCTGGATTTACAGCCCACGATATACATCTTTAGCCATTTCTGACACCAGGATGCTGAACGAGTGTTTGCTGTTCACAGATTTTTGCATAATGTTTACTGGTACGTTTTATTACTCTGTTATTCTAATTTATTTTTACATACACAGAATATATAAACACCCTGCGGTGTTTTTAAAGCAGCAGTAATTCTCCCAGAGATCCCACAGTCGTATTTGTAAAATCTGCAAGATGACAAGATTTGCTCACAAATCCCCGTTGTTGCCTGAGTGTGTAGGTTGTGGGACTGGACCCCTGATGGTTTGTAAGGATGACAAGTTAAGGTGTCGTTTCACCGAATCATCTTACCTCCCAGCAGATTGATATCACAGACTGCGACAGTAAAAACTGTCACCAGGATGCCTCATAGGATGTTACTCATTTCCGCTCTTGTTGATTTTGTAAAGAAGCGGAAAATATTTCTGGGACAATCTCAAAAAGAGCTAATGAGAAATACAGGACATCTTCCCAGAGGTTAGACAACAGTTTCCAGCGCACAAACACACACGTACATTCAAACAAAGTGTGTTATGAAGATAGAAATTTGCAGAGCGCCGTGACAAGGGGCTGTAAACCCAATGCATCTTCATACCAAAATAACAAAACAGCAAATAAAGAGTGACGTAAATGGATATCCAGTCTAATATGACTGCTGCCAACAATGTGCATGCAAGTAATTTTTTTCTTATCCATTTTCCATTTTCTCACTCGCACCTTATTTGCTATCCCACCAGTCTCATTTGCATTGTAATGATTGGACTGCATGCATGCAAAACAGCTTTTTAAAAATGCTTTAATAGTCTTAAATGTATTCATCAGATTCCCAGGGGCATTGTGGAGCCATGTCATAGTTTTAACCTGCTGGTAGCACAAGTTAAAGTGACTGCATAAATCTTCTGCATTATTATTTTTTTTCTTTCACTGTGTAAACCTGAAGAATTCAAAATGCAATCAGAAGGTTCCTTGATGTTATGTGAGGGGGTAGAATATTTTTATTACGTGCACAGCTCTCTGGGTCTGATGCATAAAGAGAGGTTCATCAACCTGGGTTTTTGTTTTTATAGGTTGGCAGATTTTGCACTTTGTGGACTTGCTCACAGGGCCGGGTAAATGTTTACAAACAGCAATTTTTATTTTATTTTACTGAAAAACATGCTTTCATGTATGTGTGATTAAAAAAACACTTGTGCAAAAACAAAGTAAAGACAAATTAGTAGTTCATATCTTTTGAATCAGGATTATGTTGAAAGGTTATGAACATATGTTATCTTACCTGTTGTAGGTAGCTCTTTGAACAACATAAAAATTAAAGTTTAATTCCAACGAGGCCACAGCTGAAGTAGATTAGCCTTCACTCTCCTGCTAACAGGAGGGTTAAACTCTGATTTTAAAGTGTCACAGCATTTGATGTTGATTTATATGGCTAGACTAGCAAAAATATTATATATTCCTGCTGGAAGTGCCCCAAACTGCACTGAAACGGCTACAACTAGCTGCTGCTACAGCTATCTATGTTTGCAAATATCCATAGATTTCTATCTAAATAATTGTGTAATATAAAATCGACAACAATGTGAAGAATTATAATATATATGATGGTAATAATCCACTTTGGTCTTGCTCCAACGATCCATTAGCTCACCAGCCTGTTCAAAATTAGAATCTATTTTTCTTAACTGAAGTGGTTCAGAGACCTCAAGTAAAACATTTATTGTTCATAACTTTTCCAGAAGCCCTCTTCTAAATATCCAAACTACTGTTTTAATTGGCATTGCTCAGCTTGCTCCCATCGTATACCTACAGATATGCTCTAAAGATTTTCTTTTCACATTGGCTTGGGTTGTTTCACTTGGAACAGGTGAATTAGGTTGCTCGGGACATTAAGGCCGTGGACATTGGAAATGTAATTATTGAGACGCATAATTGACACGCTCTGACAGCAACCTGCTGCGTGTCATGCATTTAATTAGCGGGATGTTTTAAGTTTCTCTGTGATTATGTATGTTGAGCTGCTGTTTGATATTCTCCACCAGTCTTTACCTACGTATATGTCTCTTCTCTGTCATGACACAGTGAAAGATGGGAAAGAACTTGTGGATGCTTATGATGAAACAAACCTTTGATAATGTCACAGTATTTCATTATGAAGGCTGTTAAGCTTTCAGAGTGGTCCACTAAGCAAGGTCAGACAATAAAAAGCCTGTTCACTTTAGCACATCTTCTCACGCTGCCTTTTACATATTTAAAAGATTCTCTCTATAACCTGTTACATTACCTTTTGTTAAGGGCTGAATGTACTTCTAAAGAGATGTTATCCTTGGTTTTTGTGTGTTTCACAGTGTGAAGTGTGGGTCTGAGATTGATTTTAGTTTCCACTTTTGGTTGTAGCAAGATGCTCTGGTCCTTGAATTTGACCACATTAAAACCTTTTTGTGGAGGTCTTAAAATAAAATTTTTACAAGTCAAATGTTTTTTTTTTGATTATGCCTTAAGACAATGTAGCTTAGACCAGGAAAAATGAAATGAAGGGAGTGGAAATGAAAGTAGTAACTGTATGACACTACAGCCTCATAGCTATGGCGAGATGCTTTTCAACTGTGTATGAGCAACATGATGTTGAATTTTGATTTTAAAGGGTTTTTATTGCTTCAGTCTGGAGCTGAATGTGTCCTGTTTTCTTTTTTTTTTCCTTTTTGGAGAGGATTTGGCCTCACGATCTCAGTTTGTTCCTGTCAGAAAAACCCCAGTCAACATAACATTACAACCACTGACAGTGAAAATGAGTAACAGTGCTCGTCTTTTAAAAAAGCAATGTTCTGGTGGAAAAACCTGCACCTGGACATTCTGACACTTGACACCCCTCATGGCAGTACAGCAGACCAATCATCCACCCACATGGCAGCAGCACAACCCCGCCGCAGCAGCAGCCCCCAACTTCAAGCTGGACAGCAGTGGACTTCACAAGAATAAAGTCAAGGACTGGCCCCAGAGGAAGAGCCAAAGGTAGCCAGATGAAGGAACGAATTTATCGTCATATCTGAAAACCCAATCCACAAAAGTACCACTCCCAACCACTAACCCCAGAGCGACCCTAGACCCTAGATGCAAGCGGAGAAACTGCATCCCCATTTTTTTAAAGAAGGGGCACCAACTTGTGGAGTTTATCTCCATTTTGTGACTTAAAAACATCCTATCACTCCTGGCAATCAGATAAATGCATATAGTTTTTTTCATTTTTAATTTTACTTTTTAAGTTAAAAACTACAAACCACATAATTAAAAATAATTCTGGACCCACCCCCCATCATCTTTGAGTTGGTTTAGTCCAACTCAACTCATACACCAAGTCTTTAACTGTGGAGATGAGATGTAAAGAAAGCAAAAGTTGGTTGTTTAAAGAATTTACACAGTGAAATAACAAACAAAGCACAATATAAAGCTATTCAGGAGTCCAAGATATCAACAAGATTATAAAAATGTTTTTCATTAAAATCCCTTTATGTGGTTCTTAACTCTCTGGAGTCGACAGTCGAGACTGTAAACACTAGAAAATAAGCTTTTTGGGTTCAGAAGTCATCTATAGGCTAAAATCAGACTAAATTTGACACAAATGTTCAAGTTTATTTGATGTCTAAATATAGTTTTACATAAATGTCAAATGGATGTCTACATCTACACAAGACTTAGGTGCTCTTCAAAGGATCAGTGTAACCAGTGCAAGATAATAATATAAGACTGTTTAAAACATGTCATAGTTGCAGATGGTGATTAGCTTTGCATCTTCTCAATTATGCAGACCCAGAAGTTCTCTGTCGTTGCCCTGATTGGTCAGGCGTATTTTCTGGTGTCAAAACATGGACCAGCTAAATGTTGGTGGTCAAAATGTTACAGCCGTTTGGTGTAAATGTGACATTTTAATCATCTTTGTTTGGCTGCTGGTTGCAGGTTCTGTGAACAGTTTGGTAATGCTACAACTCACTCCAAAGTCCTTTCAAAGTCATAAAAGTCAGAGGAGAACAGGCAGAACTCGAGCCTGTTCTTTAACTTTCAGCTAATCTGGAAGTTAAGTATAACATAAGGGCGCTGCTTCAAAAACAGGCCTGAAGAGGTACGAATTAAAGGAAGAGGGGCAGGGAATGAGAGCAGCGGCATTTAATTTCAGGCGGCAGTTCTTAATTGGATTTTGCTTTGATGTCCAATGCCAGTCACCATGGGATGAGAAGAATGAGCTTTTCTTCAGGGAGATTTATCTTAAAGGCAGTTAAATGTTCTATATTTCCTTAACAACTCCAAACTGGAACTAGTTATCTCAAGAGACAATGGTGAAAAAAACAAAGTCTTTGGTCTTTTGTCAGTGCACAATATTAAAACACATTTTCTTTTCCAGATGCCTCATGTTCCTGCCTAAATTACGATTAGGTCACCTGGAACATTAAAGGGTGCAGAAGACACTTTGTCAGCTGTGACAATCTCACTGGAGATGTTCCACGCTTTGTTGGTTTTTACAAACACAGTTTATTTGACCTAACTTTGCTTTCTGAATAATAAAAAACAATGCTGGCAGAAAAGGCAGTCCCTGGAAAAAATAAAATTAAAAAATTAAAATCAACTATTATTCCGTCTTTACCAGTTTTTCTTTTCTTTCACTGACCTGTTAATAAAAACGGAGGGTATTAAGCCCATATTGCTCAAAAATCAATTTCACAACTGTTCGACAGATGTTACAAATATTATAGATATTGCACCGTGAGATAATGCAAGATGATACCAGAAATTTATGCATATGCTTATTTTCTGCAATCAGACATGTGAACATGATATCACAGTCCAAATAATGTATTTACTTTTTTCATTTCTTAGCACGGTAGAAATTGATTGAGGCACATGATTCAGTTTTTGTAAATGTAAGTCAATCCCACAAGCTGTTGTAAGTAAAACATATTGCACATTCGTGGACATTTAGTGTTGGGATCAGGAAAGCAAAGTCTTATGCCAAACTGCCTTCTTGTCTTTTTTTTCCTAAACGTAAGAACATTCTTTTATATTTTCTTGTTGGGATATCAGATGTCCTTAAGGGAATTACACAACTGTCAAAATGAATTTTACGGTGCTCCAGTCAGCTTTAGGAGCAACACCAGCGATAAAATGTGGGGACAGTTTGGCTACTTAGTATGAGCATCCATCAGGACCCTGATAGGTTTTTAATAAATTTTCTCTGAGCTCAGTGGCAATTGTTGTGACTTTGCATCAGTTAGGAGACAATAAGACCTGGTGATTTTCCTTTTAAAGATTCAGTTCAGATATTCCAGCATCATTTAAATTCATGAAAATATTCCAGCATTGTGCACCTGTGACCCGGTCTGCGCAGGTGGTGGCAGGAGCTCAGACAACGGTAATCCTTTTGCTTAAAAGTGCAGCTCTGCTTGTTCTTGACACTCAGAACCTAATATGGCACTTTTCCACTGACTTTGGTGCAGCAAAGGACACGGTAAGTCACAATATATCAGACACAGCTGGTGCCTGTATCTGTGTAAAAACAGGCAGGGGGCAGTACAAATATCTAAGAACTATTGCCCCCGAAAACAAATCCTAACTTGCTTGTTGGAGATTCAGCTGTCTGTATCAGCGTCTGCATCAGCAGCCTGTATTTGTTACCTTTCCTGGCACTTTAAGGTCCTTATCAGTTGTGTTTTATTTAAAACTTTTCAGATATGGGGAATTTCCTGCAGTTTATAAGCTAATCTCTGAAATCTGTCAGTAGGAAATAAGCAGGTTTAAACATAAGATAAGCTGTCATGATAAATTAATTCATTAAAAACCCTTTTTTACTGTTTGGTTGGTGCTGGTATTCTGTGAGTTTTGAACATTTGCCTTTATTATTGTTTTAGACTTATATTAAATCCAGTCCAAAACACAGAAATAATATAAGTTTGTTTTCTGTGGTTTATTCAGATCGATTCATACTTTATTATTCAGGAAAAGAAAAGAAATTATACTGCTGCAGTATAATATAAACTGGCACTCTTTGAAGGAATGCATACCGCCTGCTGCCTCTCTTGCAAAAGTTTTAAAGAGAGATCTAGAGTGATCTGTTAGCGCATGGAGTATGTTTTGGAGGTAACTCTCAGCTACTACCACACCAAATTATTTCTCAGTATCTGTAAAACTGACTGAGTTGTAGCCATTTTTGAGTTTGATAAGGTTGATTAGCTGTGCCGGTCGTCTTGAGTAAGGTTGACTGTAAAAGTTAATAAAGTGTTGATGTACATCTAATAATTAGTTTCATTAAAATCTGCCCAGAGATCCATGACATACTTTGTTAACAGTCATACAAATTACCACACACAAAAACCAGGCAGTTGCATTATTGCTCCCTTTGCATAGCAGCGAGCATTAATAAACAAAGTAATCTTTAGTAGTGAGTCAGTATAATGAGTAATTTGGTCGGGCTGACCTCCTGTAGGGGGTTTTAGGTGCAGAGGAGCTGAAGCAGTCTGAATAACTGCATGACTTATACCTTAATCATCACCCACTGCCATGAAAGTAGGCGATCATCTCCTTGCTTGTATGTGTTTTGTTTGTTTGTCTGTTTGTTTGTTTGTTACCAAAAAAATCTCTTGAACCAGTGGATGAATTTTATTGAAACTCCCACCTGACTCATACTCTGAGCGCTAACAATCACACAAAATCTTTGTTTAAAGCTTTGGCCTGCAAGATATCAGAAGAAGTTCATCAAGGAATGCTAGTTTTGTTTGATTAACAGATTTGGAAAAAGTCTTGGAAAAAAAAATCACATCATTTTTTTAATGAAAACATTCAAAATGACAAAAATATTATTTGAACACTTTATATGTACTTCTGTCTGCCACTGAATACAATCAGAGCACACTCCTAAAAGATGTTTATTAAATCACCTTCCAGAACAAGAAAAATTCTTTACAAAACAAAAAGACTTAACAAATATGTAAATTAGTCTTATCAATTTTGTAAACTCTGTAGAAAATGATGAAAGTATCACAACATACAGATTGTATAACACTACATAATACTACTTCAACCACTACTTATAATACTGATAAGAGCAGATGATTCCTCTTGTGTAAATGTTCAAACTCTTTACTTTGTGTTATGTAGAGACGCTAAGAAACAATAACTGCGGTGTTTTGTGGCTTGAGCTGTGAAGAGCTACACTTTTGCATAAAGTCAGTGTGACATATTGTAAAATAAGCCTCCTGAGAGAGCGCTCTCTGAGCTGCAGGCCAGTGGATTATAGAAGTTTTAAACTAATACCCTGTCAGATATTTCCCACATCCAACCCAAATTCCTTTATAACACTCGTTCCTACCCTCTGTGTTTTATGTTTGTTCAGTATGCTCCTGTGTAGCAGAGCTGCTCAAGTCCTCTTTAGAAGTACAGGTGCTGGTCATAAAATTAGAATATCATGAAAAAGTAGATTGGTTTCAGTAATTCCATTTAAAAAGTGAAACTTGTATATTATATTCATACATTACATACAAACTCATATATTTCAAATGTTTATTTCGTTTAATTTTGATGATTACAAATGACAACAAATGAAAATCTCAAATTCATCATATCAGAAAATTAGA
>NC_051432.1:15465362-15585701 GCF_001649575.2 Kryptolebias marmoratus
ATTAAATGAAATAAACATTTGAAATATATGAGTTTGTATGTAATGTATGAATATAATATACAAGTTTCACTTTTTAAATGGAATTACTGAAATCAATCTACTTTTTCATGATATTCTAATTTTATGACCAGCACCTGTATTTATTTGCCTTACTGGGTGAAAATAATCAAAATTAAAACCGGAATGATGCTCAGATCTAAATGTATAAACACAATTCCTGGTAATGTGTTGTTAGAGTACATTTGCTCAGTTGGTTAGGCGCAATACTCAAATGATCGTAGCTGAAAGTAGATATGCAGTGAGATTAAAAAAGAATGTGTCCAAATATATGTTGGTGTCAGTTTATGGTTAGGTTTTCCTGTTAAAAACTATTTTTCTCTTCCTAGTCATGATTGGCTGACTGACTTTAAAAAGCCACGAGAAACAAGCTCAGACTCTCATTACTAGCAGTACCAGCCTACTGCTGGGTCATTTTGTTAATTTTCTTTTCCATTAATCATTAGTTGGGTTTGAGAATTACCAAAAGCCCTGATTTTGGTTTATTAGTTTATTTTTGGGGTTTATAGGTTTAGGAAAGCCAAGATCCGACATTCAACTGCATTTCTGATTCAAAGTCTCTTTTGTTGCTTTGGCTGGTGTTGCAATCCCCTGCTCTGGTAAGTATTATTTTTATTAAATCTATTTTAAAACGCTGCAATCGTCTGTTGCGCGTATTATGTGCAATTTGAGCCAGCAACAAAAACATAAAATTTTATTGCAAGGAAAGTGAACTAAATAACTTTCTTGCACATGCCGAAATATTGGAGCTGAAGTACCTTGGTTGGCTTTGGGATTCAGCACCAATTATCCAAAAAAACAATGCTTATGTGGTCAGTTTAACACACAAGGGAAATCAGCAAAAACTCGACAAACCAAAACCACGCCACAGTTAGCAATCAGCACTGAAGAAAAAAAAATCTGATAGCACGCTGTTTGTGTTTTTCCTTTTAAATAACTCTAATTTTAATGTTTCAAAATGTTTCCATCTGGAAGTAAAATGTAATCTAACTTATTTGTGTTAGATCAAAACTCTTGCAAGCCTACTTACATTACTTCTTTTCATTAAACAAAACAAAAATAAATATGTTAGTAGATTTGCAGCCTTTTACTCTTTGAGATGAATCAGAGACGCTATTGAACCTCTCTCAGTTATAAAACTTTGCTCATGGCCCTGCCATTTTACTGTTAAAAGTAATTTAACTTTTAAACACATGCATTGCTGTAGGAAATCTAATAATGCCATAAACACCACAGAGAGTCTCTCCAGACTGTGCTGTAAAAGACTCATTCTAACAACTCTTCATTACCTTTGAATTATTCAGTGACTGTAAATGACTTGAAATGATCTGCTATTATCTCCACCCTCTAGTATACTGTTGCATGCAGAAAGTGCATCATTTATTTCACCTTATTAATTTCTTCTAACACAATAAGAAATTAGATTCCTACCACAGGCTAAAATTACTCTATTCTTTTGTATTATGTTGCATTGTTCTCTGGTTTTCTGGATTAGTTTCTTCCCACTGAAATGCTCAGCCTCCAACTTTACATTAAATGCTGTGAACTGCAGCGTCAAAAATCCACCACGCTCGACTCTGAAAGTCTCGTACTTATTTCCTGTAAAAAAAAAAACAAGATTGCAAGTCTTTGCGCTTGTTTAACAGAGAACATATGCCCCTCGCTGTTTGTTTCTGCACTCTCCCACCACTTTATGCCGCCTGAAGCCAATTTTCAGGAATAAACGGCAACAAACGTGAAAGACTCTTGAGTGGGACCTGAGTGGGGACTGAAGTGGCTTGATGGGAGTTTCTACACAACATGGCTGACAGAAATTTGTGCACTTAAGATTCCTCAAGTGAAAACACATGGTGACAAGATTAAAAATGTAGTCTGAGCTGTTTAGTTGTTTAGAGCAGATGGAAGGAGGTGCGTTTGTCATGAAAGGAGCGTTTGTGTTTTCCCGTGCATTGATTCGCCCTTGAACCTCTGAAATGATGCTAGATTAAATTCACGTGGTGCTATTAGTTATTTAGTTGTCATAGTTTATTTAAACTATATTGAATAAACGAGACTCTAATCCTGTTAATATTTAATCCATGTGTTGATTTTGTGTTTTTTCGCAACTTCTTCACAGAACTTTGGAGAAACAAGCCGCCGCCAATTCAGCTTCTATCACCATTGCTCCCCTGCTAATGTTGATGGATTGCTACAGAGAGGCTGACTATATTGCTGTGATCATTCATCTTGCCAAATGTGGCAAATCAGCTCACCAGGGCATAACTCAAGGAACATCAGCAGTCGTTGACAAAACACTCGCCTTTATCCAAGGGCGAGCAGGCTAACACCGGCTCTTATGACTCGGACATCCAACAATAAGACGTGATTGCTCAAATGAATTTGAAGGTGTCTGTTAGTGACTTCAGCCAGAAGGTAAGGGTTGACATGTTTTATTTTTTGTTTTCATTTCACACACTGGGAAATTATATTAGACAAAACAACGTAGTGAAGGATTGTTGTCCAATACAAGAAACTAAGACTGAATTTTCAAATGTTCCTAATGGCCTCCAAAGGCAAAAGGGTGATAATGTTGATGTTTGTCTGTCCTGTTGGCAAAATATCTCATGAACAACTGGACAGATTTTAATGAAACCTTCAGAAGGTGCACATCTACAACTGATTAACTTTGGAGTCTATCCAATTCAAGATGGCAGCATCTGGTAAGCAACCTTAGAAAACACAAACATGGCCATAACGCAGTCATTTTTCCAGATACTTAGATATTGATGATCCAGATATTTCAAATATTGAGCTATGCCCTTTTGCTAGACATCATAAAAGAAACCAGGACACCTTTCTACTTGATGTGAATGTAGAAAACGTAGGGATATAGCCTATAGGGATAAAAAGTAAAGAGAAAGGAGGATTTGGCTTAAAATTTTGATGGGAGGTGAAACATGGACCTCAGTCTCTATCAATGAAAGAATTTGACAACGGCATCATAGAGACTAGTTATGCAAACTAACCAACAGCAAACAAAATTACTTTTTAAAAATGGTCCATCTTACAAAGAAATAGACCAAAAGTTAAGTTCAAGCCCTACTGATGCAACATAGAACCACATCATTAAAAAGAAAAGCCCTCAGTGGTATGTAGTTCTTGGGGGTGGGTTCTTAAAGTGCCCAGTTTCCCTCAGGAAATCCCCAGAACTGTTTGGTCTGAAATCGTATAATGATGTAACTGAGGACCAACAACAAACAAACCAAATGCTCCAAGGCAGATTTGTGGAAAGACATTGGTCCCATATGAAAGCCTCGTGGGAACTCTGAATCTGAACCCTGCATTATATTTCAGCAGCACTCTTCAGCTCATCCCTACTTCACATTTTGGTCCCATAATAAAGCAGTGTTTGCACTTGGCATTAAATATAACAGAATACTTTTGTGCATATCTAGAAGACAACAGATTTATACAAGAGGACGAAAATTTGCCTTCTTAAAATCGTTTTTTTTTTTACTTTTAGAAATGTGATCAATTGCTTGCAAAAACTAGCATGTCCTCATCAATAAAATTTCATTTGATGATGACGAATGTCAGTTTCATTTGGTTCATCATGTTTCATATTGATAACTTACTGTACACTGGACAGCTCTTGCAGCTCAGCCCCTGAATCAGTCTGTCACTGTAAAAATGGTCTTTATGGAAACAATAACAAAATCATGTTGCGAACGACCGCTACCATTCTTCATTTCTACACTCAGAGCACATCTTTCAGAGGTTGTAGCTCAATGTGATTCATATCTCAGTCTTTGTTGCATGATATATTCAGTTCTATCGGCCCACGGCACGTAAACACCATTTCGCTGTAATTCCTTCCTTATCACAGATGACGAGTCTGGCAATCAGTGTAATTCAAGCTATATTCAGACTTCTTTCAGACCTGCGTGTGCTTGTTTGCTGTGGCTTGATAACATTAGACTACTGGGAGTAAATCTGTGGTGGTGTGTACGCCTGCACAGCTCAGATTAAACTTGATTTATCGGTATAAGGACTGCCTGCTGCTTCCTTCTCCTCAATCTCAATGGTTCATCTCCTGGTTTTGTTATTAGTGTTTTACTCTGAACAGAAGAAACTGCAGCAGTCAGACAAGTTTCTCGCCACACCTGAGAAACATGTCACTAATTGTTCAAACTTTTGTCACGAACAGCTTATTTATTCTGCTATAGTTTGACACTCGTGACAATTTCCTTACTTGAAGTATTCAGAGGTTAACACAGCAGGAGCAGAATGAAAAATGTGTTTCTATTTAATAAGACATGAACAACTATAACTCGATTTTTAGTCCAAACTTCTGGAAATAAAATGGCAGTATTTTTTTTTCTATATCAGAGAAAAAGTCAAAAGGTTGCTGCTGAAAACATTCCTTTGAAATCAAATCCTAGAAGAATACATCCAGTGGTATTTGTATTATGGTATCATCCAATGACATTAATGGATTTTAGTTGAGGATCTAATTAGAATATTACTGTCCCTTTTAAAGCCATGACAATGCTGTCATTCTGATGTATAATTACAGTGACATCCTATATTTTGTCAGTCTGCCTTTGTTCTTAATTTAAAAATTGTTGTGTACATGAATGTTTCTTGAGATAAGTGTCTGTTCTGAAACTCCATGTAATTTCAGATGATTACAGCATTTTGTTCTTATGGGGACTTGCATTAGCCCAATATTTAAATAAGTTTAGAGGTTGGTTTAGCTCAAATTAAAGACAGCTAGCAGGGTGCTGTACTGTTTGGAAATGTTTAGTTTTTTTTCATTAGGGGCTGCATATTAATCTGTTTCCTATGCAGATATTTTTGCATCAACAACAACCATAAAATACACTTTTATCCTCAATATGTTGTCCAAGAACACCTCATTTAATGGACAAGGAGTAGAATCTATGCTGCAAACTTCAGATTAATAGACAAGTATATATCTCAAGCTGCTGTCAAAAAAATAACTTTTTGTTTATCCAATCTAAGCTTCTGGTCTTTTTCCGTTTCTGATGGCAGAAATCAGGAGGTGAGGCAATTTTCTCCAAACCACTGGCATCCAAACCAAGGTTGGTGAATTCCATTTCTGTGTTTTCTTTCTTCTAAGTGTGCTTTTAACACAGATAACATGCTGAATAATTTATATGACCTGACTTGGCCTCACTGTCACGTCTTATTTTATGCTCTCCAGCTTCTAAGTACATGACAGGCTACAGAGAAATGTTTGTGATGAGTGACAGAAGACAAGAAATCAATGCGGGAGTGAAACACGAAGCTGTAATTAGATAATCGGTCATGCTTCAAATGATATAGGACTTTTATCGCTTGTATATTGGCAACGAAAAAAAATCTTTTAAGTGGCTAAAAATAAGTTGATCTATCAATATTAATCAGCAACAGTGTGCTTAACATGTTGTGACAGGTGGTCTATTTATGAACATTAATTAGTATATTTTTTATCACTAGGACTACTATCCAAGCAGTACTGGAACAACAGCAGCAGGTTTGATGGATAGTGTGTAAGACATGTTTGATGCACCCTCTGGTGAAGACTTATTAAGTCAGTGTAAAGGTTGTGTGTCCTTAACTACTGAGATCCCCGAGGACTGACATGGAGATGCTAACAGCAGGCACTCTGCATGAAGTCAGACAGCCCCTGTGGCTAAATAGCACCCAAATTTAGAGACATTGTTATAAACATAAATAAATAAAAAAATAAAAAACAGAATATTGATGATTCTAGACAAAACAAAACAAAACAAAACAAAATAAAACAAAAATGTGACAATTATCGTTATGAAGTGACCTATCAAACAACCAAAAAACAACCAGCCTGTTTTTTTTTTTTTTTTTTAAACAGCCTCTGTGTGAATATGATAACATAAATATATTCACTTTTATTCAGTTTATTTGCATGTTTTTGTATCTTGGAAAACAGTACTTTTTTTTTTTTTTTGCAAAGGCATAAAATTATAAATGTATCCAGTCCAATTGTTTTCACGTAGCTTTCTCTATAAGATATGCATGAGTTTACAGTTACATTGAATTTCATCATGCCTATTTAACTTCTCTATACCTCTAGTCAAACATCTGTTTAGTTTGATTTAGTTTTTTTTTATTAAAGCAGATGTTTGAATCCATATCATTGAAGCAGAGCCACATTAAAATAACACTAAACAGAACTAAACAGGTAAATTCTCATTTAAATAAACAAATAATACAAGATTTTGAACATTTTATGTGCACAATATGCAGTGAGATACTTAAAACTTTGATTTGTATGAACAACAGTGCTGGTTTTATTGATTTATATGTAGTGTTGTGGGTTGATCAGTCAAGTTTGGACAAAGTCAAGTAAAAACATTTAGTCTTTGAGTACAATTATAATACTGAAGGGATAGTTTGGATTGCTTTGTAATGGTGTTCTGTGACATCATCAATAATCAGTATCTTACCTGCAGAAGAAATCACTCAGAGAATTATCAGTTTGGAATATCAGGCAGAAGTTCTCTCAGGGAGACAAGCTAATAACTAGTCCTGATTAACTAGCAGCAAGATCCGTTTTAAACCAGAGTACTGACTTGCAGGGCACCAAATGGCCAGCCCTGTGAGAAAAAATTTTTTTCTGCTAAAATAATGTCATATTCAGCTCAGTAAAGACCTTCTGCAAAAAAGTCACATGATGAATTCAGGTTGCATCTATTTTTTGCTGGTATAGCAAATAAAGTTAAAGTCTTACCATAGCTGTGTAATTATGGGGATTGTCTGAGCTCTACGAGAATCCTGCATACAGCCTCAATACTGTAAGAAAACAGGAAGCTCCACAGTCTATGCAATTTCCTATTGTATACAGGCAAACAGCATTATTGTGGTGCACAAAAGATTTATTTTGATAGGTGTGAGACAGCCTATTTAAGTGAAACATATTTATGTATTTTTTATTTAAAAGAATTATATTTGAATTTATTTTAGCTACCAAAAAAGCTTTGTGAGATAATAACTGCTCCAGAAAATACCAAATCCTCATGTGGGTCAATATTTTTTATTGTGGAAGCCATGAATTATTCATACTCTCTCGGTAAGTTTTAAATAGAGACGTGGATTGTCTTTTCACTGACAGACAAACGTGGACAGATTCTTCTCTCAAATCACACAAACACAGTGTAACAAAGCTCATTCGTCCCCTAATTTGTGAGCAAGTTTCTCCTATATTACACATTCATAGATTCATGGGGCAGAGATCCTCAGGGAGAGATTTGCACTGTATTGATTTTTAAACACATTAATCTTTGTTGAAATAAGTGGAACAAAGTCTGTGAGTGACAGGTGGTTATGAATTCTAAATCTGTTTTCTTTATTTTTGTGCGAAAGCTGTTTCTTGGGTCTGGAGGCACGTACCTTATGCCTTCTAACACCCATATAATGCAATGCCCACCTAGAAGTGTGACTAAAGTAATTCATCTGTCCGTAAGGCTCCTAAACGAAGAACTTCACTTTTGTCATTCAGCGTTGTAGCATGGAGAGAATTCATGTGACATCCAGATGTTTTAATCATCTTCTTTAATTAAGATGTTGCCTTTTTTGTAGACAAGTCATTAGTCTCTGCAGACTTCCATCATAAGAAGCTCTATTTATCCTTTTCTTATACTAAAGATGGGCAACATAGCTTCAGAAATGTATTATGCTATCATAATAATGATCTTTATTTATTTATAACAATATGGTTAAAACAAACAAACAAAGAACATTTTATTTGTGATTACATCTTGCAGGTAGAAGCATTTATTGCTGCAAACAATTAATGAGTATTTTTCATCTTATATTTTCTATGGTCAGCTGTGATGACAATGTAAATCCATTGCTATAAGCACCTGCAGAAGCCTCATACTGCAACAGCAGAGACATTGCTCAGCCATCGCTAAACCATTAAAGTGTTTTTTTTATCATGTTTTCCACAGAAACCTTTTACCTTTCGTAAAAGTATAACACAACTGCCTAACCAAAAGATTGAATAATTACTGAGGAAATTTTAGTTTGCAACTCTGCAAAATCCATAATAAAATTTACCTAAAACCTTTTCAAATACCAATCCAAAAAGCAGAAATACAAACAACATCTGTATAAGCATCAAAACCTAAACCAAACAAAATATAACAGATTCAGTAACTTCCATAAACTGCTGTCTTTCTATCGTTAAAGAGTACCCAGCAATTAATACAGCGTAGAGTTTCTTTCTATAAGTACCTTTAATGCATCGTTGTATTTTGTGGTGTTTCTCTTTAAATAGTAAAACACGTTTATTATGTTTCCACCTTGAGTGGTAACAGTTTTCTTCCACTTTTTATAAAAAATGTTGTGCTTTTTGAAGGTCTGTCCCACTGACATGACAATGATGGATGAAGCATCTCCGCTTTCTTCTGTCGATCAGCATCGCGTTTATAGGCACTGCCATGTTGTCAGTTTGTGGGGCTGAAGGTCCTGCCCTCCCCCCCAAACATAGTAATAATGTTTGGTGTTTTTTAGGCATCAAATAACTAATTACAACTAAACATTTTATCCATCCATCTATTTTCTTTCCCAGATTGTTCCATCAGGGTCATGGAGAACTGGTACTTATCTTCGAAGGTTGTTCGGCAACTCACTATATTAAAAAAAAAAAAGAATATTTGAACATACAGCATCAAGGTATGAGCTATGTGAATCATTAGAAATCAACTCCCTTTTTATTTTGGGGAATGTTCCATTCGTTTACGTGGCCTTAAACTCATACTGCAGCCAGCCTACAGGAGGCGCTCATGCTGTACATCCATCATATGCAGGCCGAAGCGCAACTTGAAAGGATGCGCAAACAATACTTTCCACTCTGTGCGCTGCTATATGTAATAATGTAATAATGCGGAGCCTCTTTTGATGAGATTCCAGTTAGGGAATGTAAATGTGTCGAGTCATGCCACTGATATAGAGATATGACACTTCTTAATCATGTAAAAAGCTATATTACTGTGGACTGTGTGGTATGGCACAACCTGAGCTTATATACGAGGTTTTGTGTAGTGAGTGGAGGCATTTCTCAGCTTATATTGGGGCAAGATGTGGTGTAAACCCAAACAGATCTCTTTTAGGCTAACAGTATTTTAGAGATTAAAAAGCCCTAGAAAATAAGATGCAAAAAGAAACTCTTTTTTTGCTACATAAATAATTGCATGAAACATTAAAGTCAGCAAGGCAATGATACAAATAAACAGGTTAGGATACTTCTATGCAATGTAAAATAAATATTTTATTTTTATGCAGCTTTATTGAGCAATGAATTGAACCGAATATGTAAAGACCAAACTCAAAAAGTGCTTCAGTTTCCTAATTTTCCTGATTTTCCAACTAATTGAACATAACAATAAAATGACAGTAAGATGTTCTTTTGGAAACTGCAGCTGACTGAGCCAGAGTCATACAGTAAGACCTGAAGTGAAGCCTCAGTTGTGAGGATTCAGTGTTTTCCCGACTGTGGAATGAGGTGCAACAGAAGCCCTGAGCTACCTTACTGCACACTCACAGATGATTTAACAGCCAGCTCTTAAGCGTAGCCGTGGATTAATAGAGCTTGACACAAAGCCTTTTTGCTGGCTTTAGCTGTTTCTCCTAAGCTTGAGGGGAATGAAGCGCTGGTGCTTTTCCCAGCGTGACACCAGTATTATGCACTGTTTTGTTGTACTATTTTTTTATGCTGCACCGACAAGCATCTCCTTAGGCAATTCTTTGCTTTACAAATTTAGATCAAAGAAGTATTGGCATGTCTGACCAAAGATAAGCCTAAATCAAGACTCAATTCTAATGGAAAACCTCTGCAGGTCGTCTTAATTTGAAGAAGATGCATATGTTAGTGATGATACTGTGACGGATTATGTGAGGTTATCAAGGCTGACCTCATGATTCACTTTTGAATAAGCTTAATGTTTTCCTTGTAGCTGCATCAATTTTAGTTTGGATATAAGCAGTAAATGACAGGGAGTTAAGGGAGGCTTTTCCATAATCTGACACTATTTGAGGGCAGCTGATACCATGTGTTTGCTGTTAGTCTTTTATTCACCCACTTATGTCTCAATAAAACACAAAACATATTCACAGTTTATTGAGACTACAACCCCATGAAAAAAACTAGCTATCTGGGGTGCATACGTCTATGCAGACGACTTAAAAATGGCCTTGTGCCAAATCTCCCATAGGTAATTTACTTGTAAGTAAAGCAGTGTAAAAATGGATGTAAGTTAACTGGGCGTTTTTCTTTTCTAAACACTGTTTGTCTCAACCTACAGGTGACCTTCCAAAGTACAAAGTCAGTCAAAAACCTAGATCCTCATTGATGTTCCACAAGAAAGCCAGACAGTGATAGATCTGCAGTGCTCAGAATGTGAATGAAGCCACGGCAGAGGAAGTAGCTCAAGCACTGAGATTAAGTGGAGATTCTTCTGAGATAAAACAAGAGGATTGTGCTTCGGCTAATTGTCTCCCTTTGGGAAAGAGTCAGCTTTGTTTCCAGTTTTAAATGGTCGAATTTTTATGTCTGTTAACCCAGTTTTAGAAGTGAGATTCCTAAACGGTAAATAATAACCTTTTGTCCAGCAAATGTTGGTTGTAAAACTCTCAATTAGTCTAAAGCACATTTTGGGTGGGGGACGCTTTAGTTATTAATCTGGGATAATCATAATGCTGCAAATGTTTACAATCTCTTAAATATGTAACCTTGAGTCTGATGGACCCTCCCACAACCTGTTTTTTGGCTTCTAGTGAACACATTAATGAAACTGTTTGTGTTGGTAAAAGAAAAAAAAAACAAACAAGACAAAACAACAAACAAAAATAACCCCTCAAAATTCCTTAAAATTAACTTAGAGCAAGGGGTCAGATATTTGAAGTGGTGTTCTGTGAACAAATCAAGAGCAGTTAATATCTTACCTGTTGCAGACAGTGCTTTAAATGGCCACATTTTAGAGAATCACAGCTTTTCTGTGTAAAGATTTAAAACATTTGCATTAACCACCATTAAATGTTTGAGACCTGAGCTATTTTATGTCAGCAGCGATCCGTTTTGATTTTGAACCAGCCATTGGCTCTTCAGTCTAGGATTTCCACCGAGGGGGAGCAATGGTCAACCCTATTAATTTTCAACTCCACCTCCTCCCTTCATGATAATCCGATCATCCCGAGCCCTGAGCTCTTTTGGTCAATGTTCATTTTTTTCCTAGTTATTTGGAATTAGTTGGACCTCACAGATATAAAAATCAGACATTGCTTTCGTTAAAAAATAATATATATATTTGAAATTTATAAATAAGAATAAAAAAAAGTACAGAAAGCCGGTGTTCTCATACGAGAGTGAATGTCTCAGGAGGTTATAGGGATATGATTTTTTTTTTTATAAATATGAATTTAGGAAAGGAGAAGACAAGCTTCAGTGAGCTGAATGGTGACTGTGCTGTTCTCACTTTGTAATATCAGCTGTAAATAAAAAAGGTGATTCCCCAACTTTTATACTGCTGTACTTTTCAAATAGTCTATATATGACAACATCATAATAAAGCTCCTGAAATTCTGTTATGACTTTGGATTTTGGTGTGCCAACCCAAGAACCTGAGCGGCGCCCATCTGGTGACCCCTTAGGAAATCTTCTATGGGTGCCCCTGCATCAGTCTAGTTTGAATTAAACTGTTTTTTCAAACTGAGGCCATTCACAGAGCTAACAGGTAAGAAATTAACCCAAACTCTATTATAAACTTTTCACAGAACTACATGTTGCAGGATTTTATATCGAACACGAGTGTACTTCATATTCTCAAACCTCAATTTCCTGATCCATTTTCTCTGTTGATACTTCTTAGCATTATTTACAGCAGCAATAAGCAAAGCAATAACCATCTCAGAAAGCATATTTTACTTCATCAGTATTTGTTTTTGTGTCTGAACAAAGTGATTATTAGGGGAAGGCAGAGGACTGAAGTAGAGGACCTCTCACAGGATTGCCAATTTAAAGCTCCTGCTGCTGACTGCACGAGCACTCGTACACAAAGTGATCCAACTGCGGAGAAGGACTGAATGTTTGTGTGAGAAAGTAAGGGAACATCAATCTTGCCCAACATGATTTGCTGACTGCATGAAAGCCCTCCATCTGTCTTATGCAGTTTATTGAGGGAAAATTGGTTGAATTTAGCACATTTGTTCCACAAAGACAGAGAGAGAGAGAAAAAAGATTAAGAGATGCCCTTGTCCACATCTTTGGTGGAGCGAGAAATTACAGCAACTGTAGGATTTCAAGAGAGAGAAAAAAAACACTAGACCTCATAAATTATCATCTATAGAGTGAGTGTTTTTGTCCTTCCGCTCCCATGTAACAAAATGACTTTTAACCACAGTCTTCAATTGTTGGAGGGCAGTGAAAATGCTTTACAACATTCACCTAACATAGATGTAAAGTCCTTCTAAATAATAACGCCAAAAGCACTCCCACACCAGCATAGCCCTAATTTAATTTCAGATCCTGTATGCTTCAAATCATAGGTGGAACAACAACAACAACAAAACATTGATCTGCCTGGCTGTAGGCTCCCAGAAATATTTCCATTTTATCCTTGTTTTTGACAAGTAGCTTATGAAATGTTATGTACCCAAAAACTATGCAATAATAAATGTTTGGGACCTTGGCAAAGGCTTTTGGTGGAAGGCCCTAATCTATAATCGAAGTTAAAGTTGGGTCCAGCAATGAATTAACCTGCCTGGCTTCCTGTTGGGTGCAGAAAATGGATCCAAACGGGTTATTTTCTGGTCTTTTTACATGTGTCTGCTGAATTTAATACATGTCAGTAAAGGGCCAGGGCGACTGGGGTTAGTTTACTGAAAGGTTTTGTTGTGATCTGCACTGTAAAATTGGGTTTTAGTGGCAGCGAGATGAGTTAAATATTAATCTAAATTCCAAAAATCTGTACTACCACGAGAAATATTTCTGCTACAATAACTGTGTAATGCAAAAAGTAATGGCGACGTAAAGGTTGAATATTGTTCACAAGGACCCACTTCTAAAGCAGACTTTGCTGTCCTCCAATATTCATAATTTCCTAGTTTATGCTAACATAATTTATAAACCTTTAGTTCACTGTCAGTTCAGTGTCTCAGGCTGCACTGGAGGTGCTACAGCTAGCTGTTGCTGCTACTATTTACACATGCAAATACTCTACAAATTCTAAACATTTGTGTAACACAAAAGAGATGTAAATGTTTAAAAAATAACAATCACATAAACCGTGACAAAGAGTCTGAGATTGGAGTCATTTTAAGATGGCAGCAACTTGCTTTGGTCTGTCAGAATTAAGCTGTTTCTCCAAACTGAGGTTGTTCAAAAAGCTATCTACAACAGGTAAGATATTAAGTGTTTATAACCTTTCCAAAGAACCCCACTTCAAAATATCTATACTGTCGCTTTAAGCAGAATGCTTAATCTGCAATGAACTCTTTTATAACTGATTTATGTTGTTCTTCTGTAAGCAAAAGGTTTTTTTTTTTAGTTCTGTCATGTTTTTTCCTAATTAGACTTGAAAACAATTTTCTGCCTGTTGAGCAAAGAATTTCTGAGCACAAACATTTCTGAACACAAAAACCTTTGTCCTTGTTTTTATGTGATCTCTAAAAATGCCAGCCTGGAAGGGTTAAAAAAAAATTATATATAAAGAAAGTGTTTGTCAGTACTGCTGATGATTAAATAGGATGATCATGAGAGTGGTAATATATTCTGACAAAGCTTAACAAACCCTGAAGGCTGACCAACATTCATCTGTCTGTCACTGCATCTCTAAACCTGTAAACCACTTGGCACACTCAGCCTGCCCACGATTAGAGGCATAATCACACGTCTACAATGCTGCCATTTGCATCATTAGCCTTCAGTCACTCTGGGCAGTGTAACGCACCACCCACTGGACCGAGCTGGCTAATCCCTGATTTTTATGTCCCAGATTGATAGTTTTACAGCAGCTGTTTAGAAAAGAAAGGACTGCATTCTGTGTGGAGGTAGTCCAAGTAATCACAGCCACAGCAAATGTTTGGCAGCATGGCTTCTCCTTTTGCTGCACTCTGCTGGGATTTTGCCCTGGCGAGGTTTCTCTGCTCATTTTAAATAAATTCTGTGGTGTTGTCTGCTGCTTATGCATGCTTACTCTGAGTAATTGGGAGAAGACTTGGAGACTAATCCCTACTGACATAATTTAATGCACTGTTCTGCACAGCAATAGAACGTACAGCCACACTAAACAAAGTAAAAAATGTTCAAATGTAGCTTGGTGAAGGTGAAGTTTTTGCTGAATATGATCTTGACTGACTAAAGGTGTGAATGAAGGTCACAGAAGACGGTACCATGTTACCAGTAGAACTCCTGCATTCTGAGAGTTCTTTGTTAATTATTGAAATAATGCTTTTGCCCATGTCTGTGTGTGTGTGTAACCATTTGTGTGTTTGTCTGTAGCATTAGAACAATATCTCAAACGAGAAAGTAATCACTGGATGTACATTTACAACTGTTTCACTATTGGAGTCAACCCAATTCAAGATTCCAGCTGACCTTAGCAAACACAAAAATGACTATAAATCATCCAGTTGTGCAGATATTGAGCCAAAAATAGATGCAGTAAAAGCTAAGTATCATCCCCAACACATACTTCAGTCACTACACATTTTGCAACATCTTTGCTTAAAACTTTGGCAATAATGGCTGGTGTCAACCCTGCCTGTCTGTTAGCAAAATATCTTATAAAAATTTGAGCTTTTAGTAAAATATTGTAGAAAATAATTATTGCCATAAGTTTGATTCCAGCTTTAATCAAAGATCTTGTGCAATCTCTTAGCACTCAGAGTGACTCTCAGGTACTACCGCTCCAAAATTGAGATCAATATCTGTAAAACATACTGAGTTTTAACCATTTTAGTGTTTGCTAAGGTTGATTAGCTGTCGCAGCCATCTTTAATTGGGTTAATCAGTTGTTGATTACTTTCTGAAAGTTTCAATAAAATCTGTGTTCTGGGTCATGGGATATTTTGCTAACAGACGCATGCACACATGGGCGCACACACAGACTCAGGCAAAAACATTATCGCCCACCTTTTGGCAGCTGTAACTAGTCCAAATCAAATTACACACAGTCCAATTCAGATCCAACCTTCGACAGAGGCTGCAAGAAAAAAGTTATTCTTGTCCACAATGTACATGATGACATTTTGTTCCACATTTTCCAATAACTCAGGTTTCAACAATATGATTTTTCTCAAGTATTTGTCTGTCTATAGTTAAATTGAATATTCTTCATTTCCTTTTATTGCCTTTTCCCACCACCATCTTGCTCATCTGCCAATTTTTTACATTTCCTACTGAGCTCCTTTGTCTTCTCCTTTGCTCTGTGTTCTCTTTGCTTTGAAATGATTTTTTTCTCCTTTCTCAATTTTTCTTCATTACTTTCAGATTTTGTATGTTTCTCTTACAATTCCTGTCTCATGTGCTAAATTTCTTTTGTACTTTTCTACCTATTTGGTGGAGCTCTGATGTATTCCGGTTCCCTAAAGAAGCTGTGTTCACTTTGGTGTGGCTGGGTTGATCTCTTTTAGTCGAGCCGTAGGATCTCGGAGCACTTTTTTCAGATGGTG
This sequence comes from Kryptolebias marmoratus, assembly GCF_001649575.2. Classification (NCBI taxonomy): domain Eukaryota; kingdom Metazoa; phylum Chordata; class Actinopteri; order Cyprinodontiformes; family Rivulidae; genus Kryptolebias; species Kryptolebias marmoratus. The sequence continues at coordinate 15,481,113 of NC_051432.1, forward strand.
GTTATCCGCCCGGGAGCCTTCAAAGGCCCTTCTGAGCCGCTTGAGTCGAACTTAAAGATATCCCGCTAAGCACCTTGACAAGGAGTGCTTACAAACCCTTCCTTCTCTGTTTAGCATAGTTTCTTTGGCCCATGACACTGGGACAGGAAGCCACAACAATAAATAATTGTAACCAATGTTCAAAGAAACACTTTGAAAGACTTTCTGTCGTGTGTATGTCAGAGGACAAAAATGAACCAGATTAACCAAGCCTGAATAAAAACATTTTATAAGAAGCATACTTGGTGTGTCTGAGTTCAGATGGGAGAAAGTAACTCAAAGGGAGGACTCTAATGTATGAGATAATCCATCAATACTTTTTTATTTGTCAGTCCATCGGGACTCGTGTTTAGATTTTCTGCCATCGGGTGACCTCGGGTAGCTTGTTGCCTCACGTCTTTATAATTTTGTAACATTCTGTTTGTGTATTTTTGAGGTCAGTCGTGTAATTACTTCATATGAAGTTCAGGGCATTCTGAGGGGCATTTTGATTTACAACCTGCATTAATGCATAAACATGAAGCAATAAAGGTAATAAACACAGTTTACCCATAAATATAGTCATGCACAAGGCTAATCTCAGAATAAATAAAAAGATCAGAAATCGTAGGATGAAGTCTGTTTTTTTTCGCTGGCAGATTCATTTTGTATTCTTGGCTTTTTTTCTTGTACTGATGCTTGGATCTGTGATTCCTGTGTGGGATCATAAACAGGGAGGACATGCATGTGTGTAAACAGTAAGTATTATGAAAATGTTTGATTTGGTAGAACTGTTTTAAAAGAATTTGAGCTGTTATAGATCAAATAGCTACAGAAAAGAATGAAAACTGCACCCAGTAACTTCAGCATTTAAACTCGAGGTGACATGTTCTAATTTTAGCGTTTTCAAACAATGGGTTCATATTATTGTTGTCCATGTATAAAGTTGGTGGAGCTGTTCACGGCAGATCTCAGGTGGTTTTTTCCCTCCAGAGCTGAGATCTAGATTGGCCCTGGTTCCAGGACAACTTGGAGATATATTTTGTACACCATTCAGCTGAAATAGCCTAAAAATAAAAAAAGAAACCCTGTTCTCGTCTTTGCTTGCCTTCAACTTCAACCTAAATTTTCTGACAGGGCAACCAGATTTTACATAAATGTCTTTTTTACAGAGAGTGCGATGAACGGCAGCTTTGCTCTTCGAATGAAGCAGATCTGTTCTCTGGATGATAGGCTGTCTGACAGGCCGCAGTGAAGGGGAGGAAAACAGTGTAGGAAATACTTTCTGTGTCTTTTAAACAGCAAAGTACACAAATGACTGAAGGGTTCACAGCAACCATTAATTACCCTGCAAAATAAGCATTAAGAATAATAAATATGGTTGTTTCAAGAAGACACAAGTGTTTCATTCTTCAAAAATTCATGCTCCATGTGCTGGAGCAGGTCATCTTTTTGACCACAGATACACTTTGATTTTGAAATTTCTGATGATTTACTCTCATATTACACAGAAAATAAAACTCTCCTGAGAGGCACAGCAATAAAGTGAGACATGACTTGGAGACAATGAACAGTAAAAAAAAAACAAAAAAACCCACAAACCTGACCCTGAGTGGGGAGCCATAAAGGCGTTTACTCTCTGAAGCATCATTAATGACCACAAAATGGACACCTACATCTTTTTTTGTTAAGTTTGCCAACTGGACAAAATGTGCAGTTAGTGGAAAAATGGTGACAACTTTACATACTTAGAGATAAAGACTTATTTTATAAAAATAAAGGCCTGGCCTTTCATGCCAGAGTTTTAAACTACGACAAACCTCGTTAATGACGTTATGTGCATGCTCATGTGATATTGTGAGATCTCATGAGATGTGTTGAATGTGTTGAGTATGACTGTCAGATACTATTACATTAAATTTAGCTCAATATCTGTAAAATTGACTGAGTTATAGTCATTTTGTGTTGGCTAAGGTCACCTAACTGCATTGGATTGCTGCAAAAAAAACAAAACAAAAGACAAATACAGTATTTAAGCTATTTTACAGATATTGAGATAAAATTTGATGTGGCCATAGCTGAGAGTCATTTGCAACACGTACTCAGAGTGTGACATCTCATTTACTGTTGTTTCCAAATTTAACCAAAATGGCTACAACAAGAAAAGATGATTTTAATTAAAAACATGAAGCACCCATTTCAGGAAGAAACAAATGTAATATTGTAACACTGTAATGGTCTCAGTGGTGCATTTCAAATCCCTTTTACTGTCCAGGTAAACATCCTGGTATTTGTACACCTGCACCACCTTCATCACTTCCACAAGAATGAAAATCATGTTTGGTTTCTATGTTTTTTCTTTCACCCCACAATAAACTCCTTTACTTTGTTCCCATTCGGTATGAGATGATTGTTACCCCAGCATCCCACAGTGGTCAACCATATCTCTGTATTTAGTCTTGTCCACCACCGACACACAACCACAACTGCAGAGTCATCGGAGTGTTTCTGCTGATCTGAGCTGTACTGGAAGTCTGAGGAGTCCAGAGTGATGAAGAACGGGGAGACTACAGGCCTCTGTGGGGGGACTGAGCAGCTAATCATCCCTTCAGACACAAAAACATTCAGTCTCACAAAACTGTGGTCCGTCAGGGAGTCATTAATTCAATCGTTTATAAAGAAAACAGCTATTTTTCTCACCCACATGCTGAAATAATAATAATGAATGAAGTGAGGAAAATGAAAAATAAGAACTCATTAGAGGTAGAAATAAAATATCTGGAGCAAATAAAACTTACAAAGGACACAAAAAAACTGAAGGATGACAAACATGAGCAAGCTTAAAAATAACAGAGAAAATTAGATATTTGAAGGAGGATAAGAAAACACTAAAGTACAAAAAAGAAAAAAAAAAGTGCATGCTGAGGAATAAAATGGGAGAAAAGAGTAAATAAGTCAGCATGAAAAGACAGAGGAAAGAAATGGGTAAAAAAAATGCAGGAGGAGCAGCAAAACATGAAGGCAAAGAATTAGGGGCTGCAGGGTCTGTATAAAAAGAAAAAGAGGTAATGCCTCTCATTTTTCAAGCAGCTCGACAGCTAAAGACGGACAAAAGCAGAAAAAGAAAGAAGAAGAAAAGCAGAGTTCCTTGATGTGGTTGGACAATAGGTGCAGTGTCAGAAAGGTGCAGGAGGCTTCAGCTTGTTAAACTCAGGCCTCTTTTCTTCACTTTTCTGCCTTTCTTTAAGACAACCACCTCTTCCTCATTTTTCTAATCTTTTATCGATTTATTTTGTTTTATATTTCCCACTTCCCATCTGCCTATTTTTTATTGACAGCATGATTCCTGAACTTTTCTTCATCACCTCTGTAACATTCCTCTAGCTTTCCCTTCGACTTTATTTCGAGTCAAAGTAATTGTTTGGAGAGCTGCAGCCTCAGAAGCCATTTCATTTATGAATCTGAGTGTTTCTTTGTTCAGTATTGTGTTCTTTATGTCTTACCCTTAATTATATCTGCAGATTTTCACATACAACTCAAAAATTCAGCCAAGCTAGTTACAAATCAAAGAAAATTTGTTTTAAAATGCACATGTGCCACATTCCTGCAGCTTTGATTTTTTTTTTTGACAATTCAGATCTTTTTAAAATCCGTGTGAAGGTTATAAACAATCAACATCTTACCTGTTGTACCTCTACAGCAGTTTGGAGAAACATTGTTTCAAGGTAAACTATAAAATAAAACATAAATAAAGGCTTCTTGAACTTTATGTTTTAAAGAGTTTACTCCAGTAGTTTACCAGATATATTGATGTGCAATTCTGAAATACGAGTAAAAACTCAATGTAAACAAAGCACTTAGCTAAATTCACCAACAACCACATGGAAGCTTGAATCCCATGATTGACAAACATTAGGATGGCTGTAGTCTGTGTAGGTAAACAAATATGGCAGGCTCAGACAAGCGTAGAATTTTGAAGAAGTACTATAGTTGGAAATAAAAGCGTGAATCTGCTGCAAAATGTGAAAGAACAGAGACAGAATGATTAAGACAACTGTCAACAATAAATAGCATTTTGTAGCACGCCCAGAAAAATGGTTACATTTCCAGAAAATGGTCAAATACACCCCGTTTTCAAGTTTGTTTCAATTTGAATTGTTTTAAAACCTATCTGCAATTTACTTAATCAATCTGAGAGTAAACATGTACCTAAACATCAAAATCGTTGAACTTCTTGATCCCAAATAGTCCTTCCATGGATGTCGCCATTGTTGACCTACTTTTAGCCACTTTGGCCATTTTTGTAGGTAGACATGTGGACGTTGGCAGATGTTCACAATTTTTTCTTACAAATTTATTTTTTAAGAACACATTAACCACTGATATAAAAAAATGTAATTCTTGTTTCTTATTTTATGATTTTTTTTGTGACCATTCTTTATGACTTGCAATGAGTACATTTAAGTCTGACTGAATTAATGAGCTATCGGCTAGCCTGAGCAAAGTGGGTTGCTGTAAACTCCTTTAAGGGTCTGCATGTCTTTCATGATATTTTTACAAGTGTAGAGCTCAGAGAACACAATTAAGCAATGATTAGTGACCACCATAAAAAAATATCAATAATTTCTTCAAAAGTTTCTTTTCTCTGGTAACTGTAGCTCCATTTACCTGTTATGTGTGTGTGTGTGTGTGTGTGTGTTGTAAATGGGTATTTTGTTTGGTTTTTAGCTGCAGTTCAGGGACTTCAAACAGGCTGATTCACATTGTGAAGATGTCATTTAATGGCTTCATGGCTCTGCAGGGAACAACAAAACCTGTTTCCTTTTATTCTTATTATTGAGGCCATTTTATATTTCAAGCTGAAAATAAAATATGTGCTCAATTTTTTAAATTGACTGAATATGTCTTTAATAACATGCCTACCTTGTCCCTCTGTGACACTGAAAAATAGCATTTGACACATTATTTTTAGTGCTGTGCTGGACAAAAGAGCACACAAACAAGCTTTTATTCCAGTTTTATTGGCTTTTTTAATCTAAACAACAAAGGTAACACACTTTTAGTAATGACACTCTTTCCTTTGACTTAATTACTTAGCTCCATTAGGCCACAAAGATCCTCAAAACGTTCTCAAAGAGAAGAACTTAAATGAATGTTGAGGCTGAGTGAGTGGTAATGGTGTTATTATTGTGGAAAAGTAATAAGTGCTTGGTTTTTGAACATTTCTCTTCAAACTTTAAACTGTTTTTCTTTTAAAAGCTTGTTGACATAATTCTTGGAGTAAACCCCTATGCTCGCATTCATCTTTATAGCTGAAAAACTTCACAAGAAGAGGGGGAGCTCTACTTGTAGCCAAACACAGTTGCTCCATGTTTCTGCATAATTTAGCCTCATGTTCAGTAATCCACAGAGAAGCTGGTGTTAAACCCACAAAGCTTTTAATGGATGGGTAGATGGTAGCTACGGGGTCATTGTGCAATCTTTTCCACAAAATTAGCTTTGGTTGTGGAACTGTTTGGACTTAGAGCTCATTAAATTTTGTTGTCATAAAGTCATTCAGCCTGCATTTCCACCAGATTGGAGTATAACTATTGTTATCAAGGATGCATCACCAAAAACCCCTGTAGAATATGAGCCACCTATATGTTTATCGCCCACTATTGAAGGTGAAAGGGCAATTACATAATGTTTTTGCCTGATTGTGTGTGTGTGTTTGTTTATCTGCACCATTAGCTAAATATCTCATGAACCTCTGGACAGATTTTAATGAAACTCTCAGAAAGCAATCCTTAAATGTATATATCTGTGACTGATTACCTTTTGGAACCTAGCTTTTTGACTTGAGATGGCTGCCGCTGCTCTGCAACCTTAGCAAACGCAACAATGGCTACAACTCAGCCAGTTTTACAGATATTGAGCTTGAATTTGGTGTGGCCCAGCTGATGGCACACAATTTGCTTTTAAAACCTTGCAATTAAATATGACAATTAACTGTGTCTGTCTATAAGCAAAATATCTCATGACCCACTGAATTGATTTGATTGAAACTACTTTTACAACCATTAACATTTGGAATCAACCCAATGAAAGATGGCCGCCACAGCTAATTAACATCAGCCAACACAAAAATGGCTACAAGTTGGTCCTATAACTTGTAGCCATTTGCTGTTATGGCCATTTCTAATCAGGTAGAGTTAAAGTTAGTCATTTTTGCATTGATGCACATCCAATGAATACTATCTGAGAGTTTCAATAAAATCTGTCCACTAGTTTATTAGATAATTTGTTAACAGAGAGACAAAAGGAAATATAGGTAATTACATGACTCTTTGCTTTTCATGGTGGTAGCAAATTTATAGGGCTGGCCATTGCTCCTCCTGCTCTCACCTTGGTGGTGCCCTTGAATCCAGACAGACTTATCTTGAATCAAAATTTGAGGTAATTGCACATTAAACGGCCACTAGCTCAGAAAACTTGTATGTATACTTTTTACTTATCAGTCAAATCTTCAAACTCTACTTGAGAATCTGGCAGATTTTCCCCAAAACAGTACTTCATGTTGCTTCTGCACAGATAGCAAAGTATTTGTTTCCAGTCCAGCTCCTCCCCAAGCACATATTAGACTTGATCTACATCACATTTGTTGCTGATACTGTATTTCTTTCTGTGGGGTGTTGATATTTTACATTTTATAAAATTTGAAAGGAACATGAATGTATCGCTTTCCTATAGGACTGCTGTACAGATTCACCAAGTTGGTATGGCTGAAAACAGTAATGATCTCTTGCATCTGACAACTGATTTCACTTTATAATGAGATAACAAATGTCACGAATTTCATTTGATAGTTTTGGTCACCTGCTGTCTGTGGATTTCACGTTAAAGCAGGTAATGCAGGGTAGATGACAATTAAAATAGTTCTTTGTGAAAAGCTTTCTGCAACACATTTCATGCTGTCTCTGCTTTGCTCTGTGCTCACGTTTCATATTGGGGTTTTACTGAGCAAATCCTAGAAAAAAAAAACCTAGCTGAATTGTGTGAGGAAGGCATGAAGAGAAGATGAATCTGGTAAGATTTTATTGGATTTTATTCTCTCATCACAAACATTTTCTGTTTACTTGTTATGACTGAGTGTGTGTTTGCAGTTACGGCAGTGCAAAAGACAGTGAAAAATGTTTGCAGCTCTGAGTGTGGTCACTGGATTCTTCAGTGACATAAATAATTTTGATTGACCACATAGAAGACAAATCTTTTTTCAGAACAAAATCCTCAAGAGCCAAAGGATTTGTGATTAAAAATATAATCTTCCGCAAATTTAAAAGTTTTTATTTTTAGTAAGATTGTCCTGTGTTGGTGACCACAATTCTATTTTAACAATATTTAATTACAGGTGGCAGGATTTTTATTCAGAAAAATACTTTCATATATTTTAAGTGTAATGGTGATGGGTTTTTAACCACAGCAGACAGCATTCTTCAGTAACATCAAAAATGAAAAAGGTTCTGCAACACAAATCAAGAGACAAATAGCAACTTACTCATGAACACACTGAAGTGTTGCCTTTAAAGGTTTGTAAAAAGTATGTCAACAAAAATCAAAAAGGAATAGATGTTTAAAAATATGTCAAGGAACTAGGTAAGCATAAATGGCTAAAAATGTATTTTTTCTTTTAAAACACCCTTTTTTTTATTAAGGGTGCCTCAAAGAATCATCTCCAGGATTTAAATGACCTTGATCTCAAGGTCTAAAGCTCAAATGTTTCTCTTAAAGAAAGAGACACAGAAGCACAAAACGAGATAAAGGATGTAAAGTATGGAGACGCAGGCGTCTGAGAAGGAATCATCACTTTTTCTTGGTTGAACTCTGTGTTAACTCTGACTCACGCTTTCACCACATTTTTTCCAGCCTCCGTCTCTCACTTTACTTAGCACACACACACACACACACATACACACGTTCTTATAAAAACACACTAACCACATCTGTACTCCTGCTGATATGTGTGTGTGTATGCTTAGGAAGACACTGCGGACTCAGTTGACGCTCACATAACACCAGGAATCAGCAGTTCCTCTTGTTTGGTTTTGCGTGGAACGAGAGCGGAGATCAAACTTCTCTTTTCTTTTCCTTACAGTGTGTGTCCCTCTTTCTTCTTCTGTGTGGTAGTCTGTCATTTCCTTCGCCTGGTTCCTGAAGGAGTCAGGCTGTCTGCTCCTTAAATAGGCTTGACCTCAGTACAGACTCTGAGGCTGCCCCGGTCTTTAACTCCACACATGCGTCTCCGTTTACATTAGACTGTGGTTTTTTGAAGGTGGGTGATTTTCACTGCAGGCTCTCTGCCTGAAGCCTCACATACTGAAGCTGGGTTTTTATGCCTCTTGAGTGCTTTATTTATTTATTATTTTTCATTTCAGATCTGTCCTGTGGATGCTGTAGTCCACTTGTACAAAGTGTACACGCTGAAGAATTCAATCACGAAGAATGACACAGCAGAGGGTTGAGGAAAACAATAAATTTACTTCATAACACAGCTCTCATACACTGTGGAAAATGTTATACTACTACAAATATATACAAAAATAATAGAAAATACTGAATATAATAACACAGTAGGATCCATCAAGAGCTGACATTTGAACACAATTGATTTGTCACAACTAATATACTCCTAAAGCCCTGTATGGTCGAATAAAGTTGAGTGAAATAAGGTAATAACATCTCCTGAGTTTTGGATTCAAAGAATATCAGATTTAGAGAATATCACCACTTGTCAACAACTTCAAATAGTTTTTAAAAATCACACAAAACAATTTTTTTGTTCTATTCAAAGTGATAGTTAGGTCTCCGGAGAGGTTATGAAAAGTTAAAATCTTATCTGTTGTAGACCACGTGAAAGGATTTTTACCTCACAATTAAACAAAGGACTCAGAGACTGACAGCTGTGGGAGATGTTGTCGACACTTATGACTATGTTACAAAGCTGAACAGCCTCACAGACTGGGTCTCTTTCATCCAGAGCACCAACACTGAAACTCAAGCTATCTTCATGCATGCATCATAACCTTGTTCACATACACATGAATCGACACCGTCTTCACAGAGAAGCATATTTTCATCATACTGACAGATATTCTGGCACAAAACAAGATATACTATCTGAGACAATATGTGTAGGGATCTGGGTTTTTAGCCCCGCCTTGGGGCGGTTCCTCTAGTTCCTACTTTCACAGGTGATCCAGATCAGGATAATGAAGACTGCCAGTACTTAAGCCTCCAATTGAGACCAGACCTTCGCTGGAGCATCGAACCTCCTGGGTTAGATTCGCAACCACTGTTTTCTAACCAAGTTTGGTAACCTTTTGACTACGTTTTCTATGCCTCTTGTTATAGATTGTTTGCCACGTCACGGAGTTACGGATTCACGGGTACTTACCTCAGGACACTTGGATACTCACCTGGACAGGATAACTGGCTTGTCAACTCCTGGATCACCTAAACGCCTCCTTCATCTCCTCCTCGCCGCTGGACACCTCCTGGACCTGTAAGATCAAAAGAACAATCATTAAACCATCTTGCAGTGCTCAGCTGATGGTAGGATTGGTACCCGAGACTCACCCTGTTCCTCTTGTGTTCCAGATCCCACCCCGAAGCACGCACTGTATATATTAGTCACCCTGTAAATAAACACACTTACCTTCAGCTGTTGTCTCCGTGTCTGGTTTTGGTCTCGCTCTCTGGACAAGATTACCCTGCGTTCATGTCAATATGACACTGACTCCTGCTCGTGTGTGTCTTGGCTTTATCTAAAACCTCTTTTCTCCTGGGCAAATGAAAAACATGCTTAAACCTATTATCCTATTAATATTTTTACTAGTATTAAAATTGTGTGTACAGCCATAACTACTACACAGTCCTGTATTAAATGAAAATAAACTCTACTCTTTTTTAGCTGAACTGGCTGCAACAGTCTCTACAAACTCTTTTACATAAAACTGCAGAAACACTGGAAACCAAATGCTCTTGTTGGGTAATGAATAAAAAAAAAAGCGAAAACCAAATAAGCAAAAACAAATTAAAGTCTCATGTGCACAAATGCACAAATGCACCTAAAATATCATTTTAGTGTTGCCCCCTAATGCAAGTGCTCCCAAACAGCATGTTTTTTTTTTCTTCTGTAGAGTGAAATCTAATTATCCTGATACGCTTATCTTCTGATGTCATACATTATTTTAATTCAAAAAGAAGGTAAGTGCCTTCATCTAAAGGTTTCATCCTGTCCTGCCACATGAAGCGATCACCAGAATGAAGCCATTAAATCATAATGAAAATTTTTAATTGAGCTTTACTGTCAGCCAGCTGTATCTTTCACGCTACATTAGTGTTAAAGAGTTGTAACCAACAAGATAAAGCTTTTTAGGTTCCACCTGTTCAAAAACAGACTAAAGTTGGATTCTGAATATTTGCAATGCAAAGCGAGAGCTTAGCTTGTTCACATGATGGAGGATAAGTGATGATAAAAAAAGTGCTTCCTTCATGAATTATGAATGCTGCAGACTGGACAAAGTCTTTGCTAAGACATATCCTGTTAGGCATCCTTCACTGACGTGAATCAAAACGTTTGCACATATGCTTCCAGGCTTATCACGGCTGGTGGGGATCGACTTTAAATTACATGTAGGATGTAGTGGTTTCTTCAGCTGCGTCACACTGATAAACAAGAGAGCAGAAGCAGCAAAGAAAAAGCTATAAGCTTGTGAGAGAGCAACAGCTTGTTGGGGAACAGGAAAAAAAAAGGCTGTAGTCCAGGACCACCATCACAAACGATAAGGAGTAAAGCTCCAGACTCAGAGTCCAAGAAGGAGATGACTGATATACACTGAGTCATGATAAAAATTGGTGTGCCAGACATAGTGGCCCAAATCCAAATAAAATATGTGGTAGCTCAAACAGAGCTTACAGCTATAATTAGCAAAATCCTCTGAAAAAAAGTGTTTATTTATTTATTTAAGTTTTAGGACCACCAAATTGCCTAAAAAGGGGTTGAAATTGGAGTCGTTTTAAGACAATGGAAAAGTGTCTTGGTCTTGAACCTGCTCAGAGCAGCTGTTAGCTCAGCTGTCGAGTCAGAATTAATCTTTAGCCTTTTTCACAAAACACTTCAAGCTGGGCCTGAAACAACTTCTGCTCGCCTCAGTGCGATTTCTGAAAGGGCAGAGGCAGTATGAGGTGAGATGAAGTCAACCCACTGCTGTTACACCTCTGAGCCACCAAGAGAGGAAGTGACAGCTTTGGGGAAACCAGCTTCGGGCTTGAAGGCGTGATGTAGCGACGACAGACGGTCTGTGCGACCAGCCGGCTCACGTCAACCCAGGTAAGCTACATTACACACCTTCTTTGGTTCCACGACGCTGGCTTCGTTTTGTGAAAGAGGCTTCTGTTGGTTCAAAAAGCTAACCTCTCCACATTAGCCAGCTTCATAACTCTGACCCATCTCTATAAAGAAAAAAAAGCTTTTACTTAAAATCAGTGCTTTTACATTTTGAATTTCTTTTTGCATAAATTCTAATAAAAATGTGAAAAAAGGACATGTTCAAGCTAAAAATAAATAAATGCAGTTTACACATCCAGCTGAAGGTTTGAGGTAATATGGCTCCTGATCCAATTGATGGCGATCTGAAAAATCACTTTTATTTTGATGAGTTGCCTGCCACATTAATCTATAAATGAAATAATGTTTGCTGCAAAACCAGAGGACAGCAGCAGGCAGAACTGCACTGAGCTAAAAATCATGTCATAATCATTCCAATAAAACAAGCACAATGCTAATATTTTACAGTGTCTGGTGAAGCCATCTATCAAAAATAAGTTTATATCAAATTCTTCCACTAAAACGAGCAACCAAAAAACTATATTTTAATATCTAAACGGGATAAAGTGGAAGTAAGATTGCCAGCAACAGCACAACGGGAAATGTAATTATCATCAAATCTTTATTTGGAATTTCACAGTTTAAGTTTATCTTTAAGGAAACAGGAAACCTGTGTATACTTTCACACAGATTCTTTGGCTAGATTTGTCTTTGATGTGAGAGGAATCACAGCTACACCTCCAGGATTTGGACATATTCAATGGAGCTGACAGCTGAGATCTCACAGGTAATTTCACATTCAGTCTTGATGGTTAATTACATTTGCAAGGTGCTGCCGTTTACCTGGGGAGGCTTTTTTTTCCTGCCGCAGAACCTGAAAAAGGAGGTGACTTTGTGTCCCTAGAGCACAGACTTTGCTCTGAAATGGAACATGGGTCCTGAAAGGTGGCATTAGTGACTCACTGAGATGAAATGGTGTCAGCCTTTGTCTTACCACATGAATGAATTTAATTTGTGTGATCTCGGTGTCCTCTGAGCAGTGGAGCAATCAAAGATAATGTTGGAGAAGCTCAAGGGCACCCAGCAGGGTTTTTCTAACAGTGAGCAGTTACAGAACGAGAACACAGAAAGCATTTTAGTTTTCTAAGAAAACAATACCTGTAAGAGTCAAACGAGTTGTTTACATGTACACAACAGCAGAACCAACTGAGAGAAACAATCAAGACAAAAAAAACATAAATTTGTAAGTTCACCCAGATAAGCAGTTCTGCTTCTAATCCTTTTTAGTGTAGCATTTTCCCTCACACATGAGATCTGCATAAATTTCAGTATCACAGAGCTCTTCCTTTGTCATTGCTAAAAAAACACCTCAATAAAAAAAGACAAATGAGCTTTTTTGATTCCTTTTTGAATCTGATTTACCGTGACCTTCATGTGCAATAAATTCAACTTAATGTTACTGTGATTAGAGGTAAATATAAGTTCTTTAAAGTGAGAGAAGGCTGTAGTTACAAAAATACTTATGAATAAGCAACATTCTTTATGCTTAAGCAAGGAAGATTCTTAGAGCTCAATCTTGCAGGATGCGCTTAAAAAAAGCAGACATGACTGTTTATATTTTGAGGAACCTACAGTCACCAGGCAGACTTATTCACTGTCAATCATCTCATTATGTAGAATAGTTGATGACATAATGTCCTTAATAGCTTAAATATGAGCTGAACAAGAAAGAACTTGCCACTAATTTCTTTTTTTTTAAATTTTATTTTTATTTGCATTTTTAGTAATATAACAAACTACAATTCCATCAATACCCCTCCCCAACCATACATAACAGAACAGCACATCAAATAACAAAGGTTACACAGCCAAAGCAACATGAGATAAATACACCACATTATGAAACACACCAGTCCAAGAATATACCAGGGAGCAAGGGCTCATACCATACCAGGCATTAATCTTTTGGCCAGCTACAATCCCTTCATTGAAGGGATTTTAGTACAGGATCCCACATTGTCTCAAACATGTTCATTTTGTCCTTGTTGTAATATCTCAATCTTTCCAGACACAGTGTGTTTGCCAGTTCTCCCAGCCATTGATCAAATGTGGGTACAAAGTCCTTCTTCCAAACCTTCAAGATCAACCTCTTAGCGATCACCATACCGAACAAAAAGGCAACTTTCTCATATTTATTGGCCAAGGGCAAAACCCCAGGGGCTCCGAGAATTGCAACAAGAGGATCTGGATCCCATTGTTTTCCAAAAGCAGTGGAAAAGAAATAAAAAATGTTCTTCCAAAATGTATGAAGCTGTACACATGACCAAAAGGAGTGGAGCAAATTGCCCGTTGCAGCTTTACACCGGTTACATATTGGTGACTCATTTGGATAAAAAGTGCTTAATTTTTCTCTCGAATAATAAAGTCTATGTAAAGTTTTGAATTGTATAAGATTGTGGCTAGCATTAACTGAACAGCCATGTATACTCTTCAAACTTTCCTCCCACACACCATCAGGTATCTGCTGTCCCATCTCGTCCTCCCATGCTTTCTTGATTCTAGTTAGGTCTATCGGTGCGTTAGTGAGAATCCTATAAAAATAAGACACTGCCCCGCGATTAATCGGATCAAATTTGTTTATTGCCTCCAGAGTCTCGTGCCTGACAAGAGTTCTAAAGTTTGATATGTTTTTACTAACATAGTCCCTAATCTGCAGAAAACGAAAGAACCCTGACCGTGGAACATCATATACAGAACACAACTGAGCAAAGGACGCAAGAGTGCCATCAACATATAGATCCCCTATCACACAGATACCCTTCATTCTCCACAGTTGGAAACCGGCGTCACTGAGACCCGGAATAAAAGAATGGTTTTCACAAATGGGAGCATCAAAGTAGACTGTCGGGGCTTTTATATAGCTTTGTATCTGCTTCCAAATTCTTATAGTGTTGCCAATAACCCAATTATTGTAAAGCGTTTTTTTTATTTTAATAGGGCTGTTAAGGAGAGCAGCCAGGGACGTATTGTGACAATGTTGTTGTTCCAGGGCTAGCCAGGTAGGGCAAAGATTGTGAGGCTGGTGTGGGCCTTTCTTCCACCATGCTATAATGGATAGGTGAGAAGCCCAATAATATAATTTGAAATCTGGCAATGAAAATCCACCTATCGCTTTTGGTTTGCATAGGTGTTTTTTGGAGATTCTAACTTTCCTATACCCCCAAATAAAGGGAATGATGATGGAGTCTAATTGTTTGAAGTATGACACACCTATAAAACATGGAACAGAGAGGAATAGATGAAGAAACCGTGGCAACACCACCATTTTAATTGCATTAATTCTACCGACCATAGATAGAGGGAGAGTCTTCCAAAAATCAATATTCTGCTTAAGTTGCATAATTTTATTCTGCCAGTTCAGTTGTAAGAGATCCTCCGGTCTCTTCGTTATCGTCACCCCCAAATATGTGAAGGTGTTATAGGTTATCTGAAATGACGTACCCCGCAAAAAGGTCAGATCATCTCCGGATGAGAGGGGCATTACTACACTCTTATCCCAGTTAATGGAAAATCCGGAGAAGCTGCCAAAGGTTTTAATCATCTTCAAAAGGGGAGACATCGAAACCTGCGGGTCAGGGATGTACAAAAGTATGTCATCGGCATAAAGCGAAATGTGATGCTTATGACCAAACCTCTCGATAGGTAATATTTGTGAATCTTGCCTAATGCTGGCAGCCAGGGGTTCAATAGCGATTGCGAAGAGAAACGGAGAAAGCGGACAACCTTGACGAGTCCCTCTGTGAATAGCAAAAGGACTAGAAATATTTTGGTTGGTAATAACAGAAGCCATTGGGTGTGAGTAAATTATTTCAATCCATTTTACAAATCGAGGCCCGAAGCCAAATTTACTAAGAGCATACATCATATACGGCCATTCAACTTGGTCGAATGCGCGCTGTGCGTCTAATGACATGACCAAGGCCTTGTCTGCATGGTCCGAATATAGTATATTGAAAAGGCGTCGTAAATTAAAAACATGTGTCTGCCCGGCATAAAGCCAGTCTGATCCGGGTGGATGATTGAACCTATGTGCACTCTGAGTCTGTTGGCGAGGATTTTCCCAAGAATTTTGGTTTCTAAGGGTAACAAGGAGATTGGGCGATAGGATGATATAGACCCCGGGTCTCGGCCAGGTTTCGGGATGAGCGAAATATTGGCTTTGTATAAAGTGGGAGGAAGTTTAGCTATTTGCCTAGAACTTGCCAATAATTTCAAGCAAAGGACCTGATGTTATCGTCAGTTTGACAGATGATGTAAGAAGCTGGACAGAGACAGGAACCTTCATTTATTTTTAGATGGGCAGCAGAGAGAGAAAAAAAAGATTTTAACATGAATTTTCTCCTGCCCTACATTTAAAATACAAGCATAACATGCAAACTGAATGTGCACCACCATGTCCACTTTTAGAGTCAAAATAAAACTAACGCACTAAGCTGAGCTCCAGAATACTTGGCCTTAAAAATACTATAGCTTATTTTTGTTTATGCACAAAGTTTTTCTGCTGCCAAAATGCTAAAGCTGTGTACAAAATATTGAAAATTGACACGCACACAAAACCCTCTCTAAAACTATGTCCTTTGTTATCATAACTAAACACACCTAAACTACTGTTGTTTTTTTACTTGAGTATCTTTGTGTATTTTCCCAGTCAGTAAATACTGTTGGTGGACTGTAGCTTTGAATGACATAAAATTGTAAATTTGATTAGACAGCGGACACCACAGGTTTACAGGAAAACTAAGATAACCGGTTCTTCAAGATTAGGTAATATCTATTCTCTGTTGTGTCCATTTCTTCTTCTCTTGATTTCTGAACGTCTTGTTTTAGTTCAGGCTAGTTTTGATAATAAAGTACTTTGAATCTGCCCGGCTGCTGCCTCCTTTGGGTCCTTCACATCCCTGTTTACCATGAATCCTGAAACTCAGAGGATACACAGCAGCAACATCTTGGTCACAGACATTTAAGGAAATGCACAAATGCAATCATGGGTTAAAGCAGTTAACACATAATGTTCCCAAAGTGAGCCTGAGAGCAAAGTTATTTGTAATTAAAAAAAATGTAGTAACACTGTCATTAAGACAGGAGCTAATTAAGCTGATCAGGGATGATGAATACTTATGAACATTACACAGCTTTAAAAAGTACAAACAATAAAAAAATATTTTGTTTTTTTTATCTTTAATCACTTTCGTCTTCATCAGCCTCTAAGCTTCACTGTAGTTGTCTGCTACAGTGTCCCCCAACTATGGTCCTCATAGCCCACTGTTCTGCACATTTTAGATGTTTCTCTGCTCTAATGCACTTGATTTAAATGACTGCAATACTTCCTCAGCATGTCATCAAGTTGAGCAGTAAGCAGGTTCATGATCCTATCATTTAAATCAGGTGTGCTGAGGCAGGGAAACATCTAAAACATGCAGGACAGCAGGTGCTTTCGGACCGAAGAGTTATAACGACTCTGAGGATTATAAGGATTGTTAGACCCACTATAAGCGATTATAAGCACGTATCCACAGTAAGTGCTCGTGTGATACTCATGGCCATGCCACTAAAGCAAATGACATTCACCATCAACAAAAATGGAAAACTCCCTAGTTGGAACTCTGTATTTTGTCATTTTTTTATGTGACGTTTGAAAGAGTACTTCAAACACTCAGAAGAAGACCTAGGAGATGAAGGCTTCTATGACAAATCCGTATACTTTATGTTACACATACTTCAAAAAGAGCACAGCTGTGACAGGTAAGTACCTTCTACTTCTTCTACCTTAATGCAGTTTTAATTGTGCGAGTGCTTGAAGAATGTTCAGTTTCCATACATTTATTAATGAACCAATCACATCTCCTTATGTCATTTGAGATTTCCTATTGATCTAAAAAAAAAGCATGAACTTTAAGGCAAGGGCTAAAAAAAGATCAGATAAATGTATTTATAAAGACTACGAATGCCCAGCAGTGCAAAACAAAACAAAAATGTTACTACTTCAAAAAGTTATATTACTCTTAAGCAGGGGTGGAAATTAAAAATTTTGTCCACCAGCCATAGTGGCTGGGGGACAAAATTTTTTACCAGCCACTATTTT
The DNA here is from genome assembly GCF_001649575.2 of Kryptolebias marmoratus. NCBI lineage: Eukaryota > Metazoa > Chordata > Actinopteri > Cyprinodontiformes > Rivulidae > Kryptolebias > Kryptolebias marmoratus. The sequence continues at coordinate 15,498,641 of NC_051432.1, forward strand.
ATGTTGTGACAAAAAGTTATTTCATATGATGATGATGATCGAGGTGGGTGGAAGCAGTTGTGGTGCAACTGCAAAAGTTACCTGGGGGGGAACCAATTATTTCAGCAGTCTGAAATAATCGGTTCCCCCTCCAAAACATGGGACAAAAATAATTTACCAAAAAGTCCTTAACTGTGTTTATTCCTCTCATCATGTACAACAAGTCCTGTGAATTTGGGGACATTTGTTCTTTTTTTGCAAAAGTTACCAAGGGGGAACCAAATATTTTAGCCGTCTGAAATGATTGGTTCCCCCTCCAAAACCTGGGACAAAAGTAATTTACCAACAACTCCTTAACTGTGTTTATTCATCTGTATTATGATATTATTAGCACATTTAATTCCTAAAAGAATTATGTTTTTTTGTTTTTTAATAGAAATATTTGCCCCAACAATTCTGTTAATAGACAAGTCATTATTTATTTTAATTGTTTTTGTCCACAAATTGTCTACATTGTCCATAACAAAGTCTGTCTGTCTATCTATCACGCTAGCAAAACAGTGGGTTAACGTCGCCAAAACAAGTTGTTTGACCTTTCACGGTCTCCGTAGTTCCCTTGCAGCGCGAGCACAGCGCGGCGGTTACAAGCGTTGAACATGAACGCACACTTTTTGCCGCGTACACGGCTTGGAGACGCAGGGAGCTCCGTATCTGATGGGGGAACGGGGCTCGACGTAACAGCAGCAACTCGAGCACATTACTGCCTCCTATATGTCAAGAGGACAAATAACACCTTTTCTGTTCAAATTGCCAACCCGCCACAGTGGCGTGTGTGGCCACTTCAAATATTTACCCGCATTTGGCCGGTGGCGGGTGCTAATTTCCACCCCTGCTCTAAAGATGTCTCTTGTCTGAAAGCAATTCCTGAGAATAAAGGTTGGTGGTTTACTCTTATAATTTGAGCTCTATGATCGGATGGCACCCTGACCAGGGTTGCCAACCCATCACCTCCTACACACTGTAGCTTAGGCTGGGCTCACCTGTGACTTAACTAAGTGGCGGTAACTAATGTCATGAAAGAAGTCTAAAACTATGGTCAAACGCAGCTTTTAAGATTATTGTCTTCTCTAAACCGGTTCGGAAAGCCGATCTGACATGTGTTTACTGTGTTTTTTTCCCCCAAGCATTTATGTCAAATCTTAAATGCTTAACGTTATTAGCTTATGAAATGCATCATATTCTTTAAAAGGTATATAATCGCCCCAGAAGCTACAGATCAAATTTTCAAAAGATTTAAGGATTAAAGTATTTTAAAGGGAGCCGGTTTAAAATCCAGTTTCAGTAACTTCCCACTGATCTGAGTACTTTTCAGCACAGTGACAAAAGTTCAAAGTTGTCTTTCTAACGGTTTATTTTGACGGCATCCTCGGGCTACAGCAAAGCTGAGTTGAGGAAGAAGGTCATGCTTGTCGGTTCTCCTCTGCCTCCCAAACTGAAGCTTCTCCTAGGAGGAGCACATCGCTCTAGTATTTTTTTTGTGACGTGTCAGTGTGCAGTCTGTGTATCAGGAAATGGATTTCCTTCATGTGCGCAGAGAAAGTTTGCATCAAAGGAAGCTTATATTGCTTTTGGAGGGGGGAGGGAAGTGAAGTGATGTCTGGTATTGGCGCCACTAAAGCTATCACCCATGCAACATTCTCCACTGACATGGCAAGTCACGGATGCTGTGAAACTTTTAGGCTGATCCTGTGAATTTGTCAGGTCTTACTGTCATCACTGCTGATTAGGTGTGCACCACACAGACACAGGTGTTACTAAATTTTCAACACTAAGCTAAAATCTACCTTTAATTTTAGCAAATGCTTTAGAAGCATCACTTCTTGAGGTCATTAAACAGAAAATAAATGCACAATGTTTTGTGTGGAATGTCAGTAACTTTAATCCTTAGAAAAATGGTTTCTTTCTAAACCCTTTGTTTTATACCGTGTGTTTTATGTTCATGCTGTTCATGCATAGTGCCACTGGTTTGTTTAGTTTGTTAACTGGTTGTTTCTAGCGCTCCTTTGATATTTTTCCAAATCAGTCTTGCATGGAAAGCATCTTTTCACCACAAAAAGTAAAATTGGGACCCCAATTCCACTTGTTGGTGTCACTGTAGGAACTGAATGTGTCTACCAGGTGTGCTGTTTTTTTTTTTTTTTTTTAGAAAATGTATCAGTCAGCTGTTTGTGCAGAGCTGCAGGCTGTGCTGTCAATTATTCTTTTATTCCCTGACTACAGACGTACCTCTGTACAACTGTAGCCCTTCCTATAAAACATTTTGAAGCCAGGCCTGAGACAAATTCTTCCTGTAATTGCATGATTTAGGAAACAACCAATGCAGCATGGGGGTGGGGGGTGGGAGGTGAAGTCAACCCATTGCTGTTATATCTCTATGGTGCCATGAGAAGGTAGTCACAGAGCTGAAACTGTGAAAATGTGTAGATTAAGCTGGCATCATGGCTCAAGGATGTGATGACAGTATGTGCTACCAGCTGGCCGTGGGATTTAGAATAGAAGATATGCAGCACATTTTGTATGCGTAGTGCTCCATGTCAACACCAGTTTCACGCCGAGCTTTCTACGGTTCCACAATGTCAACTTCATTTATGAAAGCTCATGTCATTGCAGGACATGGCCGGTGATTTATGAACAACCAGAAGCAACTTAAAAGAGGAGCTAGTCCAGTCATATCACAGAACTATTTTAGAAAAAGAGATAAAGATAAGTATTCAAGCTATATTTGTGACACCAGGTTATATGAAATGTAGGGTACTGAGATGGAGGAAGTGATTGCTGCACACTGTCGTTCACAAATACACATACAGAAAAGGTAAAGGTAGTTTTCAGTCTGCTGTTGATTTCCTGCCAACATAAACTGTTCTTACAGCCAAGTGTGCACTAAGATAAGCACAGAAACAACTCTGCTGAGATGACTTATTTGTTTCATGCGAGAGTAAATTGGTAAAGGTTAAGAAAAACGTAACTTTTTAATAGTGGTTGTCCCACATGTTATGGCAATTTATCAATCTAAGGTCATAAATCATATCATGAGTAGACATGATGTGATTACACTAGAACTACATCAGGTGGGAAAGATGAAGGTCTGAACATTTGAAACGATATGTCAGTGTTAATGAGACAATTACATCAGGATGATCAAAAGAGCCCAGAAAAGTCACGGACTGGGAGTTTTTTCATCATCCACTATTAAATGTTATCTTTCTGAATTCCATATTTTTTACACCAATTCTTAGATTGGTGCACTGGTTCCCCATCAAAAGCAGAGTCAATTTTAAAATCTACCTATAGACATAGAGTTACATGACTCTGGACTGCAGTATTTATGAGATCTGTTAGCTATACATCAGTCAGATCACTCAGTAGCAAATTAGTGAAACCTTGTATGTTTTCCAAATCAGAGGAAACTGCCTCCATTTGGATTTGAAATAGGTCTCAACTTTATATATTTTTAAAAGCAGTTAATTATATATATTAAAAAAAACACACTGTTCATTACAAGTGGATGCAATCACACTCAAAGTGGAATTTCAGAAAATTAAACTCATATTCAGTTATTTAATTTTGAAAGTGCTTTGCTGTAGAAACACTACTGTGATACATTTGCCATTGTTCCAATACCTCCTTATTGGAAGAAAGAAATGCAACAATATAAAAAGGAAAAAAACAGCCAGCCTGACAGAAATAGACAAATGTGGCTAGTGGCTCTTTTCATCTCTTTCCTTTGAGCAATTTGCATTTAGAGTTTAGGACGTTACTCACGCTCCCTGCCCAGCTTTGAAGCAATGCACCTGCCAGTTGTAAATGCCAGCTGACGATTAACGACAACCAGAATTCACTAATTAGCAACATAACAATAAGGCAACCTACAAATGCTATTGACTCTGGCCCTATCTCCCTGAATGTGGGGATAAAGAGAGGAGGAAGTTGTTTGGGTCTGATGAATGAACAAGAGAAATACTGAAAGCTTATCTCTCCTTTAGATGAGATAAGTTATCATGAAAAATGCTGGTATCAACATTTGTTTGAGGAATCCTAATAGGATTTCCACACATTTTTTTTCAAACTGTAGATAGTTCTGCCATAAAGAAGAAACATACAAAAAATAATAATGTTCTTAAAAGCTAACACATAGACAAGAGAGTTTTTAGCTTCAAAGAGAACTACCGTTTATAGAAAAAACAACATTTAATACCAAATTCAGACACTGATGTCTTTTTTTCCCCGTTTCACTTAATATGTTTCAGTCACTGCCAAACAGTTTGTGCAAGTTAGATAACGCAGCAACAACTCGAGCTTCTGACAGCATTTCTACTTTAAATGTCAAGAATAAGGTGTGAAATTTTAATGAGAGTGAAAACTGAGTATTTATGACTCTCAAACACTTCACATCAGGAAGACTTTGAATGTTAGTTAAAATTGTCACAGTAATTTCCACAGTTTTAAGCACTGTGCAGTCAAAAAGCATCAGACAGATTCTTATAATGAAGATCTTGTAACTAAAAAGCACATTTAGACAAAAGGATAAGTCATTATGAAACCCATCTGAGAGATGAAATCGTATCTTTTGACTGTATTTGTTCCACACATTTTCAGTCAGGTCTGAATTCTTATTTGTTGGAAGCTGTTTCCAGTAATAGGTTTAGTGCTCGACTCCAAACTTACTGAAGAAAATTGTGACTGTGACATTTTGTTACAATACAGGAACACGGAGTGCAAAAAGCACGGCTCACCAATAAATAAATAAATAAAGATTGATTTTTTATGTATATGTAAATTTACTTTTTTATTTTCTTTTATTGTTGTTATCTTTTATTGTTCTTTTTCTTTTTCTTTTTGTATGGACCTCAACCGAGTCTCAAATAAAGAGGATTGAAATATATAACGGGTTCTGGACTCGGAATGACGGACAAGATAATGAAGTTAAAATAAACTAAAATTTAATTTTTTTTCTAATTATTTAACAAAAATTGTTAAGAGATTACCAACAGTTTGATGTTAAATTAGACCTTAGCTAAATGTGAATGAATGCATGCAAGAAACCAATAAGATCATGATTCAATCGTGACAATTTATTTTTCTAACTTTTTCTTTCACCTTTTTTTACCCTTCTACCTTTTCTGCGTGATGCTTTGAAATGTCTTGTGCTGGAGCCAATTTCACCTTGGTGACATTTACTGAAACAGATGATGTTTTCAGTCACATTTTCAACTAATTTATAGAACAGAATAAATTAATCATCACTCTATGAAAACAAACAGATTTCTTTCTCCTTATGAATCAATGTAATTTGGAAATAAACGCTCGCAGAGACAGTCTGAATTCAGTACATTTATCAGCTTTTTGTTTCAGCCTTCAAATAAAATAATCTCTGTTTGAATTACTGCTGTATAAATAGTTAACCTGAACTGAAAGTCATTTTTTGTTGGTTCTGTATTTCGCATTACAGCAGATAGCTGGTGATGACTAGACTACAAACCACTTGTCGACATGTTGGCAGTCACTTAACATTATGGTTGTGAAGCTGACTGTGAGACAGCAGACAGTGTGTAGAGGGTTCCAGTAACATCTCTGACACTGTTGATTATGATGCTGATGGAAACAAGTTGACTGACTTTGACACATGCTGGGACTTCTAAGCCTCAGCAGAGGTTAAAGATGACAAGTCCCGCAGCACCAACAGGTGAACAGGTAACCTTTTGTTAACGGTGACAAGGTTAATGTGGGAACATTTCCTGCACAGCTAAGAGTTTGCTTTATAGCATCTGTTTAGATACAAACTGTAGTGTGCTGCTTTGTTTTATTTTTTCCACATTCTTAGAATGCTGGAAATGACTCAAGACAGCTGTCAATTTGTCCAGAACTGGATGTCAAAGGAAGTTCATCCAGAAGATAGACACACACAAACTTACACACATGTCCCAGATTATACAGACCAGCTACAGCATGGTAAGAATTAAAATTTATTATAGTAAAATTAGAACAATTGAACAAATAGGACTTGTATGTTGGGTTCATCAAGAGAAATCCCCTCCTTTCTTTTAAAAAACAAAAAAGGGAACGCTCCACCCATGACAAATCTTTCCAAACTTTAACAGTGATATCCTCAGCAGAGATGAGCCTCAAGTGTATTACATTTGACCATAATGCTACATTTAAAAACAAACAAACAAAAAAGATGCCTGGAAATAATACCAGAAACACTTCACAGCCTTGACCCATCAGCCACCAGTGTTAACATCTACTGTGAAGCACAATGGCAGAGGGAGGAATGTTTCACACTTGTTTGGGATCCACAAGACTGGTTGTATGTTTTTAACTTTAAGTGCTTCTGTGGCTCCTTTAACAAATCTTTCCACTTTCAAAAACCACTTTTACCACCAATACTTTGACAGGAGTTTAGTGGACTCTCAAAAGATGGTGCTCACTAACAAAAACTGAAATGTGCCTCTCGTCTGATGATAACAGATAATAGAGGGGATTGGATAATTGTATGAATTTTATCGAGAACAGCTCTCGAGTTTTGGGGCTAGCAGTTGTGAGCTGACAAGTTTTAGTGCTTTTGAGCACAAGAAGTATTTTTTTTTAAAATTTTATTTCCCTTTTCATGTGAAAAAGATTTTAGTTTTCCATTTCCAGAAATACCTAAAGCACTTGCAAACTAAAGAAATATTGTTCCTAAAATGAAGTAAATTTTACTTTTTATTCTGCCATTTTGTTTCCATACATTACATGAATCCAGCAGGTTCAAACATCGTAATATTGCAGCCGTACTGACGTCACTACATTGCAGATGTGTTAAAAAGACACAGACACACGCAGCATGTCCAACAACCAATTACAGTCACCTCATTCCCAGCTCCTGATCGCCTGCGGAGCTCCAGGTGTCCTGCTGTCATTCTCCCTACACCTCATAGCAACGCTCCTTCCCTACCCAGTCCTGCAGCACTCAGTGGCGTAGCTTTCCTTCCTGTTTGTCAGAGGGGGTGAGAATAGAGGTGCCAGAGTGCTAATGGAACCAGAGAAACCAGCTCCCGCCACAAGACTGACAAGAACACAAATGACCAGCGCAATACTGTCCCTACAGTAAACTGTGGTGTTTCATGCAGTGCATGTACTTTTTTATAGTGTAATTTTAATGTTCGTGTATTAAAATAGTTTGGAGATGTGAAAGGGTCTCTCATCATGTTTAAGCCATGATTTAAAAATGTATTGAATTACTCTGAGCTATGAAATACATTTCTAAAAATTTATTACCCTCAAATGACACAGTGCTGCAATGGTAGTTCGATAGAGTATACAGTAGGGTTAACATTAAAGGGAAAGTTGAGATTTTTTTTTAGATGTGGTTCTGTGGAAAAGGTTATAAATATATAAATATCTTGCCTGTTGCACATAACTCTTTGAATGACCTCAGTTTGAAGAAATAAGTTGAAACTAACAACTAGTGCGAGCAAGGGTAAGACTAAAGTGGAATTCTGCCATCTTAAAAAAAAACAAAACACATTTTACAAAAACAATTCAAAGTGGTTCATGTAAATGCTGTTATAGACCAGTGGTGTCCAATTCTGGTCCTGGAGGGTCACCATCCTTGCACACACTTATCCTAAAACACCAGAAACCCTCCAATGAGCCTCAGAGCTTTAGATGTAGGGTGACTCACTTTACCTGCTGCCCTGTTAAACATGTTTAGGGTAACTAGTGTAGCAGTTCTCTGTCATTATGAAACCTATAGGTGTGTATAGTCTGACTATAATGACTAGCAGTTCTTGGGTTCATGAACAAGAATGCATTTCAAAATAGGCCAGTTTTTATATTATGTAGGTTGTATAGTTTTATCAATACTGAACAGAATATGTTTGTTTTCTCATTTTATTACAAGCTAGATTTATGATGTTACATCACAGTGTGCCCATTCAGAAGTTGATGATTAATAATAGATACATTTTTTAATCAATTACAAATGGATTTAAATTATAATGTCTTTACTCTAATAAAAAATAAAGCTTTGGTCTTAAAAGGTGCGCAAGTACATCTAATAAAGAATTCTATATATTCTAGTGAAAAAAAAAGATAATCTCTTGTTCTGCTAACAACTTTGGTGCAGCATTCAAACTCCCATTTTTTGATGGTGTAATAGCTGCAGAACAGTTAATTCTATTATGGCAAGAATTGGTATTTCAGAAAAAAAGAAACAAAAAATCCAGTCTGACTTTAGTCATAGCACAAAGGCTGCTCTTCTCAGTGTACTGCCACAGCTGGGTTTGAACATAGTGCAATCTTTTGTAATTTAGCTACACATAGTGCTTGAAACAATGGTTCTAGTGCTGAAGATGTTTCCCTTACTCATTCAAAATTACCCATTGAAAGCAAAACAATGTAAAATGCATCCTTGGGTCAATGTTTCTGCAGATCTTCAAGAGATCAATCACAGAGATAAGTGCTCTTAATTCTTAAAAACAATGTTTCTGCTGATGATTCACACATCCTAAATCCACAAAACACGTTCTGTGCTGCAAGAACAACATGATAATTGTTCACATGTGAGAAGGTACAATGACAAAATCCAAAGATAAAATTCTTGCTGTGGGGTAAAACCGTTGACATTTAAGAATAATGTGTTGGATCTCGAGTCCAATTGTGTGTTCGCCTTCCGTTCCCCACGAGTGAGTCGGCTGGCTCCAGCAGAAGCACACTCACAACACCTACACTCTTTGTGCTTCCCTTCATCTTGAGTCAGGAATTTAATAGGTCCAAGCAAAACTTCTAACCCTACCATGGAGGTGTTTAAATCCTAGGGAGCCAGCAAAAAAAAGATAACCACTATATGAGCACATTTTACTTTAATTTCTCTTGAAGTGCAAAATATTTCTTTAGAAACTGTCGCAGGAAAAAAGGGCTAAATATTTTTGTTTTGTTAATTGTAGATAAAAGCAAAGTACACTGTCTTATGGACAAAAAACTATTTGAAAATTGCAATCTTCAATTAGCCCCCCCTCAAAAAAGCCTTCAAAATTCTTTGTGCCAAATCTCCTGGGAAACAAAAGTCTGTCTGACTGACAGGACGTCTTGTCCTTGACTCCTGCTTGTCCCAAAGAGGGCAGTGGGGGCTCTGGAGGTCTGTTGATCCCAAGGTCCCTGTTATTATTGTCTTTTTAAAGTGAGGGACACACTGAGAGGCTGTGGTTTACAGTAAAGGCAAGGTTGTTGCTGCAACTGTGCTAAAGAAATGTTTCCTCAACAGTTTATTTTATTGTTTATTATTTTCAACCCACATTCTGTGCAGACAGCAAAGGTCTATTTATCTTAAAATTGCAAATACACTGGAGGTATTTGTCACATATTATTTAAGATTAGCAAAACAGTCAACAAAAAATGACTATTTTTTTTTTTTTACACTCCAGTTCATGATTTTGAAATACAGCATGTGCTTCTGATGAGGAAAAGTATTTGTTAACCATCCACTTGGTAATGTTTGGGAAATGTTGATTTGGATTTTAGTAAATTTTAGTCTTACTTAACTGTAACTGTTGTGAAAAGGAAAACAGAACCATTTGTTAATCAAAAAAACAAACAAAAAACCGCTTGAGGACCACAGAGGGGACCTAGACAAGGCATGAAGTCACAATGCCAGAGTAAAGAGTGAAGACTAAGTTTTTATGGACAGGGCTGATGAGCAGAGTCAAGACACCTGGGCTTAATGACAACCGGGAACAGGTGAGAGTGGGCGAGGCAGGATCTGAGGAGCAGAAACGAGCTAAAAGGGAAAAATTACAAAGGAACAAAATTAAACACCAGGAAAACCAAAAATAAAAAAACTAAGAAGGATACAACCTAACAATAAACACAAGACTACCAAAAAATAAACCAAAAAACACTGATTCTGACACTCTTTCACCAGCCTTAAGAAAATGGTAATTATTGAACATATTATTTTACATAAATCAGTGAAGCCATCATTAAAGATCACCCTACAGTGTTGGCTTGATGATGAGAAATGTCTTTGACATTTGCAGTAATCAGATTTCATGTAAAAACTCATTAGACTTGATGTCAGGTCATTCCATGTAATTATTCCACTGATTTTAATTAACCTCCAACAGACTTTCCCTCCATTGTCAAAAATTATCTTTTGCCCCATAGCCGTCAAACTGAGTCAATCGACAAGCATAATTCATTAACGTAATGCAAAAAAAGATAACTCTTACTTCAGCTTTAGCATGTATCTCTGAATAGCATGGTTTTTATTTAAGTGCAGATGCTGCTGTGCTGATGTTCAATGCATGAAGCCAAAACGTCAAGATGGAAAACGAGATTTGAAAGGCAGCCTCCATTAGAAAGCTTTTAAAGTGGTTTACATGCAGAACTTGTAGGAGTGAGTGAAAGCATAACTTGATTGTTGTGTTGCAAGTTTGACACATTCAACCAGTTTTAAGGCTGCCTGCAGCTTTATTGCAAGCATTTTTGAATGTAGTTTCTCTTAATGGTGCATTTTTAAAGCTCTCGTGGGTTTGCAAGTTACTTTTTCCAGCTTTGTGCAAGTTCTGAGTCTTTAAATGTGTAATAATGGCTATTTATTTGATCGGAGAAAGAAAAAAATACCCACTAAACTTCTCAGTTCTACATTTTTAGTAATTTCTGATTAATCTTTTTACTTTGTGGATGGGAGTTCTATATGGTCTTGCTTCTTATTCTTTACATTGCTAAATAAACTGACATCCTTTACACCTCAACATGAATGGTTCAGCTGGCAAGCTCCAAAATGGCAAACCTTGTAAGTAAAGATAGAGTGCTTTTAGTATTTTCTCAAACCATTGGTCTCTAAACTTAAGGCACTTTCACAAAACATTTCTGTGAAACGGCAACAAAGACCAGTCCGACTTTATGTTGCCAATGGCCATTCATAAATCACTGATGGAGCTGGCCATGTTCCGCACAGACATGAGCTTTCAGAAATGAAGGGAGCATCATGGAACCAAAAGACGTATAAAGCAGAACTCATTTGAGTCGACGTGAAGCACATTAAATGTGTGACAGATGTCCCCCACATATAATTTTCAAAACACATTGAAACTTTAGAGAGTCTCTTTAATGTTGACTAATCTTTTCAGCTAAATGCAACGTTGCTGTGTCATCATCAGTCTTCTCTCAGTGATAAATCTGTTTGTTGTTGTTTAATCCCCCAACCAGGTGGTCACACAAACCATATATCATTACTTCATTGCGTTACTAAGCGGCAAAGCTGACCTACCTTGTCACATGTCAACCGTTTCAGCTGTTACTACCTGGCTTCAAGGTACAAAGGTGCATCAGTGTTGGTTGGCTTCAACCCTCTTCACTGCCTTGACCTCTTCAGAAGTCACATCGAGGCGGCCAGAAGGCATCTAAGTCCAGGCTTGAGGCATCTCTCCTGCATGTTTTAGATGTGTTCTTGCTTTAAAACACCTGGTTAACATGAATGACTTGTGTACATGCTTCTGGAGAACTTGATGATTTGGTGAGGAGGTAATTAAACCATTTGAATCAGGTGTGTTGAAGCAGAAAAACCTAAAACCTCCAGGACAGTGGCCCTTGAGGCCTGAAGTTTGGCACCACTGGACTAAGGCATTGGAGCTGAGGTGTGGATGTGACCCACAAATGAATATTACCCAGTGACATTTCATCCTGATCCTTTCTCCTGCTAATTCACTTTCTAGAGCAGGGGAGACAGATTTGGTGTGCACAGACTAACAAAAGTTCAGGGTTTTGATGGTGAATAGCAGCTTTCTAATAACAATATTAACCTTCTGAACAAACAAAAATGCTTAATACCTCCTTGAGATCTGTAATGTCAGAAGTCATGCACTCTAAGTGGTAAGTAAAATCCTCAAGACAATGTGCAAAAAAAAGAGCAAAATGTGCCTAAGGTAAACCACAGTTTCCTTTCAAGCTTTAGTTCAGTGTAAGAATGGTAATGAAAGAAAAAGAGCATTTTCTGCATTTTTATTTGGCAAATATGGTCTAAAACAATAGCTTAGCAATAGTTTTTCCTCAAAAGGAGGATATGTGAAAAGGTTAGAACTAATTACTATCTTACCTGTTGCAGATAGTTATTTGAACAACCTCATTCTTGAGAGAAAGAGTTTAAACTGATCAGACCAATGAGTTACTGGTTGTTCTGAGTTGGGAAAGACCAAAGAAGATGACTGCCGCCATAAAACTACTCCACTCTGAAAATAATCTTAGCAATTCATAAAAAAATTATATTTTTATTTTGTGTGACTTTATGTGTTTTTTCAAACAGAAATGTTAAAATGTTCCTCCCAGAAGTGCCCCTGCTGAACCATAAATGTTAGGATTTGAGTATTTTTTAGTTATTTTTGAGTCTGTTCTGTATTAGCTTTATTGTTCTGTTTCTTTAATTCTGTTTTATTTCTCATTATTCCTGTGTTTAGTTTCATATTAGTTTTTGTATAGTTGTTAAAAGTTTTGTTATGTAGTTTTTTTGCTGCCACGTGAGCCTATGTGTTTTTGTTATTTGTAAATTAACTTTTCCTTTTGAGCTTTCTGTGTCTGCCTGCATTTGGGTTCAAATCCTCCACCGTTCAGCCACCGATTTTGTAAATAAAAGCTACAGCTAATTGTCGCTATTTGCACTTGAGAAATAGTATGTCTATTAAAATAGCAATGGTACAAAATTTTACTACAATTAAAGACTTAGAAAATAGCGACTGCATGAATGAGCTATAAAACTTTGAGATTGAAACTGTTTTAAGGCAGCGGGAACTCACTTTTACTTTTATTATTTCTGAAAAATTAAGTTTGTTCAAAGAGCTATCTAAACCAGGTAAGATATCAACTGTTTATAACCTGTCCTCAGGATCATACTTCAAAAGGTCTGAGTGAATGAGATCGTATTTCTTGGCAAAAAATAAAAAAAACTCCCTATTGTACTATTTTTGGAGTACTATTGTACAGTGTGACTTTTTGATACCTGGCTCTTTCTGAGTCATCTAAATGTAGCGAGGTGGATAATGTTTTTTTCTGTGTGGAGAATTTTGAAATGAACTTGTCAGGTCAAGAATATGCTGCATTAGAAAAGTCAAACTGTAAAGTGATGAAAGCTAGTCCACTTTAAATTCATGACAGGAAGCTACAATCAGTTCCTTTTTGTTGTGAAACTGTGTGCAGATGCAGGGAGCGTAAGATGACATTTTACATAAACAAATAAATTGAATTTCTTGAATGCCGCATCTTTCCATTTTTCTAAAAGATAAGGCCACATTTCCCATTATGTACAAATGTCAATGGAAAAATGATATTCAATATAAAAAGACTTAAAGAACACATCTTTTGTATTGCAGCTCAAACTTATCCCGTGCACGTAAAAAACAGCCGGATGTAAAGTCACAGCTGGATGGCTGGATTTTACTGATTCGCTGTGTCTTTGAAACTAGGCCTATCATTCATTCAGCCTGGTTCAGATGAGTTAAATCTTTACATGTTTGCAACACCTGAACAATCCTGATTGAAACGTAGATATGATAACCTTGGAGTTAGTTGTATAAGCCTATTTACATCAGATAAGACAATAATTACAAGAACAATCTATTTCTGTAGCTGATAAACCAAAATTGCTTGCAAATGAACACTAAGGACAATTGTTCTCACTACTTTGGATGTTTTTCAAATGGAAAAGATTTTCAACTGTCATCCCATCCAAACAAAAACAGAAAACATGAAAAACTGAATAGCTGAAAAACCTTTTTTCAAAGAGGAGATTTGAAAGAAAACCTCTTTTTATGGTGGATCGGTGTATAGACAGGAGATAGAGGTTTTCAAAAACAATGACATAGCAGCCTATTTCACACATAGCCACTATCACTCTATTCTCCAAGGAACCAAAACAATACAAAAGCATGTTTTACCTGTGTGTGTGTGTGTGTGTCTGTCTGTCTGTCTCACTTTATCCTGATTTATTCCTACTTAACTTTGATTGTGTGCTGAAATGGTCAATGAGTGGAAGGAAATTGTAAACGGTGTAAAAGAAAGAACAAAAACTACACTGGTTTTGGGGAAAAAATGTTTTGCGAAGCTAAGCACATAATGATGCATTTGACTTATCTTTAATCTGAACCTTCTCGCCACCTAGTGGTGCGGCATGGCATTTCAGCATTTTTGTTTGAATGTGTGAAAAAAAAAACTGAAAAGAAGAAATTAAATGTTTATTTTAAAAATAGTGTAGACGAGTCCTGAGTCTTCTTTTTTATTGATCATTAACATATTCTGTCAGAGGCTATAAATTTCTACTTTTAAAACCAGATCCCTTTAATCTTTTAAATGCCACTCATAGTTAACCTATACCTTTATTTTAATAATTTAGGAATACTTTTGTGTAGTTTTACATAAAAACTTTTCATTGTTTATAATTTAGTCCTTAAAATAAAAAAAATGATACTACTACTACTAATATTAATAATGCTGTCACTTTCTAGCATTTCTCATCAGAGGACAAAACAACATAGCACTGATAAATGGTTTGCACTCGGGCAACTAATATTGACATGAAAAGCAACACAACAAGGGAGTGAATGGAAACCTCAGGGGGTAGAGCGTTGATGAATTATTAATGCCATTCTCTGCCCACTATATGGTGTATGTGTCATGCTGAATGGTCTGTACAAATAACCCCTGTTTCATACAGCAACATACTCTCAAAACAGTCTGTATTATTCCTTCTTTCCTCCTTTTACAAAAACATGAACAAACATGAACTTCATATTTGGAAAGCACATTTTCACATGTGAAAACATGTTAAATTATTTTTTCATAGGGCTCACATGTGAAAAATAGTTCTTTCTTTCTTTCTTTCTTTCTTTCTTTCTTTCTTTCTTTCTTTCTTTCTTTCTTTCTTTCAGGATCATACAATATTTATGTTCACCAATACAGTCAGGGTTGTTTGTCAGAAATTAGCCTACATGCAACATTACATAACCACAGCTTTGATGACCTCTCCTGTGCTAAATGATTTTAATTAATTTTTCCAGCCAGTCATTAAAAAAGGAGGACTCTGATCTTGCATAGGTTGCAAAATGGACCAACTTTCTTTGCTGCAAATGTGACTGGATGAACTTTTGCCATGGATGAAGGAGATAACAGACTTTGAGGCAGTAATGAAATTGTGCAGGACTTTATTTCTCTGCCTGTTTAATTTGATCTCGGCTCATGATATTTTGCCACCTGTCACAGTACGACAGTTTTTATCATCTAGCTTTTTTGTGTGTGAGTACAGCACATGTTAGAGATTAAAAAACAGATCACTGTTATGAAATTACACCGACAGATGGCAAACATGATATTTGGTGTGGGTAATAGGTAACAAGTCATGCAAGAAAGCCACCAAATCTGTGGTCAAAGCCTGTGAGCTTCTATAAATGGATGTAAATTAGTGTTTAGTGGTGTGTAATCAGAGGGTTTTAGAAAGGACATGATGAATAATTCACATGATCTCTCCCTCCTTTTTTAACTAGCTACTGGCAAGGAAACACACACACACACACACACACACACACACACACACACACACACACACACCTACACACACACACACTGACAGTTAAACTAAAATTGTGAAACAAGCTCTGGACAAAAACTGCAGACAAATGGACAGTTTTTCACCAGATGTGTCTCTGCTTACCTGTTCTTTGCAGGACAATGAGATTTTTTGTCATGTAATTTGGAAATAAATTACATGGTTATAAAAGAACAGAAGCTGTGATTCACTTCATGTATTTCATTAACCGTTGAACTAAACATGAGCAACAGATTTATAAAACGTTCCAAATCCTTTCTGACGGTTCTTCATCTATGGGAACATCTTGGTCCTGATTCTGAAAAATGCAACAAAGAGAGCTGATCTGAACTAACATTAAACAGTAATAAAACTTAGAGTTAAGGAATACGATACATTAAGTAAATAGTATTACCATTTGATAGATTTTAGTTCTGTGGTTTATTTGAGTGATTTGTTTTTGTGAATCATCACTATCAAACACTGTAGGTCCCCTCATAATTTTCAATGATTGACAAAGTATTCAAAAGTTTGGTTTTGATTCCCAACATGACAGAAGCCTGCAAAACTTGATCCACTATTTCTTTATATTTCAATGGTTTAAACTAGCAACTTAAATTCTACAACTGAATATGGTAATTACCCCTAAATTTGCAGGAATTCCTACTCGAGACTGGCCACATGACATCCAGCTGCATCATAGCTTCAGGCTTGTGTGTAGCAACAAACAACTTGTTTGTGTTCAGATGTTTGTGTCTCTATAAATATCCTATCCAGTGTAGCTACCAGGAGTCCATTCTCGGTTTAAAGGTTTCCTTTTGAAAATGTTGTTCTGGAAGAGCAGAATATACAAATTTAATGTTAGCAGAAACATGAAATCCAAACATTGAACACAGTCAGTAACATATCGTTGGTATACAGATGCAAAGTAAAATATATATATATAAGATCTGAAATGTTTCAAACTTTTAAGGCACAAGTAACACCACAGAGAAAAGGTTGTGCGAGTTCTTTACTGCAAAAAAAAAAATGGGTTGTTGACAGAAATGTTCGTAGGAAGGTCACCATTCACCATCAGCGCCCCAGCAGGGAGATGTGTTGAGATTTTATGGACTGATAATCAGATGGAACGAGAGTGGTCTGTGTCTGAATACAGAGCTGTGTAAGGGTGGGAGGGTGGGTTTAATATGAACGCTTATAACTGGGTGTAGGTGGAGAGTCATGAAGGACAATTAATTAAGTTCGGGTTGAGGCATATTTAGGATGAGCTGTTACTGCCAAAGGGAGTCTTTTGGGAGGATGTCAGACAGTAAATAACAGTAGGCAAAGGAAGAGATGATGAACTAAACAACAAGCTGAATGTGGTTTACATTTGTTAAAAAATTAGTATATATATCTATATATATAAAACATCCACATTAGTGAAACATCAAAATACAGTGAAAGAACATGTTTGTCTTGGCTGAAAATTCTCCTGTTGCTTTTTTTTTGTTGTTGTTTTTTGAAGCTGTCGAAAGTTTCCTCCCAGTTATTAAACATTTCAAACATCAGTCATGGTTTTACGACGACTGGATCAGGACAAAACGAGGTGGATAGAGAAAAACAAAAAAGGAAAAACAGCTTGATATTTGTTTGTTTCCATAGCATAAAATCATAATGGGCTACATCATCATTTCTGAAAACCCCTTCTCATATATACGGAACCACTGGACACAGAGTTTTTAAAAATCTACACTTTGAAAGTGTTTTTGAAAATATCCATTTCTCACAAAAAACCCTATTTGTGTATAGATCAGAGGCACAAGCCCAGTTTTAAAAATATCCAAGCAGGACCTAAAACAAAATGCAAATGTCTGGGGCTCAAATTGTCATTGTAATTGTTCGCAGTGTGTTACAGGGGAAGTCTGCATTAATAACTGAGACTTCTGGATATTTACAGCCCTCCATAAGAAGATTAATGAAAATGTCAATACATTTTCTACCGCTGCCTCTAATATCTCTTGGTAAAATCTCAAAATAAAATAGAGAATGCAATATTTTTGGACAGTATCTAATAGTTTAACCTTTGAAAAAGATTTAGTTTTCCACGAATACCAAAGCAATATTAAGAACTAAATAAAGAAGCAGTTTGCAGCTCTAAGTCACAAAATCCTCTCAGCTTTGAGCATCCTCAAAAATATGCGTCTGAACGGCACTTCAGATTAAACCCTGATCATTTCTGAAACTCTGAATGTGAAAAACCTCTGAAATGGTGTGTATTTGACACGCAGGCTGAACATTGCTGCACAACTTCGGGGAACTTTGTAAAATTATAAGAATTGTCAGTTTGCAAGTGTACAGCTAAACTGCAATTTATATCATATTCCTTTACCTTTATAAACAACACAGAAAATCTCATCTTACTCAACATACAGTGGGTTATTTTTGTAAGTCTTCAACCCCCAGTATTATCAGTAACCTTACATAAATTAGTATAAAATCACATGATACAACACCTAATTCATGGCAGCTTTTCAGGGTAGTAAACTATGCTGTACATGCTAACACAATTCTGTAGAGCTATACTAACAAACTAAGCTGCTAATTACTTCCTGGGCAGATTCACACATTAACCTTAACACAACTGACGAGATGATGAGGAGAAACATTTGATCACAAAAGCATGAATAGAATCATTAGTGCCTACTTGTACAGCTGAGCAAAATACAGTGCAGAGTCACCAACCGCGTTTAAATTATCTAGCCATAAAACAGGTGTCTAAAAATCACCAAATGACATCAAATGCCAATTAGCATGTTTGTAATTATCCAAGAAGTGATTTTAAATTTCTTGAAAGGCAATAATTCTTGTTATAAAACTCACTGGATTTGCTGCACGGCTTAAAAAAATAAATAAAAACTGCATGTGTCTGAAATGTGATTTGTGTGCTTGTCAGCTCAGTGAAACAGACTACAGGATTAGGAGTCAATCAACTAATCGTCTTTCTGCAATATTATGATTTCATGTTTTTTTTTGTTTGATTTTTTTGTTGATCATTTGACAAGTGTTAAATGTTCAGGAAGTCAGCCATTTAAAGCTTTGGTGGGATCATAACCCCACTTTGAGATGTCATCTTTGATCAATGTCATTGCTTGGATTTCCTGTTGATAAGATGTTAAGCCTAAACTGATCTAGCTTTGGGTACATGAAATGTAAAATACCAAAATCATAAGCACAATCCTTAATCTCACAGTAATCAAAAGTAGCATTCACCAACTGTCAGCCCTCCTGTGATTTATCATAAAACGTTTAAAGAGAAAACTAGGAAAAGAAAATCCAATGCAGTGGCTCCATTACAATGAACTACAATAACCACAAACCTCAAAACATTGCAAATTTAAAGGCCTAGGATTCTTTGAAGGAATGCACACTGCCTGCCACTTTGCATCCCAAAGTTTCACTCATAGCTCTTATGCATCTGTTAGCCCTCAGAGTAAATGTTGGTGAGGACTCATCTATTACAAGACCAATTCTGAAGTCAAAATCTGAACAGACTGAATCATAACAAACTTTTGTGTTAGGCTAAAGGACCTCAGCAAACACAAAAATGGCTATAAGTCAGTTTTTGCAAGCTCTTACGATATTGCATTGTTTCTAACATATTTTATAAGGTTTAACCAAAACAGTCATGACTCGGTCTCTTCTCGTCATAAAAAAAACCTCTGGCATAAAAGGCGGCGGGTGATTTGCATTTCTTCAAAGTATGCTCGTCCTTTCATTTGCAATGTTTTGAGGTTTGTGGTTATTGTAGTTCATTTTAATGGAGCCACTGCATTGATCTGAGTTTTCTGTTAAAACCTTCTATGATAAAAATCACCAGTTGTTGAATTCACATGCAAATCACCCTTTGGGGGCATTGGAGTGAGAGTGGTTCATAAAATTAATCACTCAACACATTTTAAAGCTTGGAACTCTGCACCTTTCATTCAGGTTGAACTGAGAAAGCTCCTCACATGAGAAGTTACATGTTTTCAAGAGTCAAAAAGAAGCTCAGTTGCTTTCGATTCAACTTGTTAAGGTTAACACAAATCAAAGTGTATAAATATTACTCTCACTATCTTCCTTGAAGCCTTTTCATAGCCAAACACAGTTGTTGGGAGAGTTTTAACTCAAGAGGTTTTCTCCTTAATGAATACATAAAAAGGAACAGGTTTAGTGTTTTAGCCTCACTTAATACGTTTTGCTGAAACATTTGTAAAGCATTGGGTTTGATGGCCTATTTTAAAAAAAAAGACAAACATATTCTTCGTAACTTGTTGTAGCTTTAATCAGTTGAAACATTTCCCCATTAATGTTTCCACAGCACACACATTTAGAAGCATATTATGTGTTTCAAACTGACCCACAGTTTGACAGCAAGTCAGTGAATCAAAACCTCAGAAGAAACAAAAAGTCTCCAAGCTGTTTTCATGTTTATTAATGTTAGCAGGTAAACTAATTATTGCAACATTAAACAATGATGACAACACAGTATTCCCCCCCTGCAAATCCAAGTCAGTATTTCATCCACTATTCTCAGTATTACAGTTTGGTAGAAATAACTGTAAGAATCGAGTAATATCTATAGGTTTTACATCTTTCTGGTGATGTTTGTCAGTGACGCTACATTGTTATAGGTATGCCCCTCTACCACCTGCACATAAATGTTTTCTCTCAAACCTTGAAAATTATTTAGAAGCCACAATTTGTAGCGATGCACACAAGAAGACCGATGCCTATTTTTCCTTAGAAAAAATAGACTTTCTCTTGCCAAGATTTTCTTGCCAACATCAGAAGTGCTGGCAATAAGAAAGAAGAAAAAGAAAACAACGTACCTGCTGCAATTTCTGCAATTTTCTTCAGTTGTGCCCTAAAATGTGATAGGTTTGATTGCTGAAATTTGTTATATTGCTAAGAAATACTCTGCTGGAGCATTCTTGAACACAAAATCACAATTAAATGAAAACTTGTATTTCTTTTTTGTCAACAAAGCCCATGAAATGACCAAAACTGACAACCAACTGAACCTAATAGAAACTATTATCTGTTTATCTAAATCCATATTTTGCTCATCCATTTTTTTCACGGAGCCGCAATCATGATTTAGAGACTCTTAATTAAAAGATAAGGCCTTTCTTTGTTTCTTTCTTTTTTCTTTTGTTTTTGAGGATGCAATATGCTCTAGGAGTGCTTCCTCGCTGTTTAAATAAGCTTATTAAAAAATATGAGCATCACAGTTTGTTTCGAAAGAGCTCAGTGGACAAATATTGATCCCTTTCTCCAGCTCAGAGAGTTTTTTTTTTTTTTGGAAAAGCCTGTTTAGATACTGTTCACTGCTTTGCCAGTTTGTTGGACTACTAAATTGTTGAGTTTGGATTTCTGTCCTTTGAGTAATGTAAAATGTCTGGGAAAGTGTGATCAATATGACTAACACACAGCAAAAAAAAACAAAACCTGATGGATTCAGAGAAAAACGTTCAGCCCTGATACACGCAGGAGTATCCGGCAGATTTTTCTTTGTATAAACAGCGGTGTACTCCTGGGCTGCTGTGAGACTTAAAAAACAGTTGCATTATTCACATGCTTTTGAGTCACATATCCATTTTGTTATGTGAATGATGAACAAATTCATAACTGATTAAAGCTCTGCCATTTTGCTGTTCTTCTTCTCACTGATACAGGTTTCATGAAAAGGTGAAAAAGCTTCTGCCTCAGCTTTGGACCGTGCACAGACGTGATTAGGGATATATCACTGTCAAATCAGGGCGGGAGGCTGAGGATTAGAGGAAGAAGTGCACACAGGATGGAGTTTTTGAAAAAAGCAGTCGCAGCAATACAACATATTATTTCTGTCATGTACACCGCCTCTATAAGCTCTGTATTTTGCTATGCTGCTACTTCCGAGTGCTCCATTACCAGCTTTAGCTATATGGTGACAACATGCTGCTGGTAATGTCCTTTTGGATCACCATCAGTTTTGCTTTACATGGTTATTAAAATAGAGTTTTATAGTTCTTTGATAGCATAAACAGCAGCAGCTATATTTCTATATTTCTGCTGGAAAAAAATCATGCATTTCATAACTGATAACTGACTGTGAGGTAAAGGTTTATAAAATAGTATTTGCATGAACTGCTATATATTTGAGACTGGAATTACACAACCGATTTACTTGTCACTCCTGCCAGAATTAAACTCTATTTCTCCAAACCGAAGTCATTCAAGGAGCTATCTACAACAGGTGAGAATAAAATGTTCACAACCTTTCCACAGAACCCCTCTTCAAAAGATCTAAACCATCTCTTTAAGTGAGTTGTGTTGCACCTTTCATTTAGATAGAAAATTATTTGCTGCAAGAGTTAAAAGATGTTTAAATCGTTACAGCATCACTTCTCACCTTTTCTCTCCAGGAATAGTGAAATTCACAGTTTGATGCACTGATGTTGTTTTTTTTTCTTTTTTACTTGACAGAGACTGTCATATTAGGTCCTCCTGAAATACTAATTATATCTGCAATTTGACAATACTACAAGCCCACGCAGTTACATCTGGTCATCTTTTTTTTGCTTATTTTGACGGGTGCATTGACAACCGCTGCGTCTTTCTCTTGACAACTTGGCGTTCCATTCGAATTACATTTTGAAATCCTCAAATCACAGGGACGTGTGAGTCATCATTTCTGACCAAAGTTTGAAATCTTACTACTGCTACTTTTCTCTTATCCTTACATGCTCCTCTACTTTTATATGACAATCATCCTCTTTCCTTTTTTTTAAACTTCTTTTTGCCACATTGTTTTCATGCCGCAAAAGCTTTTCAAGAGCATAATAAACTGAATTTAATACATATTTCTTTATTTGTTTAAGTGATAATGTAGGAAAACCTAGAACAGTAATATAAAAAGATATCTTTCAATCAAACCTAGTAGATGACAAAAACCTCAACAACAACAACAACAACAACAACAACAACAAAACATGTCAAATAGCTGTTTTCTTCTCAAATGTACATAGTGGTTAAGCTGTGCTCCCTTTCAGAAAATCACAGAGCAGAGAAAGAATAAAACAGCCTTGTCTGCTGAATACAAGCGTCTGGAGAGAGTGTTTCTGATTGGATATGATAAACTTCATATATGCCCACCTGAAAACCAATTTACTTTTACTCATGTTGTTTTGTCCCGGAGATCTTGTGCTTCTGTCAATCAGTCTGATGCACACAGCAGAACAGAACCTAACCAATACAGCTGCTTTGCTTTGGCTTTTAATTGCTCTGTAATTAATTTATTCTACTCAGAGGCTCTGATAAGGTAATTGGTTTACTTGAGAAGAGATAAACAGGCAATTTTTGTTTTAAAAACTGAGTTAATGGCTTTATTTGTGATGCACTGTACATGCATAAAATATCTTCAGAGATCTAAAAGTGCCTATTTGTGGTTCACACAAACAAATTCAAGCTTTTGTTCTGACCTGGTAATGGTATCAACTCGCAGGTGCTTACTGCTGATTATTAAGAGATTTACATGTTATAATGGGGTGCTTAATATGCCGTGAAAGTTGCTCTTGAAAGGATGGTACAGGGTAGCTGAAATAGCTAAAATTATGAGAAGAAAGCGAGATTGTTCAGAGAAGAGTGGATGAGGGGTTTTGAGTTCAGTTTCAACAACAAGTTCAGTCATCTCAGCAGAAGCAAACTGGTGTCAGGTATTATAGCCAAGTTCCTGTCAGCATCACAAATCTAATGACGGTTTCTGGGCTTGGCTTTAGTCAAGGAAGCCTTACAATTGAACCCAGATCAGATCAGATGAACCTTTCTCGGATTATAATACAACAACTATCAGTGATGTTTGATTATGATCCATCAACATCTTTTTTCAAATCCCATTTTCTTTTTTAGGCCCCTTTCACACTGGATGATAACCCCTCTATAATATCTTGGCAAGACCTTCAGACGTATATTAAGAACCAAGTGGACTCCACATCACGAGTGATGGAGCATGATAGGTCCACCGTGGTTTTGATCGTGCACAAAACGAGATCATGTTGTTTTATCATCATGATGGCAACATGCTGGGGTTGTAGGTGGAGCGAGGTGGCAGTGTAACCATGGTGTAGTTTCTCTCCCGCTTGCAATGATGTGGCTTGATTACTGAGAATTTAAAGCCAAATTAGAGGCCAGCACCAAGGTCATGGAAACAACTTTGCACAGACAGGATACCTGCGGTGGTCATATTACGTTAACAAGTCATGTTTAGCTGTATCCTGAAATGGTCCGAGAGTTGTGCCACAGCGAGCATGGTGAGTATGCAGGAAAGTATCTTTGAAACACAAAAATAGGTTAAAAACAATCTTTGGTGAGTGTTAAGAGCATGGGGTATTGTGTTTGCCCTCACACCAAGGAAGGTTTTCCAGATTTGCCATTTTCCAGCCAAGTTCTCAAAGGTCATGTAGGGGAGTGTAGTGGGGTCGTTGTCCAGTGTGAAGGTGGTCTTAAAGATAATGGTTCAAGTGTTATGATTTCAGGTTTTATTTCCTGAACAGGTCTTAACAAAACTTCAGTAGTTTCAGCAGTCTTAGTTGTATTGTTAGTTTTTTGGAGGCTAATTTGAACCTTATGAATAATGTTGCCAGATATACAATAATTATCATATTTATACAATAGTTTTAGTGTCTATACAATAAACAATGAATGGAAACATCTTCTCTACAACTGAAGGGCGTGTTCTCCAAACATGGTTGTTTAAAGAATAAAAAGCTACTGATTAAAGTTTGGGTCATATAACATGTAGCAGCTGAAGCATAATCATCTAAGCAGTATTTTTGTGATGGTGACTTTTGTTCTTTAATTTTATCATCAGTTACAGCTGTATCACCCTGTCACATTTATATTTCAACCAAATGTAAAAAAAAAGAAGACAGTTTTAAAGGATCCAATGGGGTAGACATTGTGAGTAGCAGTGTGTGTGTGTGTGTGTGTCTGTATGTGTGTGGATGTGTGCGTTTTTATGTGTGTGACAGTACTTGTCCTCAGAAATCAAGCTCAGTATACTTGGTTTGTCTGTGGCATAGTGTCCATTAATGCCTTTCCATTTCGTTTGAAGGTCCTGCTTCTATTACTTGCTTTTCTCTCAGACTAAAAGCATCCAAAGAGTGGACCATCAAAGTAAGTGTCTAAATCGAGTGAACCTTGGTTTCTGAAACAGCATTTATTACAGAAAACAGTGTTTTCTGTAAACATGTGTGGAGTAAAAAAAATGCATACAGGTGTATATTAAGAAATGCAAGAGAGGATTTTTAAGATTGTGGCTCATGGATCTTCAAAGCTGAAGATTGTGGCTATTCGCTATTGATTTCTCAGCCTTGTCTGCCCCTGGGTTTTGTTTGAAGAAAGTAAACAAATTTTTAAACCTTAGAGATATAAAAGCAAACTTGCTGAGCTGTATCAGTAAGAGTGGTCAGTTACTGCTGTCCCGAATGTACCTATAAGAGTGTGAAGGCTGTAGATCCACATCTATACAGGTGTAACCAATGAACACAAAATAAAGCTAAATACGCCGGCCTTGACTTCCCTACTCCAAACAGTTTTATACAAAGATATTGGTGAATAAACAGTAAAGTTATACATATCTGCTTCAGTTAAATCTTGAAAATAACGTGATGGGAGACATCATGCTCAGATTGTGTGTCAGGGATGACTCTCGGCTACTACCGGCTAAAAACTGTTGAGTTATAGCCATTTTTGTATCGGCTAAATGGATTAGTTGTGGCAGCCAACTTGAACTGACTCCAAAAGTTAATTTGGTATAGATATATACTCTTTCTAGTGGTTTATTAGATATTTTGCTAACAGGGCTGACTCCAACAGTTAATGCCAAAGTTTTAAGCAGATCTCAAAAGATCTCAATGAGTTGTGCTCAAAGTAAGCGTTCTGGATGACTCTCATCTATCACCACACCTGTAAAACTTACTGAATCATAGCAATTTTTGTGTTGTCTAAGTTTGATTATCTGTGGTGGCCATTTTGACTTGGGTTGACTTCAAAAGTTAATCAGCTGTAGCCTGACCTCTAACAGTTACTTTCTGAGGATTTTAATTAAAACTTGTCCTTTGGTTCATGAGATATTTTTCAAACAAACACAAACACGCGCATACATGCTCACAGACACGAGCAAAAACATTATGGCCCGCCATTAAAGTGTGAAAGGTGGGTGATAAGCACATTGTGTCTTACCCAAAGACACTTCAGCACGCTGCAGGGCAGGAGATCAAACCCCCTGTCTTCTGACTGGAAGACGAACACTCCTCTACCTCTGGACTGAACTCGCCCAGCAGTGGAGCCTGTGGCTTCGTTTGACTCAACACAGGAAACCTCACCCAGCTTGGACACAGAAAGGATTGACAGATTAATAGGTTTCTCTCGATTTTCTGGGCAGTGGTGCATGGTCTTTCTAAGTTAAGTGAAGCGATTTGTGTGGTCAATACAAAAGGGAAGAACATTCTGAGCCCGACTAGTGATCCCCCTAAAACAACACTAGTTTGTTTTTTATTTAAATTTGTCTACTATTCCCTCTCAATAATAAACCCTTTTCAGCCCATAGCTGATGTTTAATGTTCAGGGTCAGGACAAATCTTGCTAGATGTACATTATATAGCAAATCACGGCTGTATCGTTGATGTGGTTTCTAGTGCTGCCTCAATACACAAAGCAATAGCAAATTTGAGGACAGTGAGCTTAAATGTCATTGTCTTCTCAAATTCTCTGTGAAGTAATGGTAAATGGTTCACATTTATAAAGTGTCTCTTTAACCTAACTTGGTTCTGCGAAGCACTTAGCAGTGATTCAGGGGCTCAATCTGCCACTGCAAAGCCAGTAGAGATAATCAGGCTAATTTGCAGAGATGGTTATCCTGTACTTTCCACTTATTTTACACTTAGGCAAGACTTATCACCTCAGTTGTTTTTGTTGTTGTTTTTAAGAATTTTACTCTTTCCCTTTGAGGAGAAACCATGTTCCTCATGTACAGCCCTCATTATTTGTTTTTAAAATACTGAAAGAAATATTTCAGGTAAAGGAAGTGGGCAAGTCTATTTAGTGAAGCTTTTCATGCATTATTTTGAAAATTATTGTGTAATATTAAGAGTAATGTAGAAAAATTTGTGCTCACAAGATTTTGAAGGTTACAGGCCATCAAGTTCACCGCTGCTTTGGCTGAAAGTAGGCCTCACTGAGTTGATTTTCTCTCAAAAAGCAAAACATAAATCAACCTTTGCTTCGATAATTTAAAGCATTCATGAGCGTCAGAGTGCTGCTTGCATGTTTACTTAGGCGAGGGATTTGCCTGAAATGAACATGATCATTTAGGCCTCATCAAGTTTTGATGATGTCCTCCACAGATGACATCAACCAAGGCTGAAACACTGTCTGATGTAAAGTCATGTAATAATGATGTAAAATGGGACTGCCTTTTGATTTTAACAGAAACTAATTGCAAAGATCTGAACTGATAGGATTTGATAGTCATGACTGCATGTAGTAAATTGCAAATTGGTTGTGCTTGCCGAGCTTCTTTAATCACAACTTCTCCTCACATCAGCTGTTTCTTATCATGGGATTTATTCGAATTAGTTGTACAATTGTTATGCATGATGATTACAAAAAGACAGAAAACTTATTCTACCATGCAATATATTACTACATACATAGTTTTATGAGCTAACGGCAATCAGGAGTAACATGTAACAGTCATCCACTGAATTATTTCAGCCCTGTGTACATTTATGTGTCAACACATCCTTTTACCTAATGAGTGGTTTTTTCTCCTCTCAGGAGAAATAGGCAAATATAGCACTAGCACATGTTTATTTAAAAAAGGCCTACAGATAAATCCACATTAGCAGCATTGCAAACTCCACCATGATGGGATAGGTTAATGGGACAGGGCCTGTGGGAATAGTTCACACAGTTCATGCCCATACACTTGGCAGCATACACACACAGACACACACACACAAACTAGCTAAAAAGACTCTTCTTGGAATATGTAGGGTGCCTTGGTAACACTGTAGATGTCAGTGGTGCTATTAAAGATGATATTACAAAGGATAACAACATCATGTTTGTTATAATCCTCCTGAGGATCTCCCTTTGGCAGCAGTGGTGTCGTACTGTCAGGAATTACCTTCTTATCACTGTAATTAAAGACAAAACGAGTTTCCTTTTCTATATGGGTAATATAGAGAAGGAAGGGTAATGACTGACAGCATTATCAGGTGAGACTAATAACACCTTGTTATGATAGTTAGTAGGCATAGTTTGGTTTTCTTTTCTTTGTCCTTTTTTTTAAAGGGTAAACGGTTTCAAAAAGTCAATATTTCAAAGCCACTAAACTTTTTTGTCATACGGTACCTCCAGTTTAAATTCCTTTTAATGAGATGTCAGACAGAAACAGTTGCATGTATCATAGGATAATGTTCCCTGGATATTTTATTGGCAGCAGTAATCCCACAGATCATTCCGTGTCCCCATCTCCCTTAGATGCACCACCCAGACAAACCCCACATTAAATTGCCTTGTCAACCCTCCCGAAGCCCTCGTAACTGAAGGGAGGGAGAGAAGCCCTTGTAACTTCGGGACCATTTGACGCGAAGGCCACCGGAGGGTTAAATGCATCACACTAGTCAGGGAAGGACAACAACAAACAAACAAACAAACAAAAAAAACCCCACACAAATAGTAGACAAGGATAAACATGACAAAAGCCCTGCATGTTGCGTCTTTATAATGCAACGCAGAAGATTAGAAACAACAAACTACATATTTAAATTTAAAGAACAAGACAGATACTATACACGTCTGGGATGGTGGGACAATCTGGGCTTTAGAGCTGCTCTTCCCCACCTCATCAACTTTAGTATTATTGTAATAATCTATACAATAGATATCTTGTATAAATATACAGCAACAACTTTTCTTCTTGTTTATTTTTTTAATAGTACTTTTTATTTTTTGTAAATCAGGGGGCTGTGGTGGCTGGGTGGTCAGTGCCGCGGTCTTGTAATCCTGAGGTTGCAGGTTTGAGTCCAGGTTTCAGCAGGAAGGGCATCTGGTGTAAAACAATTGCCAAATTGCTTGCTGTGACAACCCCTCTAAAAGGGAGCAGCCAAAAGACCTTACTTTTTTTAAACAGAAACATCTTCTTTTCATCAGATAACAGATTTGCTAATAGGAAATGATCTATGTAAATATTGTTCTAAAAAAATTGTTTTTACTCCCTCATTACGATGTATTTCACAAAAAACAGTATAGTTTTTTTTCTTTTTTTGCAAGCTGTCAGTCAGTTGTGTATGGTGATGGAGAGGAGTACTTTTTTTGTTAAAAAAAGACTAAGTTGGTTGTTAAAAAATTTTTTAGTTGCTGAAATGTTCATGGCTTGTCTAACAGAAGACTATCACTTTTTTAAAGTAATGATGTTTTGGCATGAATATTTGCAATAAGATAGGAGTTACCATGTCTGTCGGTGAAATGAACAGTCTACTGCAGGCTTTCTACCCAGCTAATCACCTAGCTATCATCAGTTTGTCAGACTAACGTTACTTTACAAAGATCTGAATGACAGGAAATAAGTAATATCATATAATAAGGATTTAATAATACCCTAAACCTGAAACAAAAATGGATTAATATAAAATTTTCTGTCAACTGTTAAAGATAAGAAACTAATTAAATAATTTCCGAACAAACCTGTAAAACATTCTTGGTAAGTATTAAATTATGGATGAGATTAGATAAGCTCATATCATAGCCATCAGTTATATTTTTTCCTACATGCTCACATTCATATCCACATTCATTGTATAAACAGTTTTAAAGACTAAATACATACATTTATGAGTCTGCTTCAGAATTTTTCACTAAACATTTTAGAGCCTGGATGACAACAGCAGAATAAAACTCCCTCACTTTGTTAAACTTATAATCAAGATTTATTGCAGCAATGTTTCGGTGGATGCAGATGTTCATCCGGAAAACAACAAATGGAATCTACCCCAATATAGGAAAACGGGAGTGAGTGACCGACTAATCACATCCAAATGTCATAACGGCATAAAAGAGCAGCATGTTATTAGTTCAAATTTTATTAGTACAAAAGGGAAGACACAATCAAAAACTTACAAGAAAGTATCTATACGGCAATAAAAACAGAACTTCTCACCGTTTAATCTTTGTAACTTGTGAATGATGAAGCCTACACCAAAACATATTGGAGTTTCAGGTGTAACAGATGTCAATCACAGCTTTAATAATGAACAAAAACTATTATTCTTTCAACTAATGCATATCAAAGTTTTAAACAAGAATCTCACATGAGCCGTTTGCGCACAGATTATGTGTTGGAAACAACTCTCTGCTACTACCACAGTAAATGCTAGTTCAGTATCTGCAAAACTGACTAAGCCATAACCATTTTTGTTTTTGCTTAGGTTGATTAGTTGTGGTTACCATCTTAAAGGGGACCTATTATGCTTGAGATTTCACCTAATCACTTCTGCCTGTTTTGAGCTCATTTCAGAATGAGCGGTTTTAGGGCTACGCTGCTTTTATGCAAATAAGCTGCTGTTGGCCACGCCCCCTAAGGTCCAACACCCCACTAACACACTCCATTAAAAAACATAAAAACTCTCTGAAGGAATACCCGCTGCGGATCTGACGCACATTTATATCGTTATTATTTATAACGTTTTCCTTTTCCAGCAGACATTGCTCAGCGGTAAAACCAGCAGAACAAACATGACGGTCTTCTTGTAATGAAGTGGGTGGAGCTCCACTTGGGTTGCTAGGTGAGGGGCTGGGGTCGGCTTGGAGTTGCTAGGTAATAGGGATTGTGACGCAACAATCCTGAGGTTTTTGAAACAGGTCGTTTTACAGACACCATAAAACATTTACTTATTGTCAAAAAACGGCTGGGTTTTTATTTTTTTTAGGCGCTTGGACTGTTTCTAGAAGCCGTAGGTACCTAAATGGAAGTACAAAAACATGCAAAAAGTGAATTTTGCATAATAGGGCCCCTTTAAATCAGGTTGACTCCAAAAGTTCATTAGTTGTAGACATTCAAAGATCACTTTCTCAGTTTCCATAAAATCTGTCCAATAGTTCATGAGATGTTTTGCTAACAGTCAGACAAACAAACCCACTCACAAGCAGTTTCTTTATTACCCATCTTTTAGGGTGGTGGGTGATAAATGAACAATCAAAAACAGCCCAAACTGATTCAAAAATTTAAGAAGTCCAAATACAAAACCACTGACTTTTTCACATTTTGCCACAATAGTATGTTTAGGTTAATAGATCTTTAGTAATATATATTTCTGTACTTTTCCTCATGCTTTAAAGGATGCAGAGCTACAATTTTCTGTGACTGCTTGAAAACAACACTAAAATTTAACCTTTGCCCTTCGACTCTGTCAGCAGCTGCTTTCAAGCACTTAACAAGAATCACAGCTCAAGCTGCATGGCTTGAGTCCCAGTAAACAGAGCTGTAACTGAGACAAATAAGAGCTTTTTCCTGATTATTTCAGATCATTTAGCTTTTAAATCACCTAAGAATACACCCACACCCCTGAGGACCTTCGCAGAATCCTTTCCTTTTTCTGCTAATGGTCATCCTAACACAGAATATTGTACATGAGGGACAGAAAGCCAGACAGACGAGCGACACGTGGATAGAAAAGCAAGAAACATGAATACAGTGTGATAGCAGAACATAACAAGCTAATATCTCCTTTAAACAACTTTTAAACTTTATAAAATGATCTTGTAACTTTAGTGCAATAATTAAAGTAGGCTACTTTATTGAACTGTGCAGTTATTCAACTGTGATACTTTGGTTTTGAAAGCAAGATGGCTTCAAAATTCTTTCAGTTGTCAGAAATGCATTATCAAAATAGATAGATCCAAATTTTCCTTGCAAATGAGAGCTTGACTTCAATGGGATTTAAATCTGGTTAAATAAAGGAAATGAAATAAAACATCTTGTCTTTGTAGGAACAAGACTGAACTTATTTAAGCTTGTTGAAGTTTTTACTATCATTATTACATAAATTACTTTTCAGAAACATTATTTTCTTTAAATTTTTACTCCACACTTGGTGCTCCTCATCTGTTTGAGGTCCCAGCTACACAACTCAAGATATTTTTTAAGATTTTTTGTTACATTTGCACAAACTCTTAATGAGAAAAGCTAATATTTTTAAATGTTTTCTAAAATGGAGATTGGTTTCTCTGTTAAGACATAAACATAGACTTAATCTACTTTGTGTGTGCCCACTATCACTTTGTGCCCTAGAAACCACAACAATAGTGAAGCCAATTTACTGTTTTCTTTTCTACATCTGTCTCACTTTATCCTGATCTTTATTAAACCTTGATTTTAAAAGGTTGTTAACTAGGAGGAAATTGAAAATTGTGTCAAAGAAAACAAGTTACAATGTTTTATGAGGCTCTTTAGTGAAGCTAAGAATAACCTTTAGCTGCATTTCAATATAATGTATGTAGATGTTCTCACCCCCTTATGGTGCAGAATGGGTATTTCAGTATTTTTATGAGAATGTTTGGAAATGGAGATTTTTCAATAAACTAACCCTGTAAAGCCCACACCATGAAATAACTGACAGAAAATTCCAATTCTTTGAAACTGGAGCCTTTATTGGTCCCTCTGAACAAACAAAAAATTTTTTTTTCAAATATCATTTTTCATATATGAGTTTTATTTTGTATCATATTTGATACATCGGGTCACAATGCTCAAAGATGATTTTTTCTTGAACAAAAAAAAACATAATAAAACACAAATAACTTAGATAAATTGTTAATTCCAAACATAAAAAGTGCTACAACAATGCAGTAATAACAAATCCACCAATGGAACTGGCAGGGTGGCAGTCTCGAGAACATAACATTTCGGTTATTTTTTTACACATATTGTGGCTCACAACCTTTTATTTTGCAATATGATAGGCTTGGAAACAGTTTCTGTCCTTGTTCAGACAAAGATGCACTCTGCATTTCTTACAGAACACATGGGCAAAGTGGCCCACACAGTGCTTGCATCTCTGTCGGGTTTCCCATGTTGGGAAATGATTGAGGCCATCCTTTCTCACATCAGGGGGCAACTCAGTGGTTTTCCTCCTCCTAGGAGGGGTTGGCGTTGCTTCCGGAGAGGACAAAGGTCTGCCACACTTTTTGACCTTTCGTGCACTTGTGAGGGCAGTGGCAACAGAGGCCTGAAACCTTCGCAGGGGCAGGTGTTTCTGCCTGGGATGCAGTTTCTCCAGATCTCTTCTGTAGCGGATCCATGCATTGATTACTGCCACTGTGATGGTGTGCCACCAAATGTAGATGTACCATCTTCGGGATCTAATGCTGAACTTGTACAGTGCAGAAAGCATATCAAGAAGGTCAATGCCTCCCATGAACCTGTTGTAAGTGTCAACAATGGCCGGTCTGGGAACCATTATGTGGGTTTTGGCTTTTCGATCCCAACGCTTCACACTGCCCAGTGGTTCAACACCAACAAAAGAAGAGAGCAGGTTCACAGCTTTGTTGTCATACCATCTCACAATGATGTTGTTTTCCTGGTTTACTCTGAAATCCAGTGACCCTCTTCCCTTTTTCTTCAGTTTTTTCTCATCCATCAGTTGGCAATTCTTCACCCTGTTCATTCGGACTGTGCCTATGTAGTAGATTCCTCTTTGTTTCAAGTGCTCTACCAATGAAACTGACGTAAAGAAATTGTCAGCAAAAACTTTGTGATTCTTTCCTGCTGGAAGGGTTGAGGTCATTTTCAGGACAACATCTCCTGTAGCACCAACATCAGATTTCTCTTGGTCAAGATTTCCTCTCCCTTGGCACACATCAAAGTCATATAGATAGCCACTTTGCCCACCACGTCCCCACATCTTGAACCCCACTTGTGAGGTTTTCCTACCTGCTCGATGTCACTTGAATTCCCATCCATAATCATATTTAGAATATCTTCAACAGTGTATGTCTTTGCCATCTAAAAAAAAACACACAGGCACAAAAAAACAGTGTTTATTTTATCTTTGAATTGGTCAGATTTCAATGAAAATAAGCAAAAGGTGCAAGTTGCATATCTATTTTTAAGCTATAAATATACCAAATTATGAACATGCAAACATGTCATTAGTTTATATGAAAAAAGACATGAAGTACAATAAAAAAGACAATTGACTGATTTTTCGAGTTAACTGACCCACTGTATCAAATTTGATACATCACTTTTCAACACGGTTTTACAAAGAAATTATGATAAAATACTAAGTAATTTTACATTGCATCAACTCAGTAAGTGTTCCTATTGATAGTTCACCCAAAAACAATTTTTTTTTTCTTACCTTAACCTTCTAAAATTGGCAAAGTTTTCCTGCTGAAACCGCATGTGTCCCAGTCCTTTGAGATGGCAGTCTTGTAGCATCAGTGGAAAGGCCTCTGGTGAGAAAGTTACTGCCCCCTGTTGGATTATCAGTGCACTACATGTGTCTAATTGTATACATCGGGTTTTTTAGGGAAAAAAATGTCACACTGCTCATTTGGAGGTCTCAAAAACTCATGTATCACATATGATACGTTTGGCGTTATAGGGCTAAGAAAAAAAATGTCAGTTTTAAAGAATCTAGAGTCGTGAAATTATAGCTGGACTGACTGAATAGAAACAAGTCTGGTGATTGTTTGTTATTGGTAAAATTTTTTATTTTTTTCATTTTTAACAATTAAAATCTGTTTAAATTTTTATTCTCTTCTTTCAGTTTTTACACTTCTGTATACTTCATCAACTTTGCACACTGCCAACTGTGTGAAGAATAGCTTTGATTGGTGTGAAAACCAGTAGGAACTGTTGTTTTGTTTGCCAAAAATGACAACAAAATATTTTTTAATCTCTATATACAATTATGCACTGTACAATGTGGAATTCAAAAAGTGTAATCCTAGAACCAAACATGCTTTCCACAAAACAAGTCCCTATTTAACCACAGAGCCAAAGTCTGAAAATTTAAATCCTGACAGTGGAGGTGAAGAAAATGCAAGTGACTTAAAAGTGGAGCAGTGGAAGTGAGTGGAAGTTTCATCCATCAATCTGTTTTCATTTACTAGCTTTTCCACGCAGGATTGCGGGGAGCTGGTGCCTATCTCCAGCTGTCACTGGGCAAGAAGTAGGGTTCACCCTGGACAGGTTGTAGCTCCATCACAGGGACACGGAGACAAATGAAACAGACAACCATTCACACTACTCACGCCAAGTGACAGTTTAGAGTTACCAGTTATAGTAATATGCATGTTTTTTGTGGGTGGGAAAAACCCACATCTCCACACAGAAAAGCTGCACCTGGGTTTTTCACTCATGATCTTGTTGCATTGAGGTGACAGCTCGAACCCGTGCCCCATTCTGCCGCAGTGACTAAGTCAAAATAGAATTATGTTTTATCATTTACCCAGCAGCATTAGTTTTATCATTAACCATTTAAAAAAAATTCTGCCATTTGTCGTGAAATGTAACTTCAAGAGTGGAAGAAAAAGTAGCATGATTCAAACTGGTGTAATTAAAATGCATGAAAACTGATGATGAAGGTGATCAAATGTATGAGTGATTAAATGTCAGCTGATTTAATTAAATTTGCATCATTCTTTCACCATCTGAATAGAAAAAAACTGCAGACATTTTGTGCCAGTGTGATCCAGAAACAATAACATGAGTCAGCATTTTAAATATGTTTTTGTGCATTTTATTTCCAAACCTGGTCAAACTTGGTTAGATGTTTATCTAACTGTAGAATTTTACTTTTGTGGTAAAGATCCAGAAAAGTTTGTATGCTGATGACTCTTTTTAAGTAAAGTCCTTTTTGTGTTTCACTGTTCATTAGAGCAGCTCTAATGAGGACTTTTTGTGTACTTTTCTAGCAAACCTAAAATAAGTTTTCTTACAGTCTTTGCAGTTGACCTTTTTCATTCCTCCTTTAAGTTATTTCCTAATATAATATCAAGAAGGACACAGCACTCTAACTACACTTTACAGTAGTTATAAAGTCTTCTTCTGATTTTCCCTAAATTTAAACCCATTTTAGCCTACATATACAATACATACATTATTTCTGTGTCGGTGCTGTTTGGATGAGGCAGTGATTGCAAAATGTGGTGGAAAAAAATCTGAATTTTGCTCTTTGCTTACATTATGGTATAGATAATAATAATAATAATAATAACAATAATAATAATAACAACAACAACAACAACAACAACAACAATAATAATAATAATAATAATAATAATAATTCACACACACAGACTGTCAGGTTCAGGTATAACAACAACAACAACAACAACAATAATAATAATAATAATAATAATAATAATAATAATAATAATAATAATAATAATAATAATAATAATAATAATAATAATCCAACAAGAAGGTCCCAGTCTGGGACCTTTATAGGTGGAGTTTGCATGTTCTCCCCGTGCACAAGTGGGTTTACTCCGGTTTCTTCCCGAAGAAAGTCATGGAGCGGGCGCAGCAGACTATTCAGCCAATCATGGCCGTTGTTCTGAGGCAAACGCATACACGTCACACTCGTAGCTCACATTTCCGGAAACAGATGCCTTCAGGGTTTACAAAAAAAAACCCTGACAGGCAGTTACGACAGGCTGATTACAACCGCACATTCATGGAATGGTCAAATTATCGTATATTTGGCCTCTTTTGGGATTATGGATTGTACATCGTACAGAGGGCAAAATTATCGTACAAATACGATAATTATCGTACACCTGGCAACACTGCCCGGCGGTGAACTTGCAACCTGTCCAGTGTGTTCCCCCCCACCGCACAGTGACTGCTGAAAATAAACACCAGCTCCCTGTGACCCGGAAGGAGAAGTGTGTGAAGAGGATAGATGTTTAATTTTTCACTTTAGATTTTCCAAAGTTTAACTAAGTTTCTATTCTTAAATTAATTACCAGCAACATAAAGTTTGACACATAATTGAGACCAAACATTTTAATTCCAATTGTTTTCAGTCAGTTTGACTTCTTGTCATTTTTAGATTTTAAAAATGAAAGAAGCCAAAGACTAAAATGTCAGCCTTGAGGTTTGTCATTCAAACTCCTATTTGGGGTCATTTCTATCATCCCATTTTCTTTTAGAACCATCAAAGGCAACCTTTCCTTCCTTTTCTTCTTGTTCACTTTCAAGAATTATGGATAAAATGGACAATTATGTTAAAAATGTCCAGACACTGCACACTGACTTAGGACCATTTCCTATCTTGCCTTTCAGAGGAAAATTGGCTCTTATCCCAGAGACAAATACAATTTGCTGCACCTCACAGCTCAGCTAGTTATTGAAAAGGCATTAGGGTTTCTCAAAAGAGCAGAAAGTAGCAGCCTATTTTCAACAGCAGAACTCAGTTAAGTCCCTTGAGTCATTACGAGTTCCATCAGACCCAACCCTGTCGTCTTCAGTGAGAAAAGATAAGATGAAAAGGAAGATTGCGCAGAAGGGATGTCATTGGTGTTGCGGGGTGTACAGGTTGGACCCAAGAATGCAGACTAAATACAAGGAGCTAAAAAAATAAATAAAGAAAACTTTAATAAAGAAAAACAAAGAGAGTACAACAATGGCAGAGTGAAGACGAACTGGGAGTGGACACTCAAAAGGGATGGTGTTGATTGAAGGAAGTGTCAACAGGTGAGTCTAATGATGACAAGGAACAGGTGTACAGGTGTGGGACAGGAAGGAGGAGCAGAACTGACTGACGGAGAAGTGGCTGATGGCATCAAATGAAAACACAAGAAGCGCTATGAATGAAATAAATACAAAATAAACTAAATAAATAACAAAGGCCCAAACAAACGACGAGAAACTTAGGATCCTGACCACTGGAAGGCGATCCAATGCAAGAACTGGTTGGTAAAGGGAATAGACCAGTACAAACACAATGAAAACCTTCAAGGAGCTTTATGAGTGACTCTTGCTGTTATTGACTGACTTGTAGGTTTAAGCTTCCAAGCTATTCTTATGAAAATGGCTTCATGTTGAAGCAGGCAAATATACAGAAATGGGTTAATGGATTTTGCAGAAGTACATTTGGACATAAAGCTAAGGAATGCTACTCTTTAGTTTTATTGTAAATATTGTTCTTGAGTGAGACAGGCAGCAGAAATGAAGAAAAAGTTGGAGGCTGTGCTGCACTCAAGCTACCTTGGACCACAAGCTGTGTTTCTTGATGAAGGATAAATCCATACATACACAGTGCTGTCATTATCTCTTTATGGATCTGGCTCTGCAGTGTGTTAGTTGCACTGCATCCAGTTTGATTGAGCTTTCTACTGAGGAAATGATACAAAGATGGAACTTTCTACAGTTTTTCTCTAAAACAGCATGTGTTTGCTGCGCTGAATGTAAATATTAACGCAACACGTTATTGAATATATGTCCACTGGTTCTTCACTGAGTTCTGTAGACGTAAGTTTGTTATTATAATAGTAATGAACAAAATAATGTGAAAGAAAACTGAAATGTGGATTAAAAACTATAGATGAAAAATTTAAAACATCTAAAGACTCATATTTTTGTTCATAAATTCACGGGCAGATTCAAATGAAATATGTATTTTAAGTTCATCTACATGAATACAGAAAGAGGTAGAGAAGGCCTTTTAATATCAACCCAAAAAACTTGTGATATGACCAGGTTTAATTGGAGCATAAATTCTGAATAAAGGGGGGAATTCTTATTGGAGACTATCTT
This sequence comes from Kryptolebias marmoratus, assembly GCF_001649575.2. NCBI lineage: Eukaryota > Metazoa > Chordata > Actinopteri > Cyprinodontiformes > Rivulidae > Kryptolebias > Kryptolebias marmoratus. The sequence continues at coordinate 15,537,067 of NC_051432.1, forward strand.
CTTTTGCAATGATAAACTAAAACATGGTTGTGCATGATTCCCTTTGGAGATTTAATCATGAGGTTCAGTAAAAAAAAGAAAAACTGAAAATTTGTCAAAAAGGGGGTATTATGCTTTTGTGAAATGTAAATATGCAAGATTCAGCATCTGTCTCCAGTCAAAAAGGAAACACTAAAGCTAGAAGTCAAAGCCAAAAAAATGATGTGAGGTTTACATAATTGTAATGTGGCCTGTCTGTTTTTTGAGTCACTTTATTCATTAAACCCTCCTGAAGCCCTCAAATGAGAAAGAGATGGACAGAAGTATAGAAGTCCGTGTAACTTGGGGTCAATTTGACCCGAAGGCCATGGGAGGGTAAAGCTCATTTATGCCTAGTTGCTGTCTCAAAATGGGAAAAAGTGACATGATGTTCTATAGCATCTGACATTTTTACTTTGTCTCCCCTGGAATGATTTTCAGGGAACATATTGTCAAACTGATATGTTCATCTCTGGGAGCTCTGGCTTTGAAGTGACAGCTCTATGGCTTTTTCTTAAAATTACATGAAAGTAAGACAAACAGGTGCAACAGCTGTGAAGCAACAGATTGTCAATATAGTCAGAATTATACCATATTTAAAACGAGGCTGTTAGAAAAGCTATCCACAGGCAATATATATATATTTTTTATAACATTTCTACATAAATCCACTTTAAAAGAACTGAACTATGCCTTTATTTGATAGATAGTAAAAGATCGGACACTGGGCCTTGCAATTATAATTCTACAGGATCCTCTGTTGCGATTGCACATCTGTCCACCCACAAACGGAGGTTTTGGTGAGCAAAAACACTTTTCAAAGTGGCGATAAAAAAAAAAAAAATCTACTTTTGGTGTCTCTGTGTGGACTCAAAATACAAAGCATTTGAGAAACAATGATGCAGCAGCCATTTTGCACATACCGAATATCACTTTGTTCCCAAAACAATAATGAAGCAGTTTTTACACTTTTTTGCTAAATTTGTCTCACTTCATCCTGACCCATTTAACAATACACTTTTTTTGTGTACTTATAAGGTTGATAACTGAAAAGTAATTGTAAATGGTATAGTGAAGAACTGCATTATTTGGTGTTCAATTGTTGACTAAGCTAAGAATGATCTTTTTCTGTGTTTTAATATGCCATAAATATGGACATTCTCGCCACCTAGTGTTGTGGCATGCGTATTTCAGCATTTATAAGAATCAGGTGGACGGAGAAAAACAGATAATTGAAGAAATAAAAATCAGAGCATTGCAGAAGAGGCAGCACAAGTTAAATTTCTTTCCTCTACTCTTCCTTTAAAGTTCTTACATGTCAAGTCTCATTTTGAAAGTATTGGCAGGTTGTTTTTTTATAAGTTCAGACCATGTCACCTTTGTACATTTTCTCCTGAATGGAAGAAAAACTATAAATAATTTTGGTCCCCACTGACTGTCTTTTTCAGGGCAGTTCAACCTGCTCAGGGTCAGTGAAGGAGAGTCCTTCTTATTCTTTGACAAAATATCATGTCACTTGTCAATGCAGTCCAATGACAGCTTAATGTCATAAGTTGAGACAGTGAAAGACCAAAATGCAGACTTGCAAGGCAGGTAAACAGGTATTGATGTCCAAACCTTTACTTATGAAACCAAAAGAAACTAGCTACTATTTATAAAGAAGGCAATAATGACTAAATGAATGCAGGTGTTACAATTAGAGCTCTGAACAGGTGTGAGCAGGGAGCAAAAACACAAAACCAACAGAAACAAAACTGGGAGTATTTACATAGAGCATAACATTGTATTATCACTGATTTTTTTCATAAGCTGCTTGACTTGATAGTCCAAAAAATGTCCTATTTTCATTCATGAGCTCCATTTTACATTTTCTAGCATGCTGAGAAACATCTGTGATACAAAGATTTGTATTCTCCAGCTTTTTATAGATCGGTCAAGAATGCACCACATGAAGTGGGAAATGTACAGATAAATCTTAGCTGCTCCAGTATTTCTTCTTCACTCTCATAAATTTTTATCAGTGCCTCAGAAAAAGTCTCCTCCAGGGATTCAGGAACTTTTAGGTAAGTGCAGGTGGTAAGAAGTGACTTCAGATCCTAAAAACAACTTAGACAATCCGCTGACAGCTGAAAGAAACCATATTTGCAGGTGTGATGGAGTAAAAGGATTTTTGATGTCCAGTATAGACAGTGGCTTCCTCTGCTGCATCTGCTCAATGTGTCCAATATTTAAATGATAATCTTCCTCCAAAGCTAATTATCTTAGTTATTAAACATTATTATCTAACCTGTTGTAGATAGCTCTTTGAAACACATCAATTAGGAGAAATAAAGTTTACTTCTGACTGACCAGCTAGTCTGAGTGGAGCTAAGAACAACTCAAAAATTTAATAGCGGTTCATCCAGAAACTATTTTCTAAACTATTCTGTAGTCATACATTTTGCAATATATGGTTGAAAATGTAACATTTTGTAGTTATATATAAGCACAGATAACGGTCAGATGCCAGCTGTAGCACTCACCAGAGGCATTTTTGCCATTATCATAATATTTTTACCACAGTAATACCATAAGGTGAAACTGATGGAGGTGTAAAGGATTATAAAATACGCATTTGCATAAACCACAATAATTATTTTGAGACTGGAGACATTTTAAGATGGCAGCATAGTCACTTTGGTCTTGACCTTATTTAAATGAGCTGTTAGCCTTTACTGACTTCTGAAAAAAACTGTTCTGTAGCAAAAATATTTTATGATATGTGCTGTATCCCTACCTATAGTGGTAAAGCTGTCTGGGAAAAAAAGGGATAATAACATTTGAAAAATGTGACTATCAATCTTAGTTTTGCGGAGCCTGTCACCTCTCATCACCATGGCGACCCTCAGAGGGTTCATGAAATTCATTTCATCATCAACATCAAGGGAATCGTGCTCTCCTGTGTAACAGGCCTGTACTTTAATAGATCCATCTCATATGCTTTTGTCACATGGGTTTAAATGTCTTTCTTTTAAAAAAAAAAACTGCTCTGTATATACTGGGGGTAATTGTTGAGATAATGATAGAGCAACTGCCCTAAATCAGATAATTTCAGATTTTCTTTTTTAAATAAAGATGTTGAAATTGGAGTTTAATCATGATAATTACAACATTCATTTTGCTAATGGCATCTTTATTAGAGTACCTCTCATCCAGGTCAATTGAAGCATGTAGGTTTAGAAATTAGACAAATGTCACTTAAATCATTATAATCATTTCATCACTGAATTTAAGAGAACATTTTTGCGAAATCTGAAGAAGTCATTTGAATGTATTCAAAAGATTTTACGGCCTTAAATTCTTTGCAAAAAAACTTAAAACCATATTCTTTCAAAGCACTATAGTGGACAACAAAATAGGGGTGAAATGCTATGAAGAATTTATATCACAGTAATGGCAAATTCATCAAAATTCACTTCGCTGTGAATCGCTACCTTATCGTGGTAGAGTTGTTTGTGTGCCTGAATGGGCACCTGGGAGCTATACTTTCTGGGGCAATTGCCCCCAGAAGAGTCCTCCAAGGCAGATTGGTCCTAGGTGACAGTTCAGACAAAGAGGGGTTCAAAACCACTTGTATGGACAAAAGACAGCAAGAAACCTGTTGACCTGGACGTGGGTTACGGGGACCTCACCCTGGAGGGGCTGTTGGCAAGCACCTGGTGACTGGGCCTCTATCCATAGGGCCCAATCCGACTCAACCTGAATGAGTTAAATGGGTTTGCCTTCCTGTGGGCTCACCACTTGCAGAAGGGGCCATAATGGTCGGGTGCTTACTGCTTTGGGCAGCAGCCAAAGGTGGAAGCCAAGGCGCTGTCACCGTAGCTTACCAAAGTTGGCTCTTACGATATGGAATGTCACCCCTCTGGTGGAGAAGGGGCTTAAACTTGTGCGTGACGTTGAGAAGTACCGACTAGATACAGTTGGAAAAGGGTGGACTGCTCTCTCCCAGCTTAGGAATGAGGTGCTGCCTTATTCCCAAACTGGAATGGATGGATGACCACAATTATCCAAAAATGAAAATATAATATAATTTCACCATTTGTGTCTTTTCAGAAAAGCCTGCAATCACTTAAAAATCACAACTGTATGGAAACTAAGAAGAACCAAAAATGATTTAACACCATAATTTTGCTTTATAAAATCAGTGAATGATCTCTGATGGCATGCTGGTTGCTCTGACCCCTTAATCACACCGGCAGATCTTCTGTTGGAACAGACAGCAGACAGGTAAACATTTCTCCTGGGAAGGCCAGAACTTCACCCATTTCCCACCTCTCTGTTGTCTTCTTGGGGCTATTTTTCTCAGCAACTCAGCCAGGCTTTTCCTCTCTCAAGATTGGGTGCTTTTAGTGGTTCCATGTGTTTTCTTCCTCACTTTTACAAGCAACAACATCCTGGACACAAATGTCAACTTTGGCAGCCAAAGGTTCATCTAAAAACTTTTATTTGAAGCAGGGTCAAAGCAACAAACCATGGGTATGACTTTCATTGCCTTCTCTAAATTGGCTTTTAAGGTCTTCTCTCATTACTGTTTTATTCTGCTTGTTTCACAAGAAAATTATAGATGATGAGGTTCAGAACGAGCTTCGTGGCTGACAGTGTCACTTATCTCTCTAAAGCCAAGTGCATCTGTAAACTTGCTGCTCCATGACAGTTTTGCTGTATTTCTCTCCACAGCCAATGTCTCACAGACTGCCTGCTGTTGGCTGGAGAAACTCTTAAGCATCTTGTGTGCTGATCCCCATCAAATCATCACAGCATGGATTGGAGCTTTCGCGGCATGTTGAGGGCAGCCTCTTTTTTTTCCTCAAATCTCTCCTTTTCTTCCAGCTCTGTGAGAAGGTTTGGGCCAGATGACAACAAGCCTTGCCTACTCACACTGTTTAGAAAGTTTTAAAAGTTTTAAAGATGACAATGTACAAATTATGGTCAAAACACGAAAGCCACACATCTGTCATGTCTTCCAAAACCCTGGTTACTGTATGTTTTTTACATTTTCTGTTATACATAGTTTTTTTCTAGTTGATTCCCCAGTTCACTAGTATATTCTTAAAATGCTTTTATTATCCCGTCCTGTTTTGAGCTCACATAAAGCATTTGCGCTGTACTGATTTTTGCAATATTTTACCAAAAAGGGTGACAAGAATGTAGCCGGTAGATAAACATTAACCCCAAGGGCTGAGGTGCAGAAGCTCTGTCAAAGAACCAACCAGGTGGAGAAAAAAGAAAGCTGTTCGTTCTTCCAGGTCACAGAGACGATGTGAGAGTGCTTCAAGTTTCTTCAAGAGGACTGCATGATTTATTGCTTAGTCGAGAGTCAATAACCGAGAGAATAGCAGGTGGCAAAGAAATAATACATGAAAAATATTTTAAAGCGAATCAAACTAGATTTCAAAATATGTATGACAGCGATCTTTTGGGAAACTTTACAGTAAGTAAAAACTAACCCATGAGAAAAATCTAAGAAGGAAATCTGAACAACAAAACTAGAGGAATAAAACGCATGCCTTTTTAAAAAAAGAAAAAAAAAGAAACTTAAAATAATGAGACGAGGCTGACTACAAAGCCCTTTATGAATATGATCACTAATGAAAGTCTTGAGCAACACTCAGTGTCAGAAACGTTTGACAGCTATAATCAAGCTGGAAGTGCCACCCACAGATCTCAAACAGCTTCCCTCTGAGTCTCCCATTTACAGGAGAAGTACAGCTTTTCATTTCATTCAGTTTTATTTAATCATTTTCAAGAAGAACATCACATAACCTGGTTCTTCCAGGTAAGGGGAAACCAGTTATGTTCATGTTCATGATATAAATTAACAAAGAAATAGAATCTCTTTGTCTTTTTATAGTACAGTTTTGATGATTTTTATATTGCACCTGTTTGTTCCAATGTTGTACAAAACCTTTATGAGAAGGTAACCTTTTGTATTTTATAAATCTCCACTGACACAGCTTGCTCATGGTTCTTCCCTCTGGCATCATCGTAATGTTGTTCAGAGCAATTTTGTTATGATTATTATTCCTCCTATTCCCCAGAATATGCCATATTAATATTTATCAATACCTTGTGTTTCTGTTGGAGTGCAGCCCAGATAAACCACTTTGAATTCAAATAGCCTTTCACTCATTTTTCTGTACCTGATTAATCTTATTCAGGAGCGAGGGCTGATGTCTCTTTCCAATGGTCAACATTCAAGAGACATCCTTGGACAGGTCTTCAGTTCATTACAGAGACAACATGGAGACACACAAGATATTCTACCATGAAGACTCACTCCTGAGGTCAATTGAGAACAGACAGCTAACCTAATATGATAACAAGGGGTAAACGTGTAAAATCAAGACAAAGTCTCCAGGGCTAAGAACAAAACCTTGTCTTGATGAGATGAAACCACCAAAAAGCCACTCTGAATGGACTCGGCTATTTACAACTTCTTCACTTTTCTCAAGTAATTCTTTATTATTTGCTAATTAAGACACATGATACAGATTCACTACTTCAACAAATTTTTTTCCACCAATGTGGATTACCTGTCCCTGTGATGGACTTGTGACCTGTCCAGGGTGTCCTCGTCTCTCATCCAGTGACTGCTGTAGACAGACACCAGCTCCCCCTTGACCCTGCACCGTAAATAGGGTAAAGAATTATTATTTTCAGTTTTTATTCCAAAAACAGAAATATTTTTTTCATCCTGGGCATGCAACATAAGTTTCCATTTTACTAAAAATTCATAAAAATTAGTGCCTTTACTTTGCAGTTCTCTCTAGTAAACGGTTTAGGTGTCTCTATCAATTCTGTAAGTGTAAGAGAAGATGAAGATGAGTCGTGTCTCACTTTTCTTTTCTAATGTTCAGGATTTAGACACTTGGCTCTTAATTTTAATCCTGACTAAGGGATGGGCAGATAAGTCTTGATCTTTTTTCACATTAAACCAAATGTATTTGTAGCCATACTGCCAATTTACAGAATCTAAAAGCTTCACAATGTCAATGTGTTGCCGCTTTCATTTAACTTTCAAATGTACATGCAAAGCAAGTACAACAAATCCAGACTGAACACAGACTGAAACATTTGAGGCTAAAATTATGAATATCTAATCTTGGTGTTAAAGCCCACCTTGTGGGTGTGTTTGTACAAGAAATATCTAAAGAATAATCCTCTACACTCACACACATTAAACCTGTTAAGCTAGTCAGAACTGTAAAATTAGTACTAATATGTAATACATTTCACACACACAAAACAACAACAAAAAAAGTGTAATAAATCACACAAATTAAGTACACACTTGATTGGGGAGACTTTTTAAAATCTCAATAAGACCTTGTTCAAATTTCCATTTAGAACAAGCTTACCTGAAAAATCCTATTTTTTTTTTTTCCTGTAAACTTTTTCTTTAACTGTAATTAATAACCACTTCTCTTAGGCTTGCAGCAAGTTTTGCAATCATATAATTCAAGGGGTTTTAGTTAAAGTGCATTTTCAGTCCCTTACAGAGTTTCGTCGTATCAAAATGTCATATTACCATAACAATTTGCACCCTTTATGTGCACGGTGGTTGTGTAAAAAAAAAAAAAAAAATACCACTCTTAGGTGAGAACAGCTGAGCTTCAAACGTGACTAAGCTTGTTGAACAGGTGCTGTAATGAAAATTTCTTCCTGGCTTCTTGCTCCCCAAGGTTTTGTTGCACTTTACTGTTGGTCTGAAGCACTTCCAGGCTGGTGAACGGAGCAGGAGGAGTCTGCCCTGCTCAACTCCAGCGACATCTGCTTGCACAGACTTTACAGCTGACAGAAACATGACAAGCTTGTTTTGACTGCAAGCAATAACATACTCTTGAAAATCTTGATATATAAGATTCACTCAGTTTATTTCGGAATAATTTCAGTTTATGTAATAATCAGCACAAGATTTATTTCAGTTCTCTGTTGCCTATATATGTTGTAATTTTTAAAAACTATTAACCTGGATTGCACTGCCAGATCGTTTCTGATGACACCTCCTCCTGCCTGTAGACATTTCCCTCCATTTAAGAGATAAACCTCTCCCTTCCTTCTCATAATCCTTTTCACAGGCTCATGCACTGACAAGGTAAAGGTGCACACCCACTAATATGTGTGCTTGTTGAGAAATGCAAGTTGTTAAACTAACTGATCATTCAGTCTTTCAGTGTTGATAGCCTCTCTGTTTTTACTTGTGCACACTCAAGTCTTGTTCATTGTGTATGAACATTTTTATGTTCTTTATTCTTAAAAAAATTCAACACTGCACTCTATAGGAAAAAAAAAAAAATCATGCCGACCAAATTGGAACAACACAGGTTCCTGACTAATTACTTTAAGTGTAAAAGTTGTTTATACTCACCTTATTGTCTTTCAAACCCTTATCTTTACTGTCTGAAGTCGTTCACTCACCTTGCTGTCTAAATGCTACAATGTGCATGCAACTGTTTTAATATTTTTACTGTTTTGTCTCACTCATGGTTCAGACCTGCCATCATTTTAGCTAATGTGTGGTGAGATGTTCCCCCTCTGGGTTGATTACACATCATCTCCCACTTCTTTTGTTAATCATGTTTTAACTTTTTAAAAATCTCTCTGTGGCATCATTTGTAACATGAAAATAAATATCAAAAAGTATTTTTGTCATCCAGTATTTCATGTTGTTTTATCTGATCTAAATGGTTGTAACTCACTGACCTTTAGTTTTATTCATATTTCACACACCATCAAAATCTTTTTGATATCGGGTTTTTAGTTGCACCCTTGAATTACAGCAATAATCTGGTAACATTACCAGACCTCTTTGTTCACAGTTTTATGTTGCATTTGTTGCCAGGTAACTAGCCAAATTTAATATTTTTGCCTAATTTGTCATGATCACACGACACTAATTACTAGTCAATTAATGTCCTAATTGTTTCATCTTATTTGTTCTTTGAATCCACGTTGGCAGCACTTGGTAAGCAGCAAATAAGCTTTACGACTCTGGACATTATATATATCCAGGGAGCAGCCTTTAATACAGCAATTACCCTTACAGTAATTAGAGCCAGTAAATGAGGAGACCAAAGCTAAACAAGCATGGGAATAAATGATTAAAGGTGCCTTGTAATCACATGCAATTAAGCAATTTATTCAAAATTTCTAAACAAATAAAAAAAAAACAATCTGCCACTGGCTGCTTGTGCAACACGCCAAGTTTGTCATTCAAAATGAGTGATTTATTGTTGTGTTTTATAAAAGTTACGAACGTGATACATTAATAAATTCAACAAAGGCTTGCTTTTTTGAAGAGCAAATAAAAGTACATTTTTAACTTTTTAATACCTTTTATTGTAGCAAATGATTTGACACATCTTTTAGAACTCAATAATATGACTTTATTCAAACTTTGATCTTCTTTTGTACAGTTCTTTTCTTTGTACACATGTCAGAGCATGTTAAAGGCCTTAGTTACAAATCCAGTCACCCTAAAAGCCTTGTTGTGAATGAAATCGTTGAACTGATGTAACAGCACTCCACTTTTACTTGGGTTTCTTTTTGGGGGGTTTTAAGGAAAAAAAAAACAGTTTTCACACTGGTAAAAGGCTGGCCTACATAATGACCTGTATGTCCAGTGACAATTGTAATTCAAATGGGTCTATTAACAAATAGATTTTAAACCTTCCCATCATCACCAGCTTTTCCTCATAACTGCAAATGTTTTGCATCTGAGGACATTTTTCTTCATTTTGAAAAGAAGTAGATTTAGAGAAATTTGATTGTTTTGACTAATAAATTAAAAAACAGTTTCAACATGAATAAAAGAAGAAAACACAAACAGTTTCACAGGTCATAGAAAATGTCCTAAACCTTACTGATTCTTACCCTTTTGACCTTTTTTTTTATTGCCCTTGAGCATAGGTTTTTATGACACAACTGAAATTGCTTCACTGAAAAAGAAAATATCTGGTTATTTTGTTAAACAATCCCAATTAATCTAAATAAAACTTTGCATTTGAGGGTTGAAAGAGAGCTCCACAAAGGCTGTTGAGCAAAAGACTGAACGCAACACTAGCCTTTTTTTAATTTAAACTTCTTTTATTTTAAGTCTCAGGTTTTTCTCCTTTAGTTTTCACAAGTTTAGACTTTAGAAACCATGAAGTTGTATTAAGCCAATAAATACTTTTTAGTGTTTGGAAAATCCGATAGCTTGAATTACTTAACTCACAAAATGCATTGGACACAGACACTGAGCTTTCTGATGAAATTCAGTCCTTGGACATGTACTGAATTTGGAAATGATTTGTGTTTACCAAAATATTTCTATCAGCACATTGATGTATATTTGCTTACTTTATGTTTTGCCAGGATTCTGCATTGTACAGTCTGACAACAGATCTTAATATGCCTGCAGGCACATGACGTGCTGAGAGCCTGGAAGAAAATAAGTGTGAATTGGAAACTGAACTATATTGATTAAATGTTATATTTACAATGAAGCATGCCTATGAAAAACAACAAGATGTCTTTTATATCGTTTATTATATTTTAATTCGAATATTTTATATTGCTTTTAACAATTTCTATCAAGTAATGAGATTCAGCACAAGACTGTTGTCTCAATTGCTGCTTTTCTCCAAATTCTAGCTTTAAGTCCAGAAGACCGGGGGGTGGAGGGGAGAGAGAGACACAGAATACAGAGTAGTGGAAGTAAGGTAATGAAACCTGGAAAACACTGATAAGACACATCTGTGGGATTAAATGAGACTCCATTTGACTGCTAAATGAGCACCATCACCCCTATTAGTGGGGTTCAACTAAACATTCTCAAGTCAGCTGAAGCCTGCCCCAACCCGCCTCCCCCTCCCCAACCCCTGCCTGGATGTCAGCTTGGAAAACAAAGACACACAAACTCTGACATGTTGGCTCCAATCCTCCCTGAAGAGTCAGACAATAACAATGTGTTTTACATTGTTTAATAGTATAATTCTGAGGTTTTAGGAAGATAGAGGCTGTCATTAATGAAGTTACGGTCTCTGGTGTTATGACCTGCGGTAATGCACTTAAACATGCTGCTCTTTTAAATGAGCACTGACAGAACTGCGCTGAAACATCTTCAACAAATCTACATGATATCCAGCACTTTTCTAAAAATGTCAAAAAATAGTGATGCTGAGTAACAGATTAGGCCGAAGGAGAGGTTGATTCAAACTAAACATTAACGCCTTTAAAATAATCAGATAATGATAAATATAAATACAAGTAAAGTATAAAGGTGTAAAACTGATATGTGGCAGTTTTAAGAGGGGATTCACGTCCAGACCATTTCTTGACCTCCTGTCCTTCCCCTGTATGGTTCAAGAAAGCCAATCACTCCAGCTACTTGACTCAGTCAAATAATATCTACCGCATATGTTAAGAACAATCTACTTTTTCAAATCTAAGGTGAATGATCTATTCTATAATAAATAATTTACTTCTTCTCAACAGTGAACTAGCTAAATCTTCAGAAGAGTAGATATGAAAACATGTCATAGAATAGAAATATGCAGAACCTAAAACACACAATTGTTGTGATTTGTATGTGGACTCAAAAGAGCATTGAACTTAATTTATTTTCATCCACAGATTCAGGGAAGCAAAAAGTATCCATCCTGTGTCACGGTTTAAAGGTTGGTTTGGACCCAGAATGCAGGCAAACACAAGGAGCTCGAGAAAATAAAAATACTTTAATTACCCAAACAGAAAGCAAAACTCAAAGGAACAGTGCATAACTGCAGCAATGCCAAGCTGAGAAATAACTGGGAAATACAGAATATGACAATTACCTGATGAGCAGACAACTAGGGACAGGTGAGAGTGGGTAGGGCAGGAGAACTGAACAACACTGACACAAAGAAATACATGAACATCAGGATTTAAAAAAAATACACAGAAACCACTACAAGAGGATATCAAAATAAAGAACCTCATATTTAGGAAGAGAAAGTGATGAGTGGGCAGGCAGGTAAGTTGCAGGGGATTATATGGAAAAACTGAGTTTGGTTGGTAGGTACTAACTTAGGCTGAATGCAAGAAGTCAACAAATAACCAGAGAGCATCAGAAGGAGCCACAAAGAAGCTACAGGGAGACACAGGAGATTAACTGGGTTAGAAACAAAAGAAAAGAGGAGGAAAAAAAAGTTGGCCTACGTTCATTGTAGTGGCAAAAGGTTCTGGTGAAGGCCTGGTGTCCAAGCCTGTGTTTATGTAGCAGCTCACTGATGAGAGTAATAAATCACAGGTGTGACAGATGCTGCTCCAGACGGCACTCCACCCAAGGGTGAGTTTCAGGAAACCAAGAGCCGGCTCAAAACTCCACCTGAGAAGGACAGAAAAGAGAGAAAAAGGCACGAAAGGCAAAAGAAGGGTGAAGGAAAAAGTTTGGAAAAATGTTTGAAATTTTAGTTCTGCATACAGACTTATGCAAACTAATCACATCAGTCAAACAGCCTGACATGATCCAGTGGTTGGAATGTTCATCAGCTACTGTCTCTGTGGTTAATTCCTTCAGAAATAAAACATTTTCTCTGTCTGTCTGTGTCAGAAAGTTTCATTGGGCGCAGTAAATTTTAAGCATCTCAGCTGCTCCAATCTTAAAATAAAGGCTTGGCAAGATACCGAGTGATGAGATTTGTTGATTCTTTGAGTAGAAATAGGAACAAGTAAAAGTAAACGGCTCCAGTTTGTAACACAGAATAAGCTGAGTTGTAGGAACTGTGACGCCACCCACCAAGAATGAGACCAAGCTGCTGCCTCTACAGGCGCAGCGTGCACTGACATGACATCACCAAATAAGTCAAACATCTACAATGGCTCCAGCACACTTTATGTTTTCTAACAGCTTGGTTTCATTATTAAATATTAAGCTGTTTGCAAAGAGCAACTTTTGCTGTATGATGAACGGCTGACCTTTAAAAAAAAGGCCCTGTGAAAGCAAATGAAAATAACTGAGTCATCACTTTGTTTGAAGTGTTAAAACTCACTGATCCAGACTATATTTCCTGACACAGAAACAAAACAGTTCCAAATGCCAAAGCTCTAGCCCTTTGAACTTAATCTTCCCTAAAAGTTGCCTTTTTTATTTTCACAGATAATGGGGCCATTTCTTATCCAAACGCAATAAAAAATTCATGAGTGGAATTACACGTATCAAGTCAATTTACTGTATGCAGAGCGGCTTCACATTAGAGTGATTTAAATTCAGTCCAATCTGACAAAACTTCAACAAAGTATGACTTCTAATAGTCTGCAAGAGTGGGATGTAATTACAGCGACACATGAAGTATTTCTTTTCATTTCCTCCCTCATTCAAAGATTAAAACACATTTTCTTTATTGTCAAGACTATTCTGCTGCACACATAAATCACTTTCTCTCAGAACTTGTAATAACCTCTTGAACTTTATTCTCTTCTGGTTTCCTGGTCATTTACAGCCCTGTGTACAGAACACTGTATCATTTTCTGACCTTATGATACAAAATAACCTGCTTCATTGGTGCTGGTGAGTACAGCTTACCATACTCATAGAAATAATTCAGGCTCAGTAAGATTTCCACAAAAATTCTGCCTAATATGTTTTGTCAAAGTTTTGTTCTTTGCAGGGTAAGTCAATAGTACTATGTTCAAAAAAATACAAAAGCGTTCATCTTTTCTTTTAGGTTTTAGGTCTCATACACACAAATCCAAGTACAATCATGGGAAAAGGAAGTCCATCTTTTTTCAAACTGAGGGTTTAATTGAGGGTGTTGGATATGCAAAATGATTTAAAATGATTTAAATCTAACCTCAAGTGTACAAAGACCCACAACAGATTCCTCCACGTCTTTATTCACTGAATAAAAACAAAGCCAAAATAGAAAAGTTGAACCTGGACGCCACTTGATCCAACAGAAAATCTGTGCTGACTTACATCAGCAGACTGTAAAAGAAAAAGAAAAGAAAAAGTTACTAGTATGTTCTGAGTGTTCTTTGAATCAACTTTTTTTCACACCTTTCCGTGCCTTCCTGCTGATACTTTGATCCAGCTCGTGGTAATTAAATGTTCTACATCTGCCATCATGCTGTGCCACCCACTTCAGTGCCACAGATCATTTCCACCACCGAGTCACAGAGACGAGCTGTCTGCCTCCTGGAAGAAATGTGGTTCAACTTCATTTCTGTTGTTTTTTTATTTATTTATTTTTATTATAATTTTAATGTTTTTCTATGTTTAGGTTTTTTAAAAGAATAATATTTTATTTTTTTATATGTTCACAGCAGTCATTCGTCTCTTTCTGTCATGCAGTTTTGTTAATTATTTCTCTTACAGTAAACATTGTGCAGTTTAACACCTTACAGTAAGTTTGCAGAAATTGCTACAACATTAGCATACTACTTTTATCAATAAACTTTTCAACATACGCTGCTTTTACCTATTTTACTTATTTTCAGTCCAGCTCTATAAGCATGTAATACACAATGTCTTTAAAGCATTTGAGAATAAAAAAACAATAACAAAATACTACGTCATAGGTCTAAAGAATTACATCAGATGAATGGAATTTGAAATCTGAGTAGGAAGCAACAACAACAAAACTGGGAAACTTACAGTGAACTTTATTTGTTTTTTTAGTAAAAAAAACAGTAGTTTATAACACTCATTAACACACACCCATTTGGACTGTTAGAAAAATGCAACAACTATGAGAAAAACTTCACATACAAACTCCACACAGAACGGTGTGACCAAACCAAAATTACAATACTAACCATCACTATGCAGTCTTGTTGCAACATACTGTATTAGTAAATCATAACTTTTCTATTTTTTTTTTTGTATTAATCATATCTGAAGTTAATGTCAAACTAAACCAACTTTTACTGTCTTTAAAATTTCACTGAAAGTAACAGAACACCTGAAAAATATTATTCAAAGAGGCTAAGCCAAGGCATTGGGAGATAAGGCTGTCTTCTCCAAAATCCTTTTGGTAACAGAAAAACTTAAACTGAGAGGCGAGATAATGTATATGAAGAAGAATTCATATATTGCTTCTCAGTTCTCAGTGTTAACTGAGCACAGCTTGGTTCCTGCCTATCTATTTTCTGAGAATGTGTTAATTGAATTTACATTTTGAAAGAGTGAGAGTCATTTTAAAGCTTGTTTGATCCATAAGCAAATCCTCATTAGCTTCATGCTCTCATTGCTACATGTCTTCAAAGCACACCGGCTGAAACATATCAATGCCCGAGCTGTTCCTTTCAAACGAACCAGAGAGGGTGGGTTCAACTTTCCACACGCTGTCAAAGGACAAGGAGACGGAAACGACGGCCACTAGGAGTTCAATGCCTCGTCCCAGCCAATATATTGACGCGTGTTTGAGAGCGATCCAAGGATAAACCTCCTTAGAGACGCAGGTCAGAAGACAGGGAGGGATAGTGATGTTTATATTAATTTGTCCTCTATTTTGCGAGACGTGCACACTCATGAATAATAAACACTCAGAGAGCTTAAACTGACCCCTCTGCTATTACATCAGATGATGGATTTGTTTGAAGAGCATTTGACCTTGACTGACACATCATCACTTTGCTTCGTCAGTGACCTTTGCAGGTTGCCAAGTCACAGCTAAAATCTGCTGCAGACACGCCAGCATGGAGGTGAAGCTACAGTGAGAGTGGCACTGCACTTTGAGCAGATATTAGGTGAAAACTTCATCTTTTATGTTTATCTTCTTCTACCAGTATTCCAAAATATAACCCATAATTTCAAAGTTTTACTTTAGGATGTTGTATTATTTTGTACGTGTTTAATCACCGATTTTATTGTCTTTATTAAATTACCTAAAAATCAACAAGAGCAGACTAAAATAAACAAACACTTTTGAATTTTTTTTAATTCACTGAATCTTTCTTCTTACTGCTAAAGACTGTAGCAAATGTGTAAATTTATTTAGATTGAACTACATTAGTAATGGGTCTTTGCTGACAAATGCTTTAGTCACAATTCATAAAATTTGGGATATTTTTTTATTTTTTAATTTTTAAAATTTGAATATCCCATCATATAATAATACCCTTTTTTAGGTGAACATGTGGTCCCATTATAAAGCAATAAAAGAAAAACCACTAAATTGGGGAAAAAATAAATCTGATCTCATTGGGCTTTACAAATACAAGCGTGCCTCACTTCACTGCATCCTTCACTAATTAAAGGGTATTTGTGTACAGAAGTATGTCCAAGTATTGTCTTTCTCAGTAGTTAGATATGATAGTGCTATCAGAGTTTGTCATTTGCTAATAACTGGTATTACAGTTTGTCACGAATGGTGGTGGGTGGTGGTAAAGTGCAGAGGTGGGTAGGAGGAGAGAAGCAGCACTTTCTTTCCCACATCAAGCGCTGTGAGAGCAACTGCAAGTGTCTTTTGTTTGGCTGACCAGCCTGACACCCTTTATTTTAGATTTTACAATCATTTACTTCTTTTATTTTGGGTTTAAGTTTTAAATAGTGTGCAAAACAAAACTATTTCCAAAACCTCATCAGGCAGCTTCTCTGTACTTTTAAATATCAAATCAGGCAAATCACGTAAATTGTAGTTGAAGTACATCACATACAGTGACTAAGAAAAGTTTTTATCCCACTTGGATGTTTTATGCTTTAAAACAATCACAAACAACAGACTTGCAGACTCCACTAAATAAAACAGATAATAACACTAGTATGAAAAAATGTGTCAGAAATACTGAGATAATACCAACAGGAGAAGAGATCTCTTTGACATTCAGCATGGTGTTGGAATAAAGGTTGGCAGGATTTGGAGAGAAGAAGCAGTTGTTATCCATCTCAGAACACGGCACAGGGGACTTAACAAAACGCTCCGTATGACTAATAAACATCCGGCGGGATTATGCACAGCCTGAGTCTGTCCAGCATGTATTGATGGGATGTAGTGGCTCGGAGATGGAGAGGATAAACTTAAATGAAGTTTTTAAAGATGTAAAACTTAACTTTATGCACAAGAACCTCCTTGATGAAGTACTGTGGTGAGAATATGGTCATTTGATGGCATTTTTTAAAGGACAAAGTTAACTGAGAGCATGTAGGTTTTCTTTTTCTTTCTATTGTAAGTTTTTTGTTTCACATAACAGTCTAGATGGTTGCCAACAGCCAAAAAAATCAAAATACTGTAAGAAGAAAAAGAAGTCTTCTTTACCTGACTATATAATTTTAATGGTAATTATCTTCCCCCTCCTTTTTCTCCTTGTTTCTGAGTTGTCTGAAGCTGTGGTTACAATGACCAAAAGGACCCATTTGTTCTCAAGATGTTCCAACCTGTGAAAGTGAATGACTGCTCTCAGGAGGTTTCCTTAGTAGTTCACTGTTTTTCTATTAGTGAAGAAGTGTTTGATTGGAGTGATAATCTGCGTTCAAGTCCCCCATTGCCCTTCAGTTTGAGAGGCTTTAGAGTGGACCAAGGAAAGGTGGATCTTTCCATCTGCAGCTGCCAGGTTCAAACAAAAAGAGGCAACGCTCAGAAGAAGACCACTCCCCAGGCAAAAAAAAATCAACACATGGCACAACAATAAAAGTGAGGTTTGTCTTTGTCTCAGAATGAATTATTCATCCAGTACATATGTGGTCAGCAGGGGAAAACAATAATCATTTGGTTTCTTCCCGTTTATAACCAATGATGAGAAGAAATTCCCCCACGTCTTTCACACAGATAAATAAACACACCTCCCCCTTCACAAAGTTGTCTCAGGATTCATCAGAAATACTTCCCCCTCAGTTTAAGTGATGTTTTGAGTTTCAAGTTTAACTCCCTCCATTCAGCACCAAAAAAAGAAATGTTATTATAATACAATTGTTATTAACTGATAATATACTGTTTTACACATAAACTTTATTTTCAAGTATGAGTCTTTTAAACCTTTTACCTAATTTAAAATAGTCCCATAGTTCCAATGTCAATTTTTTTTTAAAATTGAAGTGTATGCTTGTTTAGCATTTAATAAAAACAACATTGAAAAACAGTTAAAAGATTGTGGGGGAGGGGAAAAAAAAATCAAAATCCTTCAAGAGCAGCTGAAGCTGATGAGGTGAATGGATGTAGGTGAATAATTAGCAACAAAGAACAAGATCCTTTAGATACTCAAAATTAATCATTGAGGACATGAAATGGACAAAGAGAAAAAAAAGAAAATCAAGCAAGACCCCCCAAAAAACTAAATTAAAAATTAAACTAGCATCCCTTAAAACAGGGGTCTACAACCCTGGTTCTGTAGAGCCACTATCCTGCATGTTTTCCTTGTTTCCCTGCTCCAACACACCTGATTCAGTGGTTAAATCACCTCTTCATGTTCTGCAGAAGCCTGGTAATCACTCATTGATTCAAATCAGGTGTGTTGGAGCAGCGAAACAAGTAAAACGTGCAGGATGGTGGCCCTGGAGGACCAGGATTGGAGACCACTGCCTTAAAAGAATGCATATCACCCACCACCTTGCATGTCAATGTTGAAACAAAAATCTTGTATGGTCTGTTGTGGCTCAAAGAATGTGTTGAAGATGACTCTCAGCCACTACCACATCAAGTTTTAACTCAATATCTGTAAAACTGACTGAGTTGTAGTCAGTGTTGTGTTTTATAAGGTCGGTTAGCTGTGGCAACCATCTTGAATTGGACTGATTCCAAAAGATGGTACGTACATCTAGTGAATAATTTTGAGAAGTTTCATTAAAATTTGTTCTGATTCATGAGATATTTGCTTGCAAACAGAAAAAAACAAACACACACAGACAGGCATGAACTTTCATGGCAATTTAGGGTTTGCTTTGTTCTGTTTTTGCTTTACTCTAGCTAATCACAAGCTGGCAGATCTGAAACATAGGTAAGACAGTTTAACACCTGTACCTGATCAGCTTACCTTGTAGAATGAAATCTGAAGCTGTTTTCTTGAAATATCTATGTCCTCTCCGTCTGGTTGGCAGCTCCATATGTTACTCCAGCCTTACGTATCTTGTTCACTGATGCACCCCGATTCAATCACAAGTGTTAGCTTTTTGATCTGTGTGTTGATAACAAGCCATATGGTGCATCTCTTTATTTAGCCTGGAGGAACTGGTATTGATTGTTTTCTGATAAAAATTACAGATTTTGTCTCTTCAGAAAGGTGGCTCTCTTCCACTTTGCCTTGGGTAATTTTAAATGAGCATTAAATCAGAGAACTGATGGTTCGTGCATGTTTTTTTTTCTTTGCTTAGTTTATTGTCAGTTTTTTTTTGTTGAGACAACCAGAAGGAGGTTTATTGATAATCTATTTAAGAAGTGGGTTCATGAAGTGATTTCTTTGATAAAAATATGTTTGTTTTTTGTTCTGGCATCTTGGAATCCCCCAAAACAACAATCCAATTCTGTTGTTAGTCAGGTTCTTCTGGATTTTCAAATTCATTTAATTATATTATGTACTGTGGATGATTTTATTGGATTCTTTCTTTACACTTTTTGTATTAAAAAACTTTTCTTAAGCTGTTTGTCTACAGCATCTGCCACAAACTAATAAACACCTTCTAAGTTTATCGATTTCTATTCTGCAGAAAAATTCACCCATAATAACTGACCGCTTATTTATTCATGCATGTGTTTGTTTGTTCTGGTTTAAAAAAAATCCCTATTTTTCTTATCTGATTTTATTTATATTTCATCCATCTGTCCCCTAACAAAAGGTTCATAATTTGAGTCTCATCTGGAGCTTTTCTGTGTGGAGTTTGTGTGTTCTTGTGCGTGTGTTATACTGAGTGTCCAATAAAAATTGATGGACACACTCTAAACTTTTTTTTTTGGAAAATATATTAAATTTAAATTAAATCTTGATTGTACATATTTACACATTTTGTTCTGTGGATTTGTCATAAATGATACATTGACTTCAAATAAATAAATAGTTTCATGCACTCCTTTTTTTAGTAAACAACAGCCATTTTAGATACAATGCGTTCTTTCTCACACCTTATTGCTAATAGGGAATGTCACAAATACAGCAACACATAAGTAGTCACTAAGAGAAAACTGTGAAGACTTTGAAGGTGTTAATTTCCCTTCTCAATCATCAGAATAAATCTACCTACATCTATACAGCAATGTGCATAACGGTGGTAGACCTAAACGACAGCGCTGATTTATCACTCTCATTATGCCACATTAGCCCGACTGAAACAGTAAATAGGCTGAAAGAGAAGAAGAAAGTCGGTGGAACAGAGATGTAACGTGTCATTAATCTCTTCCTGCTCTCTGTGTCTGACATCCTTTTGACACTCTTTAATTTTCGAGGACTAAATTAAAAACAGCGGACGTCCCACCAAGGTATGCGCCACCCACAATCTGAACCGCAGTCTTTTCCTGTGGAGAACGAGGCTGGAACATGGCATCTTGTTAGCACGTGTTCTGTAGACTTGTTTATTATTTGTAATGGAAAATAAAACAAAAGAGGCTTGCTTTAATTTTATGCACAAATGATAAAATTTTGATTAAAAATGGTTCCTATTCACATGTTTGTAGCAGTAACCTTAATTTTCCCTGTTTTTTTTTCTTCAGGGAATTATTTGATTAAATAGCCAAATCTGAAACATTTAACAGTAAATAAGACACTGTATCTCAAAAATTGTCTTATACCAACTATTACAGCTAAACCTAAAACTATTCATTTAATTGTCTATCCATTTATTTTCTAAATAATTTTTGACAGCAATAAAATATTTCCCTAGGTGTGCTTAAATTCTGAAATGTTATGGAATCTGATTAGCCAGATAAAATGTAAATTTAGCATTAGCATTCTTTATTTCATCATAATCTGATAGTTCACTGTTTAAAATGTATTACCCCTAAATTTCCGTTAAGCTGGTAATGCAGTCAGCTTTATGCTAAAAACACAATTACAGTTGCAAATTGGCACCATATTTATGTCATTAATTTTAGAAAAATATGTTGGTTGGTTAAGACTCGTACAGTCCAGGGCACAGTTGTAATTGAGCACAATTTTCTGCCCTCATTTCTACTCTTATACCTTAATAACTTTAATGCATTTAATGGAGATTAATTCCCAAAGCTACTGCATGGTAAACACACAACCTGTAACAACAGTGGATTACTGTCAGCTGACTTCCTCCTTATCTGTGTGTTTTATCCACATCTGCCAGCCTGAAGATAAGAGCTGTCATTTCCACCTTTTTCTGGGGTCTTGACACCACCTGTCTGTTGGGAGCTGGTTGCACGACGAGCATTACTTCATCTACTGCATTACTTCATACAGACTGTGTTTACTTTCCTACAGTCTCACAGTTTAACAGCCTCTGGATAAGCAGCTTGTTAAAATTTCAAGTCATGTTTTCCATAAAGCAAATGAAATTATTATTGCAAAAGTTTCACCAGAGTATGTAGCGATGATGCTAATAGAGGGATTAGGCTCTCTGGAGCTTTGTTAAAAACAATTTTTGATCGCATTTTGATAAAAAAAGAAAAAATGAGTCTGAGTATTTCTGACAAAAATGCTGAAAAACACATGCCATCCCACTAGGTGGCAAAAATATTCACATTAATGACAGTTCAAAATACAGATACAGAATGTGCTTAACTTAAACTAAGATTTCCCAAAACAGCTTCCTGTTTTATTAACCTTTTCAGCACCCCTTTAGAGTTTATTTGTGACAAGAAACGAATCAAACCAGACGTGTAGAAATAAACAGTAAAATGCCTTCATTGCTGTTTCTTTCAAACTTCATATTTCATCCACAAGAATCCACTCAAACAGAGGTAAATAAAAGTCATTTTATTAAAGCACTTTAAAAATAAATCTCACTAAATCTTCATTTGCCTGTGGTTGAGAAGTGCAAGGTACCAGTTAAAGTTAATGAGTTATGAAGAAACAACCTGTGCATTATAATTAAGACAAGTATTTAAGTCATCTTATTGTAAGATTCAATTAGTTGTAAATTAAAACTCAAATTTGCAGATAAGGGTTTCAGGATAAAAAACTTTGATCAACTTAGACAACCATATTTGATATGCTAATAATAAATGTGCAAACGTTTTCCAGTAATCAGCAGCAACACTTTTATTTCCTAAAAAAAGATGACCCATTTTACCATCTAAAGACTAAAAAAATAGGCCTTTTGCCTCCCTCCACTGTCATTTGAAGCAAAAAAGGCTGTAAGTGATATAACTAAAATATCATTTGTCTGAGTTGACAACACCTGCAGTTGTAGCAGGAACTAAAGATTAGACTAATGGCAAAGAAGCAATCCAAGCTGAACTCACCAAAACAGCTGGCCAATGAAACCGAATTTATAAACCTGAATGATGTTAGGGAACTGACTTAGCTGGTAAATGTGGGGCTTTGTTTCTGCATATCATCTCTCAGCATAACTGACAGACAGAATAAATTTGTTAGTGCCCTTCAACAATTATCAAAAAAAAAAAAAAACACAATTGATGAAAATGTCCAAAAAGCTTCAGTTTTGTCTCATTAGTTGCAGAAACTTCTCTTAGAACCTTTGGGGCTTGTCAACATGCATTTTGGCAAATTTCAGTCAGGCTTTTTTGTGTTTTCCTGTCAACAGTGGAACCATCTGGGTTTTCTTCTATGAAGTTCATTAAGATTCAAAATACGACAGATGGGGCGTTCAGAAAGTGATGTACCTTGACCTTTGAATTTGGCTTGAATGATTTTGGATGGTTTCATAGACCCCTTCCCACTCCTTTTTTTTTTCTTTTTCATTTCCTCTTGTGCCCACAAGGTTGGCTACTGTTTCATGAACCTTATACTTTTTAATAATATTGTCAGCTGCAGTCAGAGGAACATGAAGCTGCTTGGAGATGGTCTTGTAGCCTTTACCTTTAAGATGAAGATCTCTAATCTTCTCTCTGAGCTCCTCAGCAGCTCTCTCCTTTGCTTTCTCTGCTTCTTGTTCAGTGTGATGAAAACAACCATACCAAACTACCCAGTGGATGTTGATGGCTGATGAAAAGCCTGAAGACACCTGTGATACTAATTAGGATAAAACACTTAGTTTAAAACTTGACTATGATTATTAGTCTCTTTATTATTATTAGAATATTAGTCTCCATAATGGTCCCAACAAATCTGCCCACACTATCTTAGCATATCTTTGTAAAATAAGCAACAAATTGTTTCTTTTTTACAGTTTTTTTTGTTTACTATCACATACTAAAGACATACAGATATGCATTAGATAACTGCTTTTAACTGAATCACTTTTCATGCAAAATGCAACATTGCTTCATTGAGCTGTAAGGGTACCAACAATTTTATTTGTGTCTGTACATAATATACATATCACCCACTAAACCATTAAAGCTGGAATAAATTCTGGAGTCCACAAACAAAGATGGCTCCAGTGAAACCAGGTAAATGACCCAAACAGGTGTCACCATTGTTTTCCTTTGGAGCTGCAGCCGTTCCAGGCCTGTAAGAAATACAGGGAAGAGAGTTGTCTGTAACTGCAGCTCCTACACGACAAAGCAGATGTAAAATCAAGCAAGAAAAAGCAGAAGTAGTGAGATTAAGACAAGTTCAAATGGGTCATGTTATAAGCCTCTCAGGAGAGGAGTGATATGGAGGGATTAGCCAATGAAATGAGAAAAGCTAATCGAAAGAATGAACTGGAGACTTCTTAGCAGGAATTTTAAAAAGGAACTGATAGGCTATAATTTGCGAATGAAAGAAAAATCTGTTAAAATGATACAGCTCCACTCTTTGATTTATTTAACAAAAGCACCAATGACCTTTTTTCCATTCTCAGAATCTGAAAGTGGCTGTTTTATCGAAGCACCTGCATCTCTAAGATATGTACAAGGTGTCCTTTAGTGTTGGTGCAGTCACACACCAGTCGTGGCACTACAAGTGTTAGATGCTGATCATGCACATTCGATAATGTGGGTGAAACGCCCCTTTTCACGTTTCAAACAGGAAAGCAATTTATTATGTTACATGGGAGCCAGCAGTGTTTTCAAATTCGGCGCATGAGGTGGATCTCTCTGGGATTCTGGCCTACACAATGAAATCTCTTTATGAGCCATTTTCAGGTGATCTGCATTCAGGATTTTATGGTCCCTCGTGTCAGGCTGTCCCCGGCTGTGCTCAGTTTTGCATAGGCGACATCTGAGAGGGAATGACATCATTTTGGAAAGTGCGTTTGAAGAAATTGGGTTATATTCGTTCAATCGAATGCTAGAGGGAAGGACAGCGATTCAACCTCATTTCACGCACATACAGGGCTGTGAAGCTTCGTGGATTTAGAGCCGCTGTAAAGGCAAAGGTTGGTCACACTAAACATGAACGTTTTAAATTAAACTCTGTATGAAATTAGCTGATAAATAAAAATTTCATATGACAATGTGGTTGACAGAGTCCCTGCCTTGTTTTCAGTGTTTGAAACCTCAAAGCATTTCTGTAAATTTCCTATTTCATTCACATACACACAATCCAAAAAAGCCAAATTGGGATTTAAAAATAAGTTTTAAAGCGCATCTTGCAGCAGACCAACTGGAGGTCATGTAGTCTTAAAGTCAATACTTCATCACAGTTTTTCTCTGCAGACCCAGGGAATGATTAATGTGGTATATAATCCTCTGGAAAATAATTTTCAGGTTTTTGAAAGGCAGAGATGCATGAAGTGAAGATGTATTTTCTGCTGCTGTGCCTACATTTACTGAAACAAAATCATTCTCAGCAAGTGCACAAAACACCATTCTAATCGTGTCTACATTTAAGTTGGAAGGCAATCCCAAATTAACTTGATCGCAATTAAATAGTTATTTTAGGCAATTTGTTCAAGTAATGTTTATATATGTAGCACTGCGTGGAGGGCCTTACTAGAATAGGAACTCCATGGGACCAGATGCAAATCTGCAGGATCAGGTATTTTAATTTGTGTTTTTGTGCTGCAGGCAGGAGCCGTCAGCTAAAAAATTGAAGTGTGTATCCAGCTTTAATCAGCACCATAAATATTAGCATTGCACTGCAAACATATTTGCTAAACATAAATAAATATGTGCATATCTAGCTTTCTTCCATCAATCTCAGAAACATGTAACAGTCTCTAAAACCCAAATATGTTGTCTAATCAGATATCCTTTTACATGCAGAGATGAGACTTAAATGCTTGCAATAAATACAAAGTTTGCATCCATCTGGCAAAGCAGTCTATTTAAATAACATTTAATAGTATTTTTACTTTAGGACACATTCAATGAGAATAAATAGGTGTGTGTTTTGACTGAGATTGCACACACACCCACACCCACACCCACATATGTGTCCACACTCTCTACAGAGATACCAACCATCTGTTAATGTTTCTAACCACCTGTGCTGGTGACCACCTGTGCTGGAAACGTCCCAGTTCATAACAAGTCTGCAATTGGCTGTGCCCCCAGTAAGAGTTATAGCAAATTGGACCTCTTCCCTTCACATCTGGAAGGTGATTAATTGGTTTTAGAATTGGAATAACCAAAATCTGCCTAGTTGTTCTTTTCTGCAATATCCTCTCAAAACTCCAAAGATTTTAACTTTGCAACAGTATAGTTTCTGAGTTTCATTGTGGAAAGATTAGAAGTTATATTAAAAAAGCTAAAATAAAGCATATAACTCCCAATTTAAAATCACAACATTCAATGTATGCCAAATTTTTAAAACTAAATTCATCTTAAGCTGAGAAGGTACTGAGCTATAGGCATTTTGTAAGTGATGTTATGAACGATCTGATGTAATACTGTGAAATATCACAAGATGTGTTGCAGCTCAGAAAATGTGTTGGTGATGACTCTCAGCTACTACCACTCTAAATTCAGCTCAAGATCTGTAAAAGTGACCGAGTTATAGCCATTTTTAAATGGGTTAGGCTTGATTAGATGTGTGGGCCATCTTGAAATGAGTTGACTCCAAAGCTTAATGGGTTTCCGATATACAGATAAATCTAATGATTACTTTCTGTGAGTTTTATTAAAATCCTTCCAGTGGTTCATGATATTTTTCTGGTAATGCTACAGGCAAAGGAACTAACAATCACTAGCAAAAACCTTTCACCTTCTGTTGTGGGCAGTAATCATACTGTGTACTTAGGTTTTAATAAATAATGTGTCATTTTGTTGTGAATGTTAGGCATAGAACTGCAGAAATTCAAATGACTAAATTATTTATATGTATTTTTTCTTATACTCATTTTTTCTACAGTCATATGACAAATAATCCAAATCTCTTGACTGTAATCCCTGCTTGTGCATTTAGCATGCCTTGTAATGAATTGATGACAACACTGTAAATGACTTTATGTTTCATGCAAACATGGATACCTGAGAATCCCAGTGGCTGTTGCAGCTGTCAGAGCAGGACCGTCGTCTGGCTCGCTGTTGTCCTGCTAATGTCCGAGGCTGTCATTCTGGGATTAAAGAACAAATAGATTTATGAAGGTTTCCCAGATTAGGATTGACCTGCTTTTAAACATAATGATTTCTTTTCATCAGATTAAAGCCCCCATTTGACTCATGTTATTTTACTTTACCTGCTTTAAATTTCTAATTATCTATATGGCTAGCATTAAAACCGATTAGATTTTTATTGATTTAAATAATTTGGTTTTATTCCATTTAAATGCGACTTGATCCGTCATTGTAGGCTGCTTGTCTGAAACCTTTTAACCACACAAATGAATTTCTGATGGTGGACACTGATTTTTAATACACTGTAATTTGTCTTTATTTTCTACAAATGACAACGTACTTGTTATCACCCGCCACCAAAGGCAAAAGGGCATGACGTCATTTTCAAGGTTTGACTAAAACTAAGACGATCTTAGTTTAAATCTCTGGCATGAAAGGCAGTGGGTGATATGCACACCTTCAAAAAATGCATGGCTTTTATTTATTTTTTCTTTACGATTGCGCCATTTACAGCAATTTTTTTATTTGTATATAAAAGTTCAGAACATTATTTTTTCCCACATATATTACATTTGAGATGACCCAAATCAAAGGTTTGTTAAAAGTATAAACAGGAACCAAATATTCTGTTCAAGTACAAAACAGAGGAACAAAAGATAATCAGACTGAGAATGAATCTCAGCTACTATTCAAAGTAAATTTTGGCTCAAGATTTGTAAAAGAATGAGCCATTTTTGTGTTTACTCAATTACCTGTGGTGGCCATCTTGAAAGATTGATTGCTTAGATGCTCAACCAAAGATTACTTTTGGACTTTCATTATAATCCATCCACTAGTTCACAAACAGATCTGATTTGGCTTGTGTTTTTTTTTCCTGTTGTACCAAACCATTATCCCAAAACTGAGGTAAGTATCAAACTGTGATTTATGCATCTGTTACAACCCCACTTAACATGGAAATAAACAACTGTATATTTCTTTGCAGATGAAGTCTTCCTTTATTTGTTAACCTTCCTGAAGCCCTCTAAAGAGAGCGATAGAGAGAGGTAGAGAAGCCTATGTAACTTCGGGCCAATTTGACCCAAAGGCCACAGGAGGGTTAAATTAAGTATTTTATGTACAGATGTCAAACATTTTAGGAAAGTACAGTTACAAAATTCAAATGTCTTTATGAACATGAATTTGTAAATGTAGGTCAAATGTGTTGCAGGTATGTCCTGCAGAGACTGAGTGTACAGATTCTTGGTAGAAATCCAGCTACACACACCTACACACATTAGGAATCCTTTAATCCTATGACATGGAGGAGAGGATTTAAGCAACAAATGTTCTAAAAATAACACCACTGTGAATGTGGGCCACTGATATTTAACACTGTTGCTGCATAGTCATCAAAGTTGACAGGTGACATCCTACAGTAGCTCCCTCCTGTCTTATCTCAGCACCACGAGGGCAAGTCTTCCTATTGAAAGTCATTAATGTCACAGTTGCTACAAACAAATTACACCATTTACAAAATTAGTACGGCGTATCGCTTCAACCAGTATTGTGTAAAATGGCTGAGGCATAATTATTATTTCTTAGAGGCTTTAAAGAAGAGCCAGGTTGGGTTGTTTTTAGGATTAGTAATTGGAGCCTGTCTTTTCTTCCAGAGTTTACCCTGAGTCACCTGCATGGGCGAACAGCTGATAAGGAACTCATATAAACCATTTCTGTGGATGTGCTGTAATTGAGCTGCTAACAGACATCCAACCCAGTGACGGTTACTTGCATGACAGGCCAGCTCTATATCTGCACTTCATCTAGATGAGAGGTCACAGCATGCCCCTCAAAAGGAGACGACTTAAATCCGTCAGCTCTGTTTGTAACTTTTCCACACCGCTATCACACCCCATCAGTTTCTTCACTGTGCTTGGGGACATGAGAAATAGATGTAATATAACTGAGCTGTGTTGATAGCCAAGCTCGCGGAAAAATGTCAAAGCTCTCACTCTGGGTTTGCTAACATGGGCTACTCCACCATCTGGGAACACTGAACTCGGACCGGTTTTAGGATCTTACAGTCTCGACACTGGCAAGATTGGCTGTCATGTTTAATGTAAACTGATGCACACGTCTGCAAATGGTGAAGAGTCTCCTTTAGTCTCCTAAACATGCAGGTCTCCTAAAGAGTCAATAAACAAAAGGGGGAAAAAATCAGGGAATAAATCTGATAAAAGATAGAAATGCAGCAAATAAAGAAGTGATTTAAAATCATTGCAATGATCCATGTAGAGTTAAGTAGCTGAAATATCGATGCTGGCAAATCTTCAGTCCTCCAATCATGTTTTACAGTATTACTCGTGAATTAACATCATAACCAAACCAGGTAGTTCAGATTTTTTAAATGAGCTTCAATGAAGGTTTTATGAACAAATATTATCTTACCTGTTGTGGATAGCTCTTTGAACAACCTCAGTTTTGAGAAACAGAGTTTAATTCTGACTGGCGAGACAAGGTAACAGTTATTTTGACAGAAAAATGATGACATTCCTGTCGGAAGTGCTACAGCTAGCTGCTGCTGCTCTTTGCACTTGCAAATAACCAAAGAACTCTATGTAAATAAATGTTCTACTGATTTCACGGTTTATCAAATCGTGTTTACCCAAGCTGCTATAAAATTGTGATAAGTGATAAGCCTGCAGCTGTGGTGATTTGGCTTTTGCTGGGTTTTGTTTTGATTTTATTTTAGTTCTCTGGGTTGTATTTTGGGTTTTGTTTCTTATTTTTAGTTTTATGGTTTTTGTTTTTCTTCTTGGTTTATTTGGGTTCTGTCTTCCTCATGTTTGTGCTTTTGTATTCACTCCTCCCCAGTCACCCTTTTGCTGTTTCCTGGTCACGCCCATCTCCACCTGCCCATGATTGCTCCCATACACCTGAATCCACTTACCACAATTATCCTCTGCACTTTAAAACCCGGTCATTTCTCTCCATACCTCGCTGGTCCATTGTTTAAGGTTTGTCTAAGGTTTGTCTCTGGTTTGTCTAAGATTTGTTTGATGTTTGTCTCTCTTGTTTGCTTGGCTCCGTGTTCCTGGTTTTCTGAGTTCTGTTCTATTTATGTATTCTTATTTAGTTCTTATCTGTTTGCTGCCACATCAGCTTTTTGTTTTTGTTTGTTTTCTTAGTTTAATAAATTAGTTTTTCTTTCTTTAAAATGAGTCTGCGCTCTGGGTTTGCCGTCGTCACTCCACATCATGACAGCAGCAACCCCCCACTCAGATGGCTGTTAGCTCTTTGAACGACATCAATTAGCAGAAATAGAGTTTAACTCTGACTGGACAGACAAAATATCTACTAGAGGTAAGATAATAATTGTGTCACAATAGAAAAAAAATCTTAACTATTCCTTTAAGGTGTGTTTGTTTGTTCAAAGCATCTAGAGTTCCACAGTATGTCCAGAGTTGGCTGAATACTGCAGCTGCTGCTGTTTTGCGCCTTTGCACACTCAGTGTACATAAGGTCATAGTAGCAGCAGATCACTGGGGAGTGATGTGGAGATGTTTGTGGGTGTGTATGTGTGTAAATGCCTGTGAAAAAAACTGCTGACTCGCAGGCTCTTTCAAACAGATGGTTCAAAGTTATAAAGCTGTATTGTGGTTTAACCCTCATATTCATGATGATCATGCAGCCCTGTAGCTTTCTGGTTTATTTCCGACAGCAGGTTCAGCTAAACAACTGCTGAGAGATAATGGAATGATGAGAGGCATTACCTGATTTTTCATACTTCCAAAAAAAAACTACTAACACACAACAAATCTCAGTCCGTTTGCTTACACAATTTTTTTTACTTTACTTATTCAGATAAAAATATAAAACATGTCTTTTTTCAAAGCTTTGAGAGCCATATTAATTGCAATAACTGCTAAATTTAAAGTAATTAAAATCCTTTGAGATGGTCTAAGGTCAAGTTAAAAGTAACTAAAGCAAATAAAACCTTTTCTTGTGCCATTATAGGGGTGATCTCTCCCAAAGAATCTGTATTTCTGCTGCTATGGTGTTTACAGAGGAAGCTAAATAATTATTGACATAAGAGTTTGGCATTCTCAGTTAAATTAGCTTGAAATAGGTCTGATTAAAGCTAGAGTGCCTTCTTCATATAATGAAGAATTCAAAAGAATTATTGTCATTGTAATGCACATCTGAATCTGCAATTCTTCGTCATACTCTGAGATATTAAAAACTGCCTCCGAGTCGGTTAAACTTGGATGCAAAAAGCATACTGAATAGCTGAAGAAGGATGTGTTTGAAAGATATAAATTCTTTGGGTAAACAAGACTAAATTATTAAGCTATGGTGGGCAATTTCTGTGAAGTAAATGAAGATGTGATTAATTCAAGAACCTGCTTGCTGTTCTTGTGTGATTACCAGTGTGCTATGAATCATCCACTGTACCATTCTGCACCTTCACTTCTACCCAGCTGAACTACAGGAGGGAAATTTTCTAATTAACTGTGGGTTAATTGCTCTAGCAGTTGATGCAAGAAGAGGATGTGCATCATATGGTTTATGTATTTTCTAATAACTTTAAAAGAACTTTATTAATGGCCTTCTTTTTAGCACTGGCATACTTTTTAATTCTATTTTTACACTGACTTATTAGCAGCACTGTTGCCCATAAACGACTATAGTTACCCATTTACAGTGTCCTGGCAACAGTGCTGTTAGTTAGCGTACACAAGATACAGTACAATGGAGACTACCTGGCAGCATTGTAACCTACTTCACACTACACCCTGCACCCTACTTCAAAAGTTTTGAACTATCCATTTAAGTGTCTATAGACGTAGGACAATATATGATACAATAAACTTTTGCGGGGGTTCTGGCCTGACAAAATGCTTGTCATTGTGGGATGCTTACGTCTGCTGCTTTTAACAAATTAGATTTTACTATTGTGCCAGTCATAAAAACATTCAAAACAAAGTTTTTTTTTTTTTAAATGTATTACAGTACTCAAACATGACACTTTCCCTATAAACTGACCTGCTGTGTGTATTAGGTATCATTGTATAATAATTTACCCGACAGACTGGAAAGATTTGTGGGTTTTCAGCCAGCAATAATAACTTATTCAGCTACTAGTAAGTAATTTCTTTATCATAAGGACAAAGGTTTAAAAATAATAAAGAATTAAAGGCCTAGCATTCTTTTAAGGCAGTAGTGTCCAATTCTGGTCCTGGAGGGCCACTATCCTGCACGTTGTAAGTGTTTCTCTGCTTTGACACCTGATTTGAATGACTGAGTGATTAACAGGCTTCTGCAGGACTTGAAGACCTGCTGAAGAGCAGGGAAACAACTAAAACATGAAGGATGGGGGTCCTTGAGGACCAGGATTGGTCACCACTGCTTTAAAGAATGCATAAAGCCTACTGCTTAAAACTAAAATCTGCATTAGAGATGCAATAAGCTTATTTTAATAATGACCAATGCCGATTACCAGGAGCAAAACAAATTAGTGCCGCAAACAAAGAGACCTGGTAATTATCAGGAGTCTGTAATTTGCCTTTGTCTTTTTTTGTTGTTGCTACAACACAGGCCAAGCAGTATGAACCTGTTTAGATATTTAAAGGGATCTGGCAGTCTTTGTGATCTTGTCTTAACACTAAAGACATTTACACAAATGAAGACTTACCTTCATTCATGCAGGCAACACCTGCACATCTTTGTTGGAGCAAGTCATTGGCAGGAACACAAGTTTATGCCTGCTTTTATTTTTTGTCATAAATAATGACACAATTGTTGTAATTTTGCACAACAAAGGCTTTGTAACAAGCTGTGTGTGATTCATTTAAATTCATTCCTCATTAAATTTTGCACTGTGATAGGCATGTGGCAGGGCAAGATGCAAAGAGCGCAATGTTTTCACCTCCCAGACACTGATTTAGAGCTACGCTTTCATACAAATTATTAGTTGAAAATTTCCATCTAAACTGACTTTGCAAAAGACACAAAATACCAACGGAGAGAGGATGCAAAACCATGTTTCATATCTTATTAGCATCTCTTTGCTTTTGCCCTAAAGCTTATTGTTTATTGTAACTATAATTTACAAAATTAACACCAGAATTAACATGAAATGGTGTTTAAGAAACATTAAATATTTGATTATGATAACATCATTGCTAGGAAAATTTAGGGAAAAGATGAAAAAAAAGGAATAAATAGAAAAAAATAAATATAATTGAAGAATGACTGATGTTAGCTCTTGGGTATAATATTTTTTAAAGTCTATCATTCTTTCCATTACTAAATTCACCAAATATCTATATCGTATTCTGTATAATTTCATTTTTTCTTTGGTAGCAACTATCAAAAGCTTTTTCATTCTCTCAAATGACATTATCAAGTAAAAACAAAAACAACACCAACAATAATGGGAAAAAAAACAGAAAGCTTGTAAATACAATGTTGTTCTCCCACCACAAAATAATTACATTTGCTAAGGACAGACAGTTTTCTTTTTGGGGGTTTTAATATTTTTCTGCCTCCATCCTTTCCTGATGGATACAGGCAGAGAAATAATGAAACTCAAAAAATAATGACTGTTGAATGGTTTTGTCGTGCGCCGGTATAAAACTGACAGTGACATTTTCTCCTGCAGGCCAAGACCAAAAGAGGCAGACAGGTTTTGTTTAGGCTCACTGGCCAAGTTCACAAAGATGGTGCTGATATTTTAACACAGATGTAAAATAGGTAACAGCATGAATAGCAGTAAGGTGGGTTTTAAAACCAAACACGTCACAGTGTAAGTAGAGTTTTGTTACGTTTTAAAAAAACAACTTATGGCACTGGAGTCCAAGACTTGATTCAGTGTGCCCTCACATACAGTTTGCCACTAAATTGACTAAAAGTATTTAGTATCATTACATGTTAGGATGAGAGCTGGAGCCTTTCTTTGTGGAGTTTGGATGTTTCCCCTGCATCTGTGTCATTTTTCAGAAAACTTTTGACGTGCATATTAGAACAACCAATGACCCTAAATTAATATCATTAATAGTGTACAAGGTTGTGTGTCTTTTCCATGAGCAAAAAAGGCAAAAAATAAGTGTTCTTAAATAAAGAAAACTAAATTAACCAACTCTCCAATCAAAATTCATACCAATTCTCTTTTACATTAAAATGTGAACTACAATAAATAGCTGCAATTTATTAATAGATTGCAATGTTTGTTGGAAATTATTCTTTTGTAATTACAAAAGAACTACCATAAAATGTAATAATTTAACACATTTTTATTTTTACAACATAGTTATCAGTGAGTTTTTGAAGGACTATAGTTAATCATTTTAAACTCCAGTAAGAACAAGTTTGAAGAGAAAAGTCCTGATTTGAAACTGACATAAATTTCTAACATTAATCTTCTTTGACACACATTACAAGGACTGAATGTGAGAAATGGAGGGAAGGACAACTAATTAAATTGGAAAAAAATCTGATGGCAAATGTGAATAGACTGATGAAATTCTTGAGTAATTCTAATGCATTCCAGCAGGAAGGAGCAATAATATCCAGAGGGAGAGGAGTATCTACTCCGTTTGTGAAACACACAATGAGGAAGTTGAATCTGTTTCCAAACCAATTACAGATGCCAACATTGATACTGAGACTCGTGGAAGGGAATGGATGCTGCAGCTGCTGATAGATATCTGGTTGGATGTGCCACATGTTTAAAAGAAAATATAGGGACTGTATTATGCCCCAAACAAAAGTTTACTCTGAAAAAAAAAGTTTACTCCATAAATTTATGTTCCAACATAAATATAATCAGTTACATCAGTTAAATTGATTAAAAATAGCTAAATAAGTCTTTTTACAGAAAAAGTGGGGGATATTGCATGATAATTAGCTAAACAAAAGTCTTAGTAATTGTCTAATAGCCTTATAATGTCAACTAATGTTGACGGTAATTTATGGCAACAAATGTGTCGTTTCTGCTGTTTTGAAGAAACACAAAGACACAGGCAACACCAAAGACTGTAGATGTAGTGGTTGGACAAGAAAACTTAAATCAAATGATGTTCAGCAGTGCCACCAACTCATAGGACTCAGGTACACCTACCTATTGTCCAGAAAGGTCTGGCCTCCAACTTAGAAACAGAGCCACCAGACTAAAGTTTGATCTAAAACCCATTTAATGTGGTGCAGAAAATGGTAGCAGGTGCTCAGGATTGATGAGTTAAAGTTAAATATTTAAAAATCTGGCTGCAACAGTTTGTTCCCTAAAGGACTGGAAAGAGGTACAGTAATAAATGTCTTCAGGCAGCAGTAGAGGATGATGGAGTTTTCATCTGAATTTCTGCAAATAAAATTGGGAATTTGGTCACAATAAAAGATGTCCTTAGTGGTGAGAAATGCAACCAAATACTCTTCCATC
Organism: Kryptolebias marmoratus; assembly: GCF_001649575.2. Lineage (NCBI taxonomy): Eukaryota > Metazoa > Chordata > Actinopteri > Cyprinodontiformes > Rivulidae > Kryptolebias > Kryptolebias marmoratus. The sequence goes on from NC_051432.1 coordinate 15,571,999, forward strand.
ACACAATACTATCAGAGAGGTGTGTTTTAGTCCTCAAATATATTCAGTAGCAGGACAACAACCTCAAATAACCCAATGTCATTAAGAACCATCTACAGTGTTTAAACAAGAAGTCCTGAAAGTGATGATATGGTTCACACAGAACCTGGATCTCAGCATCATCAAGTGTGTCTGAGATTACATGAAGAGACAGAAACATCCACAGAAGACCTGGGGCTTGCTGATGTTTAAACCACCCCATCTGCTGAGTTCCCTAATAATCTGTGTGCAAGTGTACCAAGAAGAACTGATGCGGTTTGAAAGACGAAGGGTGATTATAAACTTGATTTGATTCTGATTTTGCTTTTGTTCAGTTAGTTCACATTGCTCATTGATCTGAAAAGCAATTTGACTTTACATTTGAGAAGAATTTTTAAACTTGACAGCCATTTTACACAGCTGAATAGTTTGAACATCCTGTCCTCACCACAAACGCTATAATAATCAGTAATCAGTGTGAATAAGGTGCATGTTTATTCTTCTCACAAAACGCGATGGCTGTATAACAAATGTGGGGGGCGGGACTCATCACTATGGTAATCAGAACAACACAGAAGAAACTTGATTTGAAAACTTTTTCACTGTGTAATTTAAAACCATTTTTTTGAAAAGTGGTGGTAGTTTTCTGAAGAACGTTTGCAGCAGTTCGCTGTCATTACAAAAGATCTCCAATCAACTAAATATAAGACTTGTTACAAGCAGAAGCAGTAAACGAACCGGAGCTGCAACTGTTGACTCTTGTGACTCCTTAAATCTGCCTGTAGCTCCCAAGTGATAGACGATAGCTTGGAGGCTGAAAAGATGGATGCTCTAATGGCCGTTACCTTGTAAATGTCATGAGAGGTTGCCATGGGAGGTGAAAGATATGGTGATCTACAGCTAAAGTGAATGTGTGACAAGAGCGGGACGTGGAGGAGCCAATGGCTACCTTCTTTTTGCCACCCTTGGATGCAAAAGGTCATATTTCCCAGTGATGGCAAATATGAGCACTATTCGTTTTGTGCAACATTTTCTGTCCCTTGAGGTTATTTCTCTGTACAGCCATTTATAGTTTGATGAGGATAAGTCTATTTTCAGTTGTAAGTGAAAACCGGTGGGTGTTCTTGAAATCTTTCAAAATAATACCTTGCAGATACATTGTCCTGTGTTGAAATACCATTTCAACACAGGACTATGCATTTTGTCATTAGTGCTTATTAGCTTCCCATTTGTGTTAAACTGCTCAACAAAAGAATGAAAGTTGTAAAATAAACATGTAGCTTAAAACACTTTTATGTAAGATTTTATGGCCATTCTCTTTGTTAAGTTTTGAGACTTTCAGGTAATCTATCCCCAGGCCATTATCCAGTTGCACAGACAGTCAATGCTTTCTACTCTGCCACCAACAACCAGCCCATTTCCTCCTGTGCTTTGCTGCTGTAATAACCCTCTTCTTCAGTCAGAAAAACAGTCATTCCCTGGCTTCCATCACAGACTCTCTCCTAAAGAACGACCTTACATTGACCCCTTTCAGTTCAACAACTTCAGACATCTGCTTCAATTTGGCTCTTGTTGAAAACCAACTTTTTCTCTTCAGTTATTTTTGCATTTCCCACAGCTGCTCTGCATGTCTCGAGACAATGAAAACACAAGCAAAACCTCCCTCAAGAAGGCTGCCAATGCAAAAGCACTCAGCACACCTATCTGTTCTGCAAAACACAAGTATATAAATAAAAGAAGATAGGCAAATAGCTTGTTCAGGAGCTTTGAGAGAAATATATACAGGAACTACAATGAAATGTGTGCTTTAAGTTTTGTTAAAGATTCATTATGTAATTTATTATAATTGAGGGGAAAAAAGAATCCCCAATGGAGAACAAAATCGTCTCAAAACAAGCGAGAAACAAATCAAATCAAATCAAATCTCTTTTGGGACCTTTAAATAAAAAAATGTAAAAAATGAAAGGTATTTAACGCTTAAATTAGTCACCTGATGTTGTACTAATGCAAAGTGATTTGGTTCTTTTACTTACATTAGTTTTTACCAAAAGTTCTGTTAACTTTTTAATGTTTGGAGGACCTTTTATTCACAGAAGGGTCACCCTGAGAGTGGTATTATCAGACTGTATATTACAAAAATATATTCAGAACATATTGGTTCAAATTACTTTTCTGGTCAAAATTTATTCTCTATGTTTATGATTATCCCCCTACTTTTTTGGCAGATGATGGTATTGCCCGTGAGTGTGTGTGTGCATGTGTGTGTGTGTGTGTTAGTCAGTCTGTCTGTTTGCAAAATATCTCATTAACCACTGGTCACATTTTAATGAAACTCCAAATAATGTAATCACTAGATATACATTTGTAATATTTATTGTTGGATTCAAACTAATTCAAGATGGCTGCCACATCTAATCAACCTTAAACACAAAAAATGCTATAGATTGCTAATTTTCACAGTTATTGACCTCAAATTTGGCATGGTAGTAGTAGTAGTAGTAGTATCCCCATCACATACTGTATTCTGAGCACTAACACAAACAAAGTCTTGGTTTAAATCTTTGGCATGCAAGGTGACAGGCGATATGCATTCTTTCAAAGACAGCTACTTTTTATTTATACATCAAAACATAGACATTTTGTTTACTTTTGCTTAGCAACAACTGCAGCAGAGCGCAAAAATTTCCCCGCCTAAACCAGATTTAATTCTTACTGCTCCTTATTTCTGCATTTTTTTTCCTTCAAAACTGGAAGTCAAGTTTTTTGGAGAAAGAAAAAAATCGATACCATAGTTCCAAGAAATATGTGTGTCCAGCACAAATACTGCATCTTTTACTCTCTTTTGATTTTTTTTTTTTTTCCAAAATCTTAGTGCCTAAGTTAAAGCTTCCAGCAGTAGAGAACAACTCCAACATTACTATAGAAGCATAAAGAAATGGGAGGCACTACAGCTTTGCGATACTGCCTCTGACAGAAAGTGAGGTCACTGGGAAGGTTACGATTTGCTCTTTTCATCCCAGAGATTACTTGCAAGGTCAGCCATACAAAGGAGGGCGCACACTAGACAGCTGAAATTGCTGCCACTTTGGCGTGTCCGTGTACAGAGAGCACAGTCAGAAACACAGAGAGCGACGACAGGGGAGAATTATCGGTGGACAGGGAAGGCTTGGTTTTCATGTTCTGTTCTGATTTGTTGTCATCATCAAGAGGTTCACTTCACAGCAACAAAATGTCATAAAAAAACTAAAACAAAAGGTAAATGTATGTCGGTTTTGATCATGTGCTTGCCAGAACCTGAAACAAATGCTCTATTAGAAATCCTGAGAAAAACAACCTTATCTGCCTAACAGCAACAACAACAAAACATTACCTAAAAGGCTTGTTTTTCTTTCTTTTTTTTAACATAAAGGCTAAATAAATCAATCTCTTAAATAGTGAGGTCTTCTTTTAAAATGAAACAGCAGTTTGGTCACAAAGTGTGAGTAAATGATAAAATAAACTAAATTTATTTTCCTTTCTTTGTCTAAATATTCTGTGAGTCTTTTTTGTGACCAGCTTTCCAGCCTTTTCTTGTCAAGGGCTTTGAATGTTTTGATGTTTTTCGTATTTTCTGTCCTTGCCCTTGTGATTTAGTTTTCTCTGCCTTTTTGGACTGATTACCTGTGAACTAAACCTGATAATGAATCACTTACTTTTCAAGCTGCCTGTCTGGAGTTGTATATTTGAGCCCAGATGGCCCGTGTTTCAGTATGTTTATACTTCAGAGTGGGGGAAAAAAAAGAAAAACATTTCAAGATCCTCTCTTCACCTTAAGCCTGGGAAAGAAGGTCTATTTGATGTCTGAAGTTTATGTAAATGAAGTTTAGATTGTGATAAAGTCTTACAGAAAAGCCATTTTTGGTATTGCAGAGTAAGCTAGATGAGTAGAATTACCACAGAGCAAACAGTTTTAGGCAGTAGATAGTAATATTACCCTCCTCTGCAAATGCTCTTTATATCCAAGTGTCTCTAAAGTGTTTTGTATTCAAAATTTTTGAAAGTAGCCTACTTGCGAGGTTTATTTTTTCCTTTTAGTTTCAGTTTGATGTTTATAATCAAGTACACTTTATGGATGATGCTGGGCTTGATTGTCAGGCATTCAGGACATAGTAATCTGAGCAAGTTGAATCAAAAGCTGCTGGACTACTTTTATGATTCCCCAAGACATTTTGTTTCTCATCCAAGGCACTTCTCAGGTGAAAAGTAAACCCTCATCAAGAATGAAAAAAATAGCCCAGTTGTTTTTTATTCAAGATACAAGGATTTCATAGAAGATAGTCTATAGTCCTCAAGTGCCACTATCCTGCATGTTTTACTTGTTTCCCTGCTCCAACACACCTGATTCAGTGGTTAAATTACCTCTTCATGTTCTGCAGAAGCCTGTTAATCACCCATTGATTCAAATCAGGTGTGTTGGAGCAGAGAAACAAGTCAAATATGCAGGATAGTGGCTCTCAAGGACCAAGATTGGAGACCACTACTCTATATAGACAAAACTATGTTGTCCACACTTGGAGAAGAGGAGGAGAATGGTATGTTGTCAGACAAATAATGACTGCATTCAGTATTAGTCTGTGATGGTAACTATAGGGGAAAAGAAAGACCAGACACTGAACCTTAAGACATACCAAAACCCAATAAATACCCCCCTCTCTAAAGCAGACCAATCTGTTTTTACACTGCTGTGGTTTGTTTTATTTGTGTGTGTTTACACACCAACATCTACTGTGTTCACAGGTATTAAATAAACTATATTTTGTGAACTTTTTTGCACGTCTAGAAGGATTTTTTAGGAAAACTTGGATGATTTAGTTGACGATGTGGTATCAAGCAATCTTGGCTGGGGTTGAGGACTAAAAACACAGAGATAAAAAAGAAAAATGAGAGCCAAGACCTCTTTAGACTGATTTCCTTTGTTCTGCTTATTTTGTTTTGATCCCACTTCACCAAAAAATGAATACGTGTGTGTGTGTGTGTGTGTGTGTGTGTGTGAGTGAGTGGAATATGTCATGAATCACTGAATGTATTTTAATGAAACTCAAATAGTAATCAAAGGATGTACAATCCCAGTTCTGACTATGTTGGTGCGTTGTGTAAAATATAAATACAAGAATGCAATGTTTTTAAGAGAAAAAACAATAGTTTCTGTTCTCCCTTTTTCTTTAATTTATTCTGTAATGTAGAGAAATGTTTCACATGAAGTGCTTTTTCAGAGTGCTTTTGTGTCAACATACATTCTTTACATTATATTCCTACTTGGCAATTATTATGCCAGAGAAAGACGAGTAATGTAAAAATGTGGATTGGATTTAATAATGGCCTGACAAATCACCTCCTCTCATCTCGTTTCAATGCAGTGAACATTTTTCTAATGAGCTGGGAGGAGAGTACAGAGCACAAACTCCAAGGAGGAAATTCTGCTAAAATAGACTTAGTGGGTTTGATTTCACAAACTAACAAAACGCTAAATAACAAAATAAAAGCGTCTCAAATCATGTAATAAAGATGTACAAATGATGTCCAAAGGCAGGTGATGTTTTTGGAGGTTTAAACAACAAAATTCCACATTCACTGTGCACAAAGGGGCACCTTTCAGAGAGCACCGGTGGGCTATGACTAAACCCACTAAAATTACTTTTACAGATTCAATAAGGATAGTCTGAAAAGGAGAAATGCAAGTGTAAATTCATGTCACGGTTGCAACCACCTCGCTTGTAAACACAACCTCCACCTACATTGGCAAAAAAATACTTTATTTTTTGAGTTTGAAAACTATCAGACAAAAGACGCTGTACTTAGATGCATATTTCTGCCTGTGACACTGACTCTTTACAAATATATATCTCAGACTATACACAATACCAGCACAAAAGCAAGAAATTTGAGAAAGATTTTGCTTTGATCTTTGTAAAACACCCTCCTAAAGATCTTTGCTGACGTTTCTTTCCACAACAAAGTGTTGTATACTTGAGGTACATTGTACCATACAAGCTGACATTTTTGCTGTTTTTCTCTTTGTGAAATCTGCAAACAAACTCTTCCACACATATAGCTTCACAGAAACCTGTTCAAACATCAAGTTACATTAAAGCTTAAACGACCTGCACAAATACCAGAAAACATATTTGTTGTTTTGTGAAAAAGTGCTCCTATAGAATCATTTGTAGTATTTTTTTGCTCTTATTTTGAGACTAATTGTGTTTGTAGTTTCTGTCAAATCTTCAGTTCAAAATGATAGTTATGTCTTAGGCTGCAGTAAGAGATTTGTTTTTGAAAAAATGGCCTTAACATTTAACAGCCTGTCTCTACTGGAAGAAGCTGTGTTGTGCTCTGGGAAATCACAGGTTGCTTTTTATGCATAATGTGCCCAAAGGTTACATTACAGCCATCCACCTTCTGCAGAAGTATGATCCTTTTTTTGCTTTAGGTTCCTACCTTTTCTACCTTTATTTTAGTTTTATATTCAGAGCATGACCAAATTATCTTATGTTGCACCCACTGTTAGGGTGTATGAATCCTCAGTATGGTTTAAGGTGGTTTTGTTGTGCTGTTTGGATACAGTATGTTTGGTTTTGATAAGATTATCTTAGTTTTCAGGTTGGACTGCTACACTTCCATGGTCTGTTTGAAGTGATTTGATTTTCTGCACTCCCCACAAACCTGTTCTGGGTTACTCCTTAGTGCTCTTTGTTAGTTATCTCCTTTCTCTGTATACTGTACATAGTACCTGGTTTTGTGTTGTCCCTTTGTCAGACTCTCGTCCTTCTTGTTGTCTCTCAGTACTGTTTGTCTTGTCAAGCTTTGTTCTTGTTGAATTATTCTGGTCTTATGTTTGTTATGATTGGCCTCATGGCACTTCCTTTAAGGTAATTTTTTTTGTGTGTCGCCTGTTTTCTTCTTGCCTCTATGCCTGCTTTTGGGTTGTGTTTTTTATTGCTGTTTGGTGGTATTTTTCTTTCTTCTTTGCTGACTCACTGGGCCATACCCACTGGCATTTCAGTGACAGATTGTGGTGCAACTTGCCCACCACCACATGTTTGCACAATTTAGTTTAGTGCTACTGGTTATTGGTTTATTGCAAACCTCAATGACCCTCATGAAGGGGGTCAATCTTTTGGTCACTTCCTACTGCTCGTGGAGTCATAAGTAAACTGGGATTATATGAGGTCGCTCCTTATTAAGGTGACCTCTCCATCTATCCATTCTTTGTTTTTAAACTGTTTTTCTCACCCTGGTCTTAGTACAAGTGTGTATGCCCCCAGATTTTGTGCTCAACATGCTTGAGGGGAAATGCTGCATTTTTAAAGCAATTATCCATTAGTTTAAAATAAGATGTCACTTCCATACAACTGTGTTTGAAACTGTCCTCTTAGACCATATCATTAAGCATTTATCTTATATTGCTAAATGATTATATGAGGTTGAAGTGGAAAACCCAACTTGTTTATTTTATTGTGTATTTATTATTGAGTTATGAAGAGGATGTTTCATACCACCGGAGTCTGACATTAAGAAGACCTGAAAGAAAATAAGAAGAATAATATTTATACCGTTTCAGAAAAAGGTCACAGCAATTGTCAGTAAAAGAGTCGAACCAGAAGAAGTAATTTTTATCAGAATTGCCTGAGACCAGAAATGTACAAGTGGTTCTGTCTGGGAGTTGAAATGACCTGGAGTCTCACTGCTTCTGCAGAATGTGGTGCAGTCATGTCATCAGATTTTATTTTCCCCTATTATTGCACTGCTCTGGTACAAACATTGACTCTCAAGAAAGGAGAAGTTTATGTGTTAATGATTGTCTTTGGGTCAGTTTTTGATTGTTTTACCAAGAACTTTACTGTCATGTAGTATAGATATGTTGGCTGAAACCGATTCATTTGTATTTCGTGACAGTATCTTTTCATAATAATATGTATGACCTAATTCCTGCTGAAAATACAGCTTATAAAGGTATTTAATATAAGGTAAAATGGAAATCTATTAAATCACTACTATTATTGTTAACAGTGTAGCACCTGTGTCATACCTTTTTGAACCACATGAACTGGTTCACATGAGCAGCATCACTGTGAAACTCTATGTAAACAGATCCCAGTAGAGGAACAAAATCAAACCCGGCACCATCTTGCTGTGAGGCAACAATGCTAACCATTCCACTTCTGTGACACCATCTGCTGGGTACAGTATGTGCTGAGTCCATGGAGCCTTGTTAGAAATCTCCTTACGTGGGCAGAGAAGCATAGTTACAACCGATAACCATTATTTCCAACCACAAGAGTCCCACATCTCGAAAATAGCACAAGTATATCTTCCAGGGCAGACAACTCTGTGGTCACAGGAGTCCCGCAGCATCAGACTTATCATGCCATAAAGACCCAGCTGCAGGCTGGTTCAGAAAATATTTGGCCTGTCTTATTCTCTCCACATCTAGAATAGTTTCGCAGACCAAATATTAGTTAAGTGGCAACAATTTATTTTTCTGACATTTTATATTGTCTTTTAAATTACATCTAAATACTTGAATGACTCGAATGACTAAAATTGTATTCATAAATCAATTTTTCCACCATATCATTTAATGCTTTCAGTGTCAAACTGTACCACTGATGGAATGTGAGTGCACTCTATTGGTGCGCAAAGTACATTTTTTTTGTAGAATTCAATTTACAAGTTTGACCTAGCAGCTTATGGGGCATTTCAAACCGAAAGTGGCAACAACATCATTGTGCTCCTAAACCAGTTCATTTCACTGTGCCAAGCAAAGAGCAAGCACAGCATGGGTATATGGTCATTTTATTTATTTATTTATTGGGGGGAGGGATAGGGGGTAAGCGATCTGTAATGCAAAAATTGGACGCACAGTCACAGAATATTGAGTTACGCTCAGTCAGCCTCAAAAAGACATGACAGACTGCCTCAAACTGATACAGCTGATGAATTTTAGGTCACACAGACATTGTGGTAAAATGGATCTAGCTGTACTGTTTAGGGGAAAAATTTTGAAATATAAAAAAGACATATACTTCTTATTTTTCTTGCTTGCAATGAACACATTTGGAATTTCCCTCTGGGATAAGTAAAATATCTATCCATTGGTGAAGACATGAAAGGGATTTCAGTCACAGCCTGGAGAGCTAAACAAGTTCTACAGTGATTAATGATTTAAAAGGTTTGAGAACCACAGATTTAAAGTGCACCCCTTTACAATTGAAAATTACTATCAAACATGATTTAAACAGATTGTTTTACATTTTGGTGTAATCCAGAACAGCACTGGCACCACATGGTCACAAGAAAAATCAAGAATCCTCCTAAACAGGCTAAATGTTTACAGCCCAACCAGAGCAGCATAAGATTTAATTTATGTTAATGGGATTAAGTGATTGACGGGTATTGTGTAACACCCCCTTGATTTGAAGCTCATTTGGGCTAATTCTGTTCAGCCCAAACGCCAAAGACCTCAGCCAATGAGAGTGAATAAACTGTTTTTTGTGTCCCAGAAAAATTGGCAGTGTGAGCTTCTCTCTAAAAAAGGTGTGCACTTGTCAAAACACATCCCATGTTTTCTTGAGCTTTCTGGTCTGTTATCATGATGCTAATTAACTTGCTTTTATTTGGTTGTGTCAAGAAGCTTGGTGCAATGTGTTGCAAGAAAGTTGTGATAACAAATCAGTTGTAAAAATTACACTAAAACACATTGCAGTTTTAGCATGTGAGCCTGTATTTGTTGCCATTCTTGTTGTTAATGTAAGTGCAGTAAAAAAGTACATAAAGCTGCTTTTAAAGCTTGTTTTTTTATCATTTATCATGAACCACCACCAGCTCACACTGTTAGTGAGGGCAGATTTCTCCTTTAGATTTCGTCTGTCTCCTCATATATAGTGCCTATAAAAAGTATTCATCCCCTTGGATGTGTTCTCCTTTAATTGCTCAGTCATGGTCATTATAAATTGGCCTATTTGACAGTTAATTCAGAAATAAAAACCCTCTTCAATGACAAAAGTGAATTCAGATTTCTACGAAGTTATTAAATAAAATAATTAAATAAAAATATGTACTGTAAAATAAGTGACTGCATACATATTTACCCCCTTTAAAGTGACTGTCCAAATTCAACTCAGAGAAAAGGTTATTGAAAAGTACAAGCATCCACAGGAGTTCTGTTAAATCCACCATCAAGAACTGGAAGGATAATGGAACATGTGTAAAACTACCAAGAGCAGGCCGTCCTCACAAACTGAGTGAACCGTGAAGAAGGAGAATAAGGAGAGAAGCCACCAAGACACCTGAGAGCTCTCTGAAGGAGGTCCAAGCTTCAGCAGGTGAGATGGGAGAGACTTTACATATAACCACTGCTGCTTGAGTTCTTCACCAGTCTGAGCTTCATGGGAGAGGGGAAAGGAGAGAAACAGCTGTTCAGGAAAACTGAGATTAAATCTGCACTAGAGTTTGCCAAAGAGCATGTGGAAGACAGAAAGTCAAATGCTTCTGGGCAGGCTTGAAAACATAGAGGGTAAAATAAAGGCTGCAAAATACAGGCAAATCCTGGAGGACAATTTGATGTTGTCTGCAAAAGAACATTCTCTCTCATCCATAAGCAAGTGTTTGTAACTCTGGGGTCACAATCATGTAGCAGAATCATTTAGATTTGAAAGAATGTTTAGTTTGCTGATAACAGGTGATAACCCTTAAAGTGCTACATGACTGAGGGTTGCTTTGATGCTCATGTAATATAAATTTTCCCTGGAGAGATGGGTTCATTTGATGTGAAATATGTAAATCTAAACAAACATAACCACAAACCATAGCTTGAGGATTCATTATTTTGTCTCACACAAATTGAACAGACAGCATATGTTTTTAAAGTGATCATGGAGGAAGGGCATTAATTATTTATGCATCTGTGTTTATAACATGCTTCAGAGGCAACAAAGATGATTTCACTACAACTGTGCGGTCTTCAGCCCTGAGAGCCTTCGTTCGACCCTAGGTTCATTCCACTCAGTGTTTTACCATCTGTGTTTATTTTCTCTGATATTTCTAGCATTTCCTAAACACTTGTTATTCCCCTGCCCCCATCGTCTCTCTCTGCCTTACGATTCAGACTCCTGATCCTTGTTCCCACCTCCTGCTGACTGAAGAACAGTTATTATTGATGGAGTGGGCAGTCGCACCAGAAGTGACAGGCAGCTGTGGACTGAAAACGCAGGCATTAAAAACTGGCGCGTGGGATTTCTACATCTCATCGCCTGGCCGTCTCCGTGCATGTGACACATGTGAGAGAGTTACAGGCACCAACACAACTGGCAGTATTAATTTTACAACAATCTAAATGCAAAAAAGGCAGATGAAACATTTTGCATAACTTAGACATCACGTTTTCTGCTTTTATTTAAAATGTCTCTGCAGTTCGGTGGCCACAGTCTGATAGCTCCTCCAGGCATTAGAGTCAGACTTTTATTTGTTAAATTATTATCCGCTTTTGCATTTCCTGAGACATGTTCTCTTCTTTCTGCTTTAACAAACTAATTAATGGGGAGAGCAGTAAAAGAAAAAGCAAAAACAATTTTCATTAAGTTGAGTCCCCTGCCTCCTCTTTTCACTTAAACCGTAATGGAGCAGCATTAGCTGAAAGAGAGAAGGGTGGGAGAGACAAAGGCAAGAAGAAAGAGAGACTTAAATATCTTTTGAGAGTTGTTTGTTTCAGGAAAAAATTAACCTCAAAAGCTAAAAATTGAAGGTTTAATGCAAAAACATACCCCTTCACATGCCAAACAATACCAACTGACCTGCCCATAAGCTTTTATTTAATTTTGAATGAATTTGACTTTGTAATTTTTTTTGAATTAACATAATGACATTTTGCCAAATTATTTTGGAAAAACTGACGAGTGTGACAAATACTTTGTGTTGCTTTGCCACAGTTAGAATTAACTGCATCGCTGAAATTAATTGGAGGGTCGAAAATATCTGCTAGAATAACTTCTTAAAGTGAGATTTTTTTTAACTCAGTTATTTGGCATAAAAGACTCATTATAGCATGTATTACTGATGTACCTAGTCCTTGGATGATATTGTTGGCAAATAAAAAAGCACAAATTTCAAAATGAAATGAACTTTTTTTTTTAACACTGAAAAATTAGTTAGACAGAATTCTGAAATTCAATAAATCTTTGTTCCATATTTGCTTCTAAAAGAAAAAAAAGATTCAGTTATGAAGCTGACTTTCCAGTCTCCAAAGAAAACCTTCTGAGAATGACATAAATTACTCAAGAGCTAACTTTCAGCATCATATACCTTTAGAAATGACTCCTGCAATTATGTCAGCGTGAACACTTAATGGTCCGATGAACTTACATTCAAACTACACAAAGAAAGAAATCAGGTAAATGCTTTCAGCACAGCATGAGCTTTTTCTTTGGACAAAATGTGAGGATAAACACGTTTTGTCGCTGTCTGGTTAATCCGTCCATCAATCATTCTGGGCAGTCACATTATTATCTAATGCTTTTTAGGTCTGCAGCTAAACCCTCTAAATTTATATTTACTCTCTGACATTGCTGCTTGTTTGTTTGTCTGGAACTAGTCCTTCAGACATTATAATGGGAAACTCAAAGTTCTGGCCCTGGCTATTTTCATTTGACATGAGCTGAACTGAGGGTATGAGATAAAAATCAAAGTGCATGTTTTGCTTTGTCCATTTCACTCTGATGTACTTCATGCCAGAGTAGTAACACATGAAAACAGATACAGCCCCAAGGGTAGAAGAAGAAAATACTGCTGCAGCGGTCATTCTGTTCATTTAAAATGAGATTCATTTATGTAAGAAAAGAAAAAAAGTGGCATGCCACTACCTTCGGAAATCTAGTTAAAATTCTCCAAAACTGTTTTACCTATATATAATTTTATTTACAATCTATCAAGGGTGTAATGGTACACATTAATCATAAAATGATACATACATAAATCTGTATGTATCTTGATTTGAGGTCACAGCTTGGCAGGACTTTGGTACATCAGGAAAAGAAACAAATCCCAAATGCTTGGTTTCTTTTCACTTATTTTTAACAGTCAATAACCTTCCTAGAAACAGAGACAGAAAGACAAACTTGTTAGTGTGTAAGATCAAAGGTCATGTACAGCAAGCTAGGATTTGTCAACTGGTAAATTCACTGTAAATAAAAAAGTCATATTGTAGTGAATTATTCAGGCCATTCGTCAAACAAAAAGCTTGAGAAGCTCCGAAGTTTGAAGGTTTGTCTTTTCTATAAAGTAAAAAGTACAAACAAACAAGATTTGTTTAATTTAATTAAGCCTAGACATGATGCAAAACAAAAAGCAACACACAGCTGAATATCATCTTCACATGTGAAAATATAAAATTATTACACCGTCAAAAGCTTCACAAGGAGCCTCCCAACCAGGTCAGTGCAAATGTGCTGTTCATACATAAATGGTGCTTTTGAAACACTTAGTGGTGTATTTAACATAAATTATTAGACAAAGGAAGGTGTTTCAAAACACAAAAAATTATAACCCGTCTGGCTTTCCATATGTTAATTTCTTTCTCTCCAGGTCTTCAAGCTCCTGTTGTCATCTGGTTCATTTTATCAGAGATTATATATATATATATATATATATATATA